>NW_007246704.1:779567-1144912 GCF_000164805.1 Carlito syrichta | reverse complement strand
GGTCTCGAACCTGCAGGCTCAGGCAATCCACTCACCTCAGCCTCCCAAGGTGCAGGATTATAGGCTGAGCCACCGAGCCCGGCTTCTTCCAGCTTGATTTAGAGGTGACTCCAGGAAGACACGCAGGTTCTAGGGAAAGCCTGATGCTGCTGTGCTCCAAGCCCACCCCTTCTGCAAGGTCTACCCAGATCATCAACTGTGGGTCATCCCTCATCCCTACCTTTGCCTCCATAATGAATTCTCTATATAATTATATGTCTATAGCACAGTTCTCAACTCTCTTGACACTACTGACATTTTGAACCAGATAATTCTGAATTCTCTGTTGTGGAGGTTGTCCTGAGTATTGTTGGGTTTAGCAGCATTCCCAGCCTCTACCCACTAGATGCCAGTGGCAACTCTCCCCAGTTGTGAAAACCTCAAACATCTCCAGACATTGCCAAATGTCCCCCGGGTACAAGAGGAGTGCAAAATCACTTCTGCTTGAGAACCATGATCTATAACATGGCCACATTGTCGTTTTCTGTAATTATTATTTATCTCTTGAACTAACTCTGGGCCGAGGCTGTGATTATTCGTTTCTGTGGTGCCGAGGAGATATAGAGAACTCGTGACACTGGTAAGAAACATAGTAGGTATCTGGATCGAGGAACGTTTTTTACTTTTTGCATCATATTTATCCTTTTATTAATAAATATTTATATCTCTGTTTGAGGCACATGCTACAAAATGTGGCAGTCAAGGACAAGGACCTTGTGGAACTTTCTTACATTCTCATAGGGAGCATGGTGAAGGGAGATATGCAATAAATAAATAAGAAAATTTTCAGCAATCATCAGCCCCATGAAGAAAGTGTTTAAGGGGTGAAGGTTAGAGAATGATTAGGCTGGGGGTGTCTTGAGTTGGCTGGTAGGGAACACTTCTGTTGCGGAGCAGTGTGGGCTGTCACTAAAACTTACATAGGAAGAGAGAGATGCTCATATAGTATCCATCTTTCTCTGTTCATCCATCTCCTAGTGCCTGGCACTTAGTAGGTGCTCAAGAAATATTTGTTGGTGGAGTGAATGCTCTCTCCTCTCTGGGTAAGGAGAGTCAGTGATGCTAACCTCTATCACACTTTGAATTCTAATGCAAGTTCTAGAAAAAGCAGTCAAAGCAGTATGAGTGTATACAATATTTGTGGACAAAGTCTGAATCAACCCCTGAATCATTCGGGTCTGTTTTTACAAAGAGAGTTTCTTTGAAATAGACAGGACAATGATCTCCTCTCCAAATCAATCATTTAATCTTGCGTCAATCATCGTAGTCATCTAAAACCTGAAACTGCATCTATACACCCTGGCCATTTCCCGGCCCAGGTGTGAACCCCAGGAATGGCTGGGGGAAATATGTGAGCTTCCCAGTCATCTACCTCGAGATCAAATGCACTCTGAGGATGGGGTAACATTACTATTGTGCCTGGATAAGAAGGTCCCCATTCCGGCCCCCACCCCGCAGCAGGGGGGAAGAAAAAAGAGCTTAATCATTAATAACACTAACTTGCATTTCTAGAGCCTTGAAAATGAGAATTTTGCCCTTTTTTCCCTGGTAGTAAATTGGGTCAGAGTGTTCCCAGAATTTACATTTCAATTAAAAATACAATAATAACACATTGTGCTAATAGTGAATGATTCCGACTCAGGGGAAGATGACACCGCCCGCTACTTTGTTAATGAAAAGCCCCCTTCATTCGGATGGACGGGCCACACATCAGCGGTAACAAATCTCCTGTCTTGTTCTGGGTCTCTGGCGGGTGGAATGGGCAGGGAGGGGCGGGACTGGGGGAGGTGAGCGAGTCACCACCGCCCTGCTGGGGCTTCCAGGGGAAACAGACAGGCCGCTCAAAGCTGGACTTTGGTTCTACCTTCAAGTCCAACTTTCAAAACTAAACATGACTTTGCCTTTTTAAAACAAGGCTTTAAAAAATCAAATCAAGTGAGATTCTTCTGGTTTGCTTTTGTGGTTTTGTTTTTTGCTTTATCCCAGCAATAGCTGATGGCATCGGAGAGCTGCCACAGACCCCTTCCCCCAGGCCTTTGTGAGTAGATTTAACTTGAAAAAGTCTCCCATTAGCCTCTAAGGTTGGAATCTGATAGAAACTTCAGCCCAGGGCTGCAGGCAACCTGAGTGCCTGGTATTGCTTCTTCTTTGAGAAAAAGCCATTTGCCTGGGGAGGATGGTGGTTATGAGGTTAACCTTTAAGAAGGCCCCCTGCCTCACTGATTTTTAGAGTAGTTGGTCTACAATTACCCAAGACTCATATCTCTCTCCAGATGCACATAATATAGGGAAGGAAAGGAAAGGAAAGATTGCCCCAGCAGTGGGGGGCCTTGGAGGTCTGCTCCCAGGAGCTGAAAGGAACTTGGTTTGCTTCAACAGACACGAGTTGAAGATTTTTGCTCACAGATTGTTTCTGGAAATAAATAACCCAGTCCAGTTCTGTTTTCATCAGAAAACAAGCTTTGTATGTAGAAAAAAGAATATCACCCTGCACCCCCTCTCCAGGAAGGGGAAGCTTCAACAGCAGGTGGGTGAGCAGTGGGTTGGCAGTCCTTGGGAAATTATGGTTACTGGGAAACATGGCAGGCCTGGTGTCCCTGTTTCTCCCATCTGGGCTGGGTCAGGTCAAGTAAGGGAAGCATTCTAGAACATATTGAGTGCAGGCCACAAATGCAGCTGTTGTCTTCCACTGTGTATTATTCAAAATCTTTTAGTGACTTAATATATACATATATATGTATAAATGAAAATGTAATGCCTTAAATTCCTAGGACACTGGAAACTTGAATGTGCTCTGCATCATCCCCCACCAAAAAAAAAAAAAGAGTACCCTGAACATGTTCTGCAGCCCAGCCAAGGTGGGATGATGGGATGGGAACTGGCATGGACTACACATCTCCTCACCTCTGTGAGGGAACTGCCTGGCCCCTGCTGGTCCTCAGCCTGGGCCTCTGTGTCTCACTGTTTCTGAATCACTGAAGGAAGACAAAGGTCACCAAGGTTCAGGTCCTCAAGTTTGGAGATCTAATCATTATCAGAGTATAATGAGCATTCCCTGATATTAACATTTTGTTTACTATAATACTCATTTCATCATTAAAGATAGGCTAGGGTCCCTTACATAGTGATCACTAAAGGTGGCAGTCATTAATGTCGGTCAATTATTTATTTTCCAATGTCTTTAGGAACCCATACCATGCCCCCCACACTCCACCTGGGCCCTGAGAACCCAGTCATATGTCACTATCTACATTAGCATGACTTTCCCTTACACTGTTTGCATGCCTGACGTTGCTTTTCCAGTACTGCCCTGTTCAGTCAGTGGCTTGACTGTTTATTGCAGAACTTCTCCCAAAGACCCATCCATTCTTCACTGAAAGCATAGGCAGTCAGTTTGTACTCTAAGATTCTTTCAAATCCATCTTTTCAAAATCATTGCCCTGCTTTTCCACCAATCCTGAACTGTTGAATCATGATTTTACCCAATCCTGATCAACTCCCTGAGAGTGCTTCCTTAAAGCAGTCTTCCAATGCTCAATAAATGCGGAATGAATTAAAAAAAATACACACATATGTAGATAGATACATACACACACACACACATACACACACACACACGCACACGCAATGTAAATGAAATGCCTCAAATTCCTAGGACAGTGGAAACTTGAAATGTCCCCTATCTCCCCAAAATGAGTACCCTGAACATTTGGGTACAGAAGACAGGGTGGGAACTGGCCTTAATTGCAAGGCTCCTCTCTGCCCTTCTGTGCCAAACACTGCAAAAACCCTGTGAAGGGTGGTGTCTCTCTTTTGCACAGCAAGCAAAATCAACTTTGTCTTAGCCGTAGTTGGTCATATTTGAAGAGCCAGATCTCCACATCTGTCTTTCTGATCACCTGCCTGCAAGAAGTCTCTGTTGGGTACCAGCTTGTCTTTGCTGCCTCTCTTATTTTTTCCTAAACTTTTTAAGTAGAGAGATCAGGCCTCAGGCTCGGAGCTTTGAACAGGCAATAATAACCAGCAAAAATCCAAGCAGATTGTTTTGTACTGATTGTATCAACTGTTAATGTATGTAAGGTATTGTATCAAAATAATACATAATCACTATTGAATCCATAACCAAAGAGTTCAAGACTTATACTGAACAAGGCTTATTTAGTCAACAGCAGGCCTGGGGGTTGGCCCACTCAAACCCAGTCTGCCCATTCCCTGAAGCAACCACTGTCAGTTTTTATAATTACTGCTTTTGGCTTTCCCCCCCTTCTGTCCTTTAAAGTGTTATGCTTGCGCTATTATTTCCTGATTTCCCTCCCACAACAGGTAAATATTGTTAATTTTCCAATATGAATGAGTGACTATATCTCTCATGAGTATCTGCCCTCTCTCCAACTCCTTACCATAAGTTTGTTGCATTTTATTTTATTATTAAATTCAGATTGCATGTTCCATTAGGATGAACAGGTAGAGACACTCCCAGCTCAGTTGAGTAGTGACTTAGGATGTCATTCTTTCCTGGCCCCTGCCTCCTGTGGCCTGACTTTCTTTGACTGTCTGGGTGACTCTTCCCACACCCTCCAGGAGCTCTGTACAAAGGCCTTCAATCCAATTTTACACCCGGCCACCCCTGTCAGTTAATCTGTCAACTCCACTTTTTCCCTGAAGACATCCCTCCGAGAGCTGCTCACCCTACGGCCCCATGGGATTGTAACACTCCCTGGGCCCATGACACAGCTGTCATCAGAGACTTCCCTCTGCTGCCATCCCATGCAGGAGCCCTTGTGCCCATGTCTTCATCTTTCTTGATGTACTCCTTTGTTTTGGTGGAGCAAACCCTCTGATATGTTCCTGAGAAAGGATGTTTTGGAGGCACATTTCAATACCTTATATACCTAAAAAAAAGTGTTTATTACTTCATTACTTTGGATTGATAGTTTGGCTGTGTATAAAATTCAAGAGTCGAGATGATTTTCTCTCCAAATTTTAAAGCCACTGTTTCATTGGCTTCCAGTGTTGCTGAGAAAAAGTCTACTGCCTCATCACTGCCAGACACTGCAAAAACCCTGTCAAGGGTAATGTCTCTCTTTTGCACAGCAAGCAAAATCAGCTTTGTCTTAGCCACAGTTGGTCATATTTGAAGAGCCAGATTCCTTATAGATGCGACCTCGATTTTTGTTGCTGTTATTGGTTTTTGTTTTCTCTTTGGAAGATTTTGGGCTTTTCTCTCTATTTCTGGTGCTCTGAAGCTTCAGGATGATACCCCTTGTGGTGGTTGGTTGTTAATTTGTTCTTTTAGGCACTCAGTGAGACCTTTCAATCAGAATACCAAAGTCTTTGGTTTCTGGAAAATTTTCTTGTATTATTTCTTTAATAATTTCCTCCTCTCAGTATCCTTTTCTTTTCTTTTCTTTTCTTTTTTTGGTCTCCAGAACATCTATTATTCAAATGACAGAAACCTGAAATAATCCACCCATTTTCTAGTTATTTCTTTGCCATCTTTCATTCTTTCTACCGTTTTCTTGTTCTCTGAGTGTTCCATTTTATTGTTTTGTGTTTCTATTTCATGGGTGTGTATCTTTTCTTATCTGAGTATAGCAGAAGCTGTAGTGCCCACTGACGTCTCTTCTTCTAGTGCCAACTTCCCATTGCCTAAGGTCAGTGATACCCAAGTAGTAAAACACTAACGATTTGTTACTGTTAGTTGCACTTTCAACTTCTATAGTATGTCATAAAATTATTTTGATGATGGGAAAAATTGATTTCTTTATCAATCTCCCCAAATAATAAACATTCTATCTCTTTCTGGGCAGAGTGAGAAGTGACTCCTGCCTAGGGACGGTGGGAGCAGGAACCTAGAGGTCTGACAGATTCCAATTCAGACTTTTCATCAATCCCCCTGGTTTTAGTCCTCCCTGAGTTCCCACCTCTCCAAGAGTCTTTCCAAGATACCATTTCTCAGAATGGCTCATCTCTTTGCTTCCTCTCCTCCAGGCCTAGATTTCAATTAATCTTAATTGACTTTCTCACTAGTCTCCAAAATTTTGATGATATCTGTCATTTGTTCTCCGTTCCTCTTCTGTTCTTTTTGGTACTATGGGTTTGTATCTTTTTTATTTTTATTTCTTGACTGTCATTTCAGAAATGAGTAGAGCAAAACATCTGTGTTGAATCCACCATGAACTCTCATTTTGCTTATTTTTATAGTCAGTCTATTTATGGTATGCAATATTGGTTTTCCAATTTGGGCAATGATAAAAAGTTTTCTTTTAAATATATATGTGGCTGGGCTCGGTGCCTCAGCCTGTCATCCCACGCTTTGGGAGGCCAAGGTGAGTGGATTGCCTGGCCCGCAGGTTCGAGACCCGCCTAGGCAACTTGGTGAGACCTCATCTCTACAATAAATAAAAAATTAGCTGGGCGTGGTAGCACACGTCTCTAGTTTCAGCTACTTGGAAGGCTGAGGTAGAAGGAATGCCAGAGCCCAGCAGGTTGAGGCTGCAGTGGCCGGGAGCGGCCACTGCACTCCAGTCTGGGTGACAGAGTTAGACTCCAACTAAAAAAATAAAATAAAATAAAATAAATAAATAAATATGTTATTTTTCCCACAAATAAATTAAGTGTTGGGTATTGTCAAAATCATGGATGGTATGAAGAAAATGTCAGAAATTTGAGATTTGCTGAATCAAAACATCATATTCTCTTGCTGTGACACATGAGACAGAAGTATCTGTGTTGGGTTTTCTTCTTGGACATCCCTGGAATGGACACTGACTCAGATGCATAGTCAGAGATGGCAACAATGTTCCAGGGTCAAGGTCAGAGTAGGTCTGGGAATGTGTGACCCTTACAAGTTTATCCAAGGCTAATGTCCAGATGGTCCCATGGGGAAGGGAGTTGGAGTTTGGAGCACAGCCAAAGTGAGTGAAGGTGGTTCTAACTATTTATAAGCAGTCACTTCCTGGTCATCTGGCCCAAGGGTCAGCATGGTCCCAGCCTCAACGTGATCCATTCATTAGGAAAAGGAAGGATATGCCCAGGGTCCTGCTAGTAATAGTCTTGGGACACATTCAAGGATCAGAGTGGAGAGGTTAACTTTGGGGCTGCTTCTGAGGAGACCTGGTACTTCTTCATCAACCACCCCGATGGGCCAGGCAACTGAACAGTGAAGATGGAAAATGCTCATCACATCCAATTCCTGAGAGGCCTTTCACACTTCATTTCTACCAGCATCTCAGGCACACTGGATTGCACCTGCCCCCTCTGCCAGCAGAGAACCCCAGTGTGTGAGGTGAGACTGATCTCCTCTCTCAGTTACTGCCCTTCAAAACTTCAGCAGGGTGGAAATGGGCCATTTCACCTCTACCCTGTGATGAGTAGATGTCCAGAAGTGGAAGGCGGGCTAGAGATCTGCTTGTGCTGTTTGGGCATGTGGTGGTGCGATTAAGGGGCATTGATTAGTCTTTGTGTCTAATGAAAGGAAATCATTCCTGCAGCTGCTGAGGTCCTGGCTGCTGATTGCCTGGGGGTTATTTGTTTATTTAAGTGAACAAAGTAATGGACAGTGGAGATGTCTGGAAATTGCCTGGGTTTGTTCCCTTTTTGCTTACCTGTCCCTCCTGGGCACCATTACTCTCGAGCTCCTACTGGGAGGCTGATTTTGCCAATCTATCTCTGTTAGGTTAAATCAATCCGCTCCAAGGCTGGTTAGTGGGAGTGAAGAGAAAAGGGTTTCTTGATCTTTAGGCAGAAGCTGGGGACCCAGGGACGAAGTTTAGTTCTGGGACCTGGGTTCTACCTTAAGGGTATGAAATCGTCAAAGCAGAGAAAGTTCCAACTGGAAAGTAGCTTAGAGGTGTAGGATAAAGAGAGAGGCTAAGTAAATGGCACTTTGAGTTATCTTTATTTTAAGATAACAGCTTCAATGATGGCCTGCTTTATGTTTTGAGTTACAGAAAAGATTTTGTTAGATAAAGTTACTATAGGCCAGGCGTGGTGGACCATACCTGTAATCCCAGCTTTTTGGGAGGTGGAGGTGAGAGGATTGCCTGAGCTCAGGGATTTGAGACCAGCCTGGGCAACTTGGTGAGACCTCATCTCTACAATAAATCAAAAAACAAAATTAACTGAACATGGTGGCATATGTCTGTAGTTCCAGTTACATGGAAGGCTGAGGCGGAAGGATTGCCTGAGCCCAGCAGGTAGAGGCCATGGTGGCCGTGAGCCTGCCACTGCACTCCAGTCTGGGTGACAGAGTGAGACTCTGACTCAAAAAAAAAAGTTACTGTAAATAAATTTGAAAACCATTAACCTGACCCAACCTGCACACTGTACAGAGCAGATAACTGTGGCTTTGAGGAATAAATGTTACCCTACCTTCAGCCTGGTTTTTGGCTCAGGAAGATACACAGTTGGCCAGTTGTATTTTCCAAACATGGCCATAGTAATATTTCAGATTCACATGCTCTTTCCAAATGTTGCCACTCACTGTCAAGATATGGAATTTATTTCCCCTTCCCTTGAACCTGGGTGGGCCTTTTGTCTCCCTCAATAAATAGAATGCAGTGGGAGTGAATTCTGACTTCTGGGCTAGGTCAGAAAAAGGGATTTAGCTTCCTCCTGGATCACTTGCTCTTTACCACTTTGCCATGTGAGTTCCAGCTACCTTTAAGCCACCATGCTGCATAGACTACCTAGAGACAAAGGTGCTCCAGGAACCTTGGCTTTCCTAGCCCCCACACAACTGAGCCCAAGCACCAGGCAAGTAAATGTGACACCTATGAGATAATTCCAACTCCAGCAACAATCTGATCACAATGTGTGCTCACCCACTCACCGCCCATGCAAGAACTGTCCAGTTGAGCCCAGTCAATACCCAGGTATGGGAGAGAGAATAATAAGTCATCACCATTGCTTTTAAGAATGCATCAATGTATAACCGGAACACAAACAGGTGTACCATGGTGGAATGGGATGATTCATTTCCTGGAGGAAAGATCCAGGATCCTCTCTATTCTTTGTTTTCTCTTCTCCCATCTGAGAGATCTGTCCCATAGAGACTTGTCTAGTTACTTGAACTTGATGCATGAATTCCTTCTATGCATTTGCATGTTTCTTTCTTTCTTTATTTCTTTTTGAGTCAGAATCTCACTCTGTTGCCCAGGCTGGAGTGCAGTGACACACTCATGGCCACCACATCCTCGATCTGCTGGGTTCAGGCGATCCTTCTGCCTCAGCCTTCTAAGCAGCTGGAACTACGGGTGTGTGCCACAATGCCTGGCTAATTTTCTTTGTGATTTATTATAGAGAGAAGGTCTCTCCATGTTGTTCAGGCTGGTCTCAAACCCCTGAGCTCGGTCAATTCTCTCGTCTCCACCTCCCAAAATGGTGGGATTACAGGTGTGAGCCACCATACCATCTGCCTTTTCATGTTTCAAAGGGAAAGATTCTTGTTGGGCTTGACATTAGAGTTATCTTTAGTGTCAGCATATCTGAATAGGTTGTATGAATGCCGGCCAGAGATGGCTCACTTTTCAGGCTGTGTGCTTTAAAAAAAATTGATTGAATTTGTTTGATAGGCACCTATTGATTACCTGCCTGCAACTGTGCTGCCCACCCATAAGTGAAAAGGTAGGTAGAATTCAAAACCTACCTTCGAGGAGCTTTTTATCTTATGGGGGAGATGGAAATCCCAATGACTAACTTGAGGAGAGGACACAATGAAATGAAATAAATAGGCTTAGCCAGGCTCGGTGGCTCAGCCTGTAATCCCACGCCTTTGGGAGGCTGAGGTGAGTGGATTGCCTGAGCCTGCGGTTTCAAGACCCACCTGGGCAGCGAGACCTCATCTCTACAATAAATCAAAAAATCAGCCAGGCGTGGTAGCACATGCCTGTAATTCCAGCTACTGGGAAGGCTGAGGCAGAAGGATCGCCAGAGCCCAGCAGGTCGAGGCTGTGGTGGCCGGGAGCGGCTACTGCACTCCAGTCTGGGCAACAGAGTGAGACTCCAGCTCAAAAAAAAAGAAAAAAGAAATAAATAGGCTTGCATGATGATAGGCAAACTTGGAATAAAAGACAAATTTGGGGTGGTGGTAGCAGGGGATTAGGGAAGATTTGAATCTGGCTTTAGGGCTTAATAGGAATCAGCCTGGCAGAGCACATGGGAAAAGGACATGCCAGACAGAGAGAAAGCCTGAAAAAGACCCAGGTGTGTAATTGTGTTCAGGAGACTGGGGAAAAAAGATATGAGGTGGGGTTAGACATGACAGGAGAGATTAGTGGGGAAGAGAAAAGGACTATAAAACACAGGAAGAAATGTGTTTGCTACATCAAAATTAAGCCTTTGTTTGCTGAAGGACATTATAGACAGTCAACAGTGGGTGACAGACTGGGAGAAAAACACGAGTAGGCAATCCACAATGGCTAACGCTTCTGGGAGAGATGCTTAACCTCCTAATAGTCAGCAAAATAGAAAGTAGAGCAAATAGGCACCGTTTTATAGCCATTAGATTGATTTTTTAAAACTCATAAAAGTTGAAAAATACCAAGTGTTTGGAATGACGTGATGACGTGAGCACATTGTAGGACTACTCAGGAGTTGCTGGTGGCCTGTAAACGCACGTAGTCACCTTGGAGAGTAATTGGGTAGTATGTATGAAATTGAGCAGAGCAGCTGCAGACCCTACCACGGTCTTATAACCTTAGTTCAGGTCTCACCCCCAAAGAAACTTCTCTAGGTATACAAGGGTGCTCACTGTAGCACAATTTCGGAGACAGGAAACTGGAGGTGACCTGGTTGTCCATCCCTAGAGCAATCCAAAGATAAAAATGCTGTGGCTAGATATCAAATACAAGACAGCATTTAGCAGCAGGAGTAAGTCCATCCTAAAGACCTTGAGTTAAGTGAAAAAGTAGGAAACCAAGTGTTTTCTAACATATCACCATCAATATTAATGTAGAATACAGACACAGAAAAACCTGCATTTTTACTAGGGCACATATATGAAATAATATGTATCAAACGTATGATTAAGGGTGACTGGGGGAGGTGAGGGGTAAGCAAGGGAATCAGCGTATGTTTTTAAAAATTAAAGCAGGGCCAGGCTCGGTGGTTCAGTCTGTAATCCCAGCACTTTGGGAGACCGAGGCGAGTCGATTGCCTGAGCCCACGGGTTCGAGACCCTCCCGGGCAACTTGGCAAGACCTTGTCTCTACAATAAATAAAAAATTAGCTGGGTGTAGTAGCGTGCCTGTAGTTCCCACTACTTGGAAGGCTGAGGCGGAAGGATCGCTGGAGCCCAGCAGGTTGAGGCTGCGGTGGCCGGAAGTGTGCCACTGCCCTCCAGTCTAGGCCATGGAGTGGGACTCCAACTCAAAAAAAAAAAAAAAAAAATTAAAACAGAATAATTAAAATAGCAGTCCACTTACCTAGAATTGGGCTGTCTCAACTCTTTGCACCTGAAGTTAGGAAAAAAAAAAGGTAAGGAAATGATTAGAAAAAGCAGCACCTAGCAGAAAGCAGGAGGTTGATAAGTGAACTTTGAATGAGTGAAGACAGCTACATGGTGTTCAGGTAACTTCATAGTCACTGTCATTTTGGGGACCTGCACGTGAGAAGAAAGGCAAGGCATTTGCTGTGCGCTCATTTGGGGGTGCAAGGAGGCTGACAGTACGTTTGGCAAAGATTTCTGTCCAGTCTGGTTAAAATGACTCGGTGCCTCTAGGGAGAAGCAACCATTATCTGAAAAAGTCACTTATATGAAACTGTTACTCTTCTGACAGGGGTGGAAAAATGAAGCATTCCTGTAATTGTATGTAAATCGGGCTTCTAAAGTGCTTAAAAAGTTTGGTGTCTTGAGCAGGCTAAATGTCACTCCCTGCAAGTTTCTTCACCCTCTTAATTTGCTTAGTAAATTCCTTTTTTTCAGAGTGAGAATTACAGTAAAAGCGGTTTATCTCTTTGGCATTCTGTCAACCAGTCCTAGGGTGCAGGACCAGTGAAATGATAATGGATGCTATTGGTGGTGACCCCAGGCCTTCCCAGGATGTTGCAGGCATCTGAGTCATCTCAGAAAGTCACAATGAATTTCTGCAGACTTTTAGCACTGCCTAGATGTGCTGTAAACCAAGCCTTCGAGAGCTGGCTGCATGTGGTGGTATACTTTGAAATTCTATTCAAATCAGGCTTTGATTGGTCAGCACACTTATCCCTGTCTATCACTGATGACTAAAAACTAATATGCAGTAAGAATTTTCTTGCTATTTCTGCTTTTTGTCATTGCTTAATCACCTTGTAGAGGACGAAAGGTGGCCACAGGTTCTGGTCACCTTCCCCTCTGGGAGGTGGAGATGATTGTCCCCCTCTGGATGCTTTAACCTGAGACTATAACACAATGCCAGTTCCAGCTCTAGATTTAAGGGGACTGGAGGCGTCTACCTCAGCTCTCTTGTAACACTCACTCTTGGGATCCTACCAACATGTCAAGAAGTTCAAGCTGGCCCTGTAGAGAGGCCACGTGGAGAGAGAGTAAAGACCCAGCCTGTCCCTGTGCAGGGATTGGGAGTCATCTTCGATGATGGCAGCATCTGCATGAGAGGGCCTGAGCAGGAAGAGCAGATGGTCATCATAAGAATGGGTCACTGCTCTCAGCTATTAGATTTTGGTGGGATTTGTTAGGCAAGTAAAAGATAACTGAAACAATCCTCATTTTTGCTTTTGACTGAGAAATTATCAAAATGAGTATTAACTCATTTAAAAGCAACCAATAACTCCATTACATAAACAGTATTTTTGTTAATTTTTTTTTTAGTTTTTCAAAAAAAAGGATTTGGGTAACATTCACATAACATAAAATGTGCTATTTTAATCATTTTTATGTGTATGGTTCAGTGGCAGTAAATACCTTTCCATCATGACCACTATCCATCTCCAGAACCTTTTCATCATCCCAATTGGAAACTCTGACCCCGTTAAACAATAATGCCTAATTCCTCCCTCCCTCAGCCCCTGGCATCCACTACCCTATCTTTTGTCTCTATGAATTTAACTACTCTAGGTATCTCATGTAAGTGGAATAATCCTTGTGGTTTTAATCTTTATTTATTTATTTATTTATTTGAGTCATAGTCTCACTCTGTCACCCAGGCTGGAGTGCAGTGGCACACTCATGGCCATGGCAGCCTCAGACCTGCTGGACTCAGCCTTCCAAGTAGATGGAATCACAGACGTGTGCCACCATGCCTGGCTGATCTTTTTGATTTACTGTAGAGACAAGGTCTCGCCATGTTGCCCAGGCAGGTCTCGAACCCCTGAGCTCAGGCAATTCTCTCGCCTCTGCCTCCCAAAGTGCTGGGGTTACAGGAGTGAGCCACTGTTCCTGACAAATCTTTATGTTTTGTAAAACCTCTCACCCACTATGACGGTTAACGTATATGTCATTTGGGTCACAAGGTGCCTAGATATTTGATCAAACAATATTCTGGGTATTTCTGGAAGGCTGTTTTGGATGAGATTAACATTTAAATTCATAGACTGAATATAGCAGATTGCCCTTTATATTGTGGGTGGGCCTCATCGAATCCGTTGAAGGCCCAAACAGAACAAAGGTTGGCCCTCTGCTGAGTAAGAGAAAATTTTATTACCTAAAAGCTTTCAGACCAGAATATCAGTTCTTTCTCGTTCTGTAGCAGCTTCCAGCCTTTGGACTGGAACATCAGCTCTGCAGATTTTGGACTTATCAGTCTCCATGACTGTGCAAGCCAATTCCTTAAAATAAATAAATATAAACTATTTATAAATCTATAGCTATATCTGTATAGCACATACTGGTTGTGTTTCTCTGGAGAACTTGAATTAATATACCCACTGTGGCATGAATTGAGATTTTTCACCGCAATACGGACCATTTGGAAATCAAGTGAATCTAATGTCTCCAGTTAATATTTGCTACTTATGCTATGTTCAGACACAGATATCTGTAGGTGCTTCCTTGGTGAGCAAGGAAGAAGCTGTTCTTTGAAAGGCGCCGAGGTAAAGGCAATGGGTTATTGTCATATGTCTTTGCAGTAGTTCTAGCTGAAACATCTGCCTCCCACTAATGCCTCACAAATTCTCCTTGCTTAGGCCAGTCACCAGAATAACCAGGACCAGACACATGGAAAAGGTAAAGCAAGATGAGAGGCTAACATCACATTTGAACTCGTAGCTTCAAATTTACAGTCACTACATTTATCTGATAGTAGTTAACAGATTTGGGCCAAGTCTTGCTACCCTTTGTAAAGCAACTAAAGAAGCAGTGAGTAGCAAGTGGGATCCATGGGGTTCTGGCACTATCTTGCTCTTCAAGGAACTACAAAATGCTTCTGACTAAAATACATGGAAAGATTTTATATTTGGGTTGGGCGCAGTGGCTCACACCTGCAATCTCAGCACTTTGGACGACTGGGGCAAGAGGAATGCTTGAGCCCAGGAGTTCAAGACCTGCCTTGTCAACATAGCAAGGCCTCATTTCTACATAAATTTTTTTTAAAAGAGCCAGGTGTGGAGGTGCGTACCTGTAGTCCCAGCTACTCGAGAGGCTGAGGTGGAAGGATTGCCTGAGCCTAGGAGGTTGAGGCTGCTGTGAGCCGTGTTAATGCCACTACACTCCAGCATGAGCAACAGAGTGAGACCCCAACTCCAAATACATACATATATACATAAGAAAGATTTTATCTATGTATCTGTCTACACAGAAAACATTTTCTCCCTGTCTGCATTCATATGTGGTAAAGTCCTACTTTGCAGTGGGGAAAATTTGGTCAATAAATGTGATCTGCTCCACACCATTGTAATCATGAGGGCTTTTGTGTTCTGCTCACATGGTTCATGTGTGTTCATCTCTGTGTTAGTTAAGCTCAGGCCAGGAAAGCAGAACCCAGTTTAAGTATTAGAATGAAAGGAATTTAATATAGGGGCTTAAGTATTAGAATGAAAGGAATTTAATATAGGTGACAGAAGAGTGAGAACCCACAGGGGACAGTGGGACAGAGATTAGAGGTGTAGGAAGCCACTGCCACCTCTAGGTTGGAGGGTGAAAGGAAGTTGGGTGGATTGCCAGAGTCCGAGGTAGAAAATGGAACCACAGTAGCCTGTCAGGTGGGATCTGGAACTAGGGAGTGAAGTCAGCCCCTGTCCAGGGCTATGCCTAAGGCAGGAAGAAAGAAGGAGAAACATACTGGCTTTTATTTCCTGCCACCTTCCCACTTCCCATCATGGTCTCTCCTGGTCCTCCTATGATCCAGAACAGACACGCATTCAACACTGAGATTAAGCCCCAAACCGGTACCCAATTCACACGACCAAAAACAAAGCAAAACAACAACTTTTTTTGTTTGTTTGCTTGTTTGTGTATGTATATTTATTTAAAGATGTGGGGCACAATTCAGGGTTTTTTGTTTTGAGTCAGGGTCTCACTGTTGCCCAGGTTGGAGAGCAGTGGCATGATCATGACGATCACAGCTCACAGCAGCCTCGACCTCTTGGGTTTAGCCAATCCTTTCGCCTCAGCCACCCACCATGCCCGGTTCATTAAAAAAAAATTTGTAGAGACAAGGTCTTGCTATCTTGTAAGACTACAGCCATGTGCCAGCATGCCTGGCTAATTTTTTGACTTTTTGTAGAGATAAGGTCTCACTATGTTGCCAGGCTGGTCTCAAGCTCCTGGACTCAAGCAATCTGCTTGCCTCAGCTTCCCAAAGTGTTGGAAGTACAGACATGAGCCACCGCACCCAGCCAATACCTTTTTAAAAGTCAACATTTCATAGAAAATTTGAAAAAGAGTCAGACTTGGGTGTAAATTTCGTTTCCTAGTTGTACAACGTTGAGTGAATTTTTCAATCTCTCTGAATCCCAGTTGTAAACAAGAGTAATTACAGTACATTTCTCAAAAAATGTTATGAGATAGTGTGGGGAAGAGACCAGACCTGTAGTAGGGCTTTTAACAATTACATGAAAGAAATGAGGGCCCCCAGGGTGAGCTGGGTCTTCCCCACCTTCATTCTTAACATAAATCTTACTGCTTTTCTTTTATATATAAATGCAAGCAATTATACATAATACCAGTACCTAATACTTAACCCATAATACATGTATTTATACACAAATACAAGTAATTTTAGACATAGATACAATACATTAATATGATATCCTCCATTCCCATCTCACCCACCCCTTCCAGAAAATGCTTTAGAATTTATAGGAAAAGAAGTCTTGTATTCACAAGTAAACAAACTTCAAAAGGATTTGAAAAGACATTCAAACATACATTTTGAGAATAAAGGGAGGCACAGTAAATGAGGTCAAATATACATTTGAAAAGAAATTCAAATGTCCCTTTTAAAAAAAGAGGAGTCACTGGCTCAGTTGAGAAGAACAAAGAGGAGCAAAACCTTGAGTTCTGTAAAGGGGTCCTGGAGGTTGTTCAATGAGAAAAATTGTAAGAATATTCTTTGTTGGTTAAGTGGTTCCATTTTTATAATGTGTGACATGAAGCTCTGTTGATGGTAGGAAGGCTGATTCTCCTACCAGAGGATTAAATAAGATAATGTTTAAAAAATACACTTAGCACAGGGTCTTGAATGGAAAAAAGTGCTTTAGGATGCTAAGCAACATCATCAGTGTGTGCGTGTGTGTTCAAGTGTATGTGCACACACACGTGTGTAGTTTTAGGGAGTGTAAATTGGTGTTTTTTTCTTCTGGGAGGGGCCATTTTTTTTTCCTGGACCTGTCTAACGTGACAGGAGAATCAGGCCAGTGGGGAGAGGAGGGAGGAAATGAGTGGATAAAAATCTTGGCAGCCCAATAGCATGACTTGTTTTATGTGGCAATCAGCTGGAGGTGTATGACAAACGTATTCATTTTTTTCAACTTTAATAATTACAATGCTATCATCTGCTAATACTTCTCACACATTAAGCTTTTCCAGTCTGTGCATACACAGATGCCATTCATTTACCTGGTGGGCATTCCCTGGAGCACGTGCCCAGTGCCAAGGTGGCCACACCTCACAGAGAAAGTCAAGGTCACCTGAGGTCATATGTTGCTCATGGAAAATCCTTCATGAGTTTGGGGTGTTGTCCACTATAGATGTTTCAAGTAATAGGCTGGGAGCCCTAAGTGGTTCCTGGATATCAATATTACAAGAAGAGCCTTGCATTGTGTTTCTGGGGCCTTTTTCTCATCACATTTCCTCTTTTAAGATGGCCCTTGGCTCAAATAGTCTAGACTAGCTTTCATTTGCAAAGGTTTGGCAAGAAGTTCTGGGGAACTTAGCTTCCTCTTGTTGATGAAAAAAGATGAGGGAAAAAGGAACGCGAGGTACTTAAACCTCCTGGTCATCCATGAGTGAGTCCTTCCTTGTGAGGCTTCTCCCCTTCGGGTGGCTCAGCAATCCACGCCCATCCCAAACTTCAATCAGGCCAACCAATGTCTAATGTTCAAGTCAATGCAAGGCCTAGTTCTTGGTCACATATATGGACAGCAACATCCAGGCTTGGAGCTCAGAGACAGCTTTGATGCCCATCAATTGTTGACAGGCCCAGCTATAAAAACCCCAAACAAGCAGCTGTCATAGACATGAGTCTTTCATTTTTCATTTATTTCTGTACTGCTTTTTTAAGCTGCAGAATCTTTCCTATTGGAATATGACTCTTGGTGTAAGTTATCCAGCTTGACTTGAAAGCCCAAGGAGCTCAGTCTTCAGGGTAGGAGGTGAAAGGATGAGGTAGAAGAAGAAAGGGAAAGCTGGGAGGCCCTGTGACTTTGGTCAAAGAAAGAGAAAGAATAAAGTTGGTTTAGATCAACACTGGATAGGAAGGGTGGTCTCAGGTGACATGGTGAAATAATCTTGCAGTCACAGGAACTGGCTGTAAGCATCTGTCTGGTTCTTGCCCCAGCATGGGTTGTGCCATCTCAGACAAGTCATTTAATCTTCTTCTGCCTCGGTTTCCTTATCTGTCACAGGTGGATTATCATAGCACGGATCCTGTCAAACTCCGCTGGGCTTTGGAGAGGATTTTAATGTGCTCTGAACTCAAAAATGTGTGGAGACATTGAGACATTATCTTATAATTATTAGTAGGCACTGTTCCTACCCAAGTTGTTTTCATTGTAGCCTGTGAAACAATTAGAGAAGGCACAAGATGAATGCAGGATTGTTTGGTGCCACTGCATGGAGGAATAAGAACTAGAATTCTCAGGGAAAGGTTCAAGAAAGCTTGGTCTTTGAGGTTGCCTCAAAAGTGGGAATTGGTTGGAAGGAGAAGTGTAAAATGATGGAAAATGGCTGTTGTTGAATGACTTTCTTCAAGGGTCATGGTCAAGGGAACACTTGGACCACTTCCATGATGGTCACTCTTACTAAATAGTCATCCCTACCTGACCTTTCTTGTTCCAGGGGATTCTAGAAGAGTTCCCAAGAAGATTGACTTCTTCTGATTTATACAGTGTCTTTACTAAGGTTAACCAAGCCTAGTGACGTTATCCTGTGGCATTAACTTGAATCTGGATTCTGGGTTCAAGTCTCAGTTTTGTCTCATCCAAGATATGTGACTTTCAACAAGAATTCAACATCCCCTTATCTGAAATCCATTCAGTTCTGCTGTAAATGTGTTTCAACTCTGGAAGTTTTCTCTGGGGTTTGAAAAGAGTTAATGGATGAAATGAACTTTAAAACCTGAAAAGGGCTTATTGCTCTGTGAAAGATTTATTTCCTCAAAGCAAGTGTAATTCTCTCCAAAGTTGAGATAATGATTCAAGTCTCTGTTCCCCAGATAACCAGCTCTGAGATCTGCACCCAGCAGCCACCCCGATACTTTATGGATGGATATTCAGTGAATGTAACTTATTTAAAAGAAAGGACTTTCCAGTTGGCTTGCAGGTGGGGAGTGAAATCAAGAGGAGTTGGGAGGGGGACTCTGTCTTGTGTTAAGTAAAGGTGTTTGTTTAGCCAGGAGCGAGGCAAGCCCCTGGGAACCCTTCTGCTAGATTCGGTCTCAACCAAATGCTGGCATTTCTGCTCATCCCTTAGGCTTACCTGGCCACTAAGAAATGAGGTAAATGTGATAACAGAAATATAGTGACTGTCATTCATACAGAAAGAATGATTCTGGGGAGTCACAAGTGAAGGCCGTTTCTCCTGTGGACATTCACTATGCTCTGCGAAAGCGCTCATGAGATACTTAGTGGCACTGCCTGGTTACTTGTCTGCCTTCTTGTCCTATTGCCCACCTGACTAGAATGTGAGCTCCTTGAGGGCAGGGTCTGTGACTCTTCCATCACTGAATCTCTAGCATCTAGTCCAGAGCCTGACATTTGCTAGTTACTCAATAAATGCTTATTGAATTGAATCAAATAAAAATGGCTAAAATGCTGAGGGAGTAATCAGATGCTCAGGATTGAAGGCATTCAAAGCAGAAGGCAATCACTTTCAGCTGGGATAGTCAGGGAAGACTGCCTGGGAGAGGGGTCCTCGAATCAGAAACCCGAAGGATGAGGATAGAGATGGGTCCAGGGGGGAGGGGTGTGTCTAGGCAGATGAGACCATGTGTCCAAAGACTGTCAGCCTCTTACAGAATTAAAACTGGTAAGTCTTAATTTCACAGACATTCCAAAGCTAAGTGGATTGAAGATGCACACAGCAGATAATTCTGGGAGAACTAGGCGAGCGTGCACTCTCTCCAGCATGTCGATTCCCTCTGTGGGTTTATCCAGCTGACTGTGTAGGCCCTGGGAGATTCAGAAAGGAGTTTCTCATTCCATCAACTGGCAAATCTCATCATTGGTGTGACAGCAAAACCGCCGACCAGTCCCATCCCTCGAAACGTCCCAATATTTCTTGATAGACACTTCTGTTGTCTTATGTGCAATAGAATTGTAATCACCTGTATTTAAAACTAATGGATTTGAAATAACCTGCAGGCTTCCACTTTAATGAGAGTTAGATTAATGAAAAAGGACCTTTTGCCTCAGATTGCATGACAACATTTTCAAATTACATTCCTGGAACAGAGAATTCACTTATTCAGAGTAATTGGATGCTGACTTGGGTTAATACGTACAATGTCCTTAAATGAAAATGTTCTATTGTAAGTGGAACTGTATGATACCTGAGGCTTTCTCAATAGATTTGGTTGGACTCTGAGTTAATTATACTGCATGCTATTTTTTGAATGAATTCAAGCATGAATTCTACACGGTAGAGATTGGGATAATTATATTCAATTCTGCTTGGTGCCCCGCTGAAAGAATTGACCTTTTAGATAAAACGAGTCTCCCGAGCAAGGAAACCTGAAGAAAGTCTACACAAAGCCGGCAGATGCAAGAGCAGAGAAAGTCTTAAGTAAGAGGGGCTGTGGGGGTGGGGCGGGGGAGGCAGGCTCAAGGAACAGTAGCATCAGCAAGATTGATTTTTTGTCACGGGAAAGTATTTCTGTTTTGTAGCTTGTTTTGTATCCTTGGTACATAAAGGTATAATTTAAAACCATTGATTTTACTAAGCTGTTTTCTCATCAGTAACACGGCTAAAAAGTAGAGCATGGAGAATGAGAAGTCGACAAAATGCAATCTCTGAAGGATCTCTGGGTGTTGACTCCCCCAGGCAGCACAGAGGGGCCAGCATGGTCCTGACCACCAGGCTTTCCTACCTAGCACGGTGGCCTGAGGCTAACAGTGTGGGCTTGAAGGTCAGACTGCCTGGGTTTGAAGCACAGCTCTGCCAATTTCTAGCTGCATGGCTTTAGGCCAGGCCTCACATCTGCGCCTCAGTTTCCTCATCCACCAAATGGCCTAAACTGTACGAGGTTGCTGTGAGGATTCAACAGATGGGAAGTACTTTGCGCTGTGTGTGTCCAGTGACGATCAGCTGCCTTTATTAACCCTATTGCTGTCGGTGGTGAAATCTCTTCCCCCAGGATGATGATAGAAAGGTAACCCATTAACAGGATCAACCCCATCAGAAGGATTAAAAATATTTCTCCCCTCGGGGCCAGAAAGAAACTGCCAGGACTGGGCCCTGCTGGACACCATGTGCTGATGAGGCATCCTTTGAGGGCCACAGGACAGGGTGAGATAACCAAGCCTTGTTTCCTGTTCGCTCTGGGGCCAGCCAGGCATGTTGGCCAGAGGGCAAGCCGTGCTCCCCCCTCAAGGGACACTCCCCACTCCAGTGGCCTTCTGGAAGGCAGAGGACATTGTTTTGTCTCCTTGGCCCAAGCACTCAGTCTCAGTGAATGAGAGGCTTCATTATTCCAAGTGTGTGAACCGGCAACGTGACACATACGGTGTTTGTCTGTAAGGAAGTCCTGGGCTCTGACCACCGCTGGGGGTAGAGAAATGACCTAATCCCTCTTAGTGCTGGTGGAACTCTCTTCACTGACAGCATGGTCACATGCCCTCATCAGTCTTCTGGGGCTACCATCCCTCCATCCCAGCACGGTTCCAATTCCCTTTTGGTCCTAACCTAACCCTGCCTGTTGTATCCTCATACTGTCTGTATTGGTTTCTTGTGGTTGCTATAACAAATCATCATGAATGTGGTGGCTTAAAACAAAATATACTTGTTCTCTCGTAGTTCTGGAGACCAGAAGTCAGTACCACAGGCCCAAATCAAGACATAAGAAGGGCCATACTCTCTGGGGGCTTGAAGGGAGAAGCTGCTCCTTTCGTCTCCCAGCTTATGGCGACTGCTGGCTTGTGGCCGCATCACTCCAATCTCTGCTTCCACTGTCACAGTACCTTCTCCTCTCTGTGTGTGTCCAGTCTCCCTCTGTCTTTTTGTTTTTTTGCATTGGAATCTCACTCCTTCACCCAGCCTGGAGTGCAGTGGCACACTCATGACCACCCTGGTGTCAACCTGCTGAGCTCAGGCGATCCTTCCGCTTCAGCCTTCCAAGTAGCCGGAACTACAGGCATATGCTACCATGCTTGGCTAATTTTTTGATTTATTGTAGAGATGAGGTCTCACCAAGTTGCCCAGGCTGTTCTTGAACTCTTGAATCCCCTCACTTCAGCCTCCCAATGTACTTGGATTACAGACTTGAGCCACCGTGCCTGGCCTGCCTCTCTTTAATAAGCACACTTGTGATGACATTTAGGGTCCATGTGGCTAACCCAGGATCATCTCCTTGTCTCAAAATTCTTAACTTAATCACATGTGCAACAAAGTTTTTTCATAGCGGAGAACATTCACAGGTGCCAGGGATGAGGACCTGATGTCTCAGGGACCACCGTCCAGCCCACTATGCCACCTCAGTGTTTTGCTACTTTCCCTCTTCCCTCCATGTATCAGGAAACGTTACCCTGGTCAGCACCCCTTTCTCATCACTGCACGGGTAGATGTCCATCAATCCCTCACAGGTTCCTACTCTGTCTCCACCTTCCTCCCAGGTCCAACCATCCATCTTTTAACCACCTTTAAGGTGCTGTTCAGGAACAGCCTTGTCTCCACAGGTAACAGAGTGGTGGCCCTCCTTTGGGGAACCGTGTCCTCCCACTCTGCCCATGTAGTACGAATGAGACTGACCTTTCCAGCCTTCCAAGAGTTGTACCTTGAACAATATTCCTTACCAGTGACTTAGTAATTCTTAGTAAGAGTATATGGTGAATGGTATGGAAGCTGTCTGGCCACTCAGAGTGTTCCATTCCCCCTGGTCAGGGTGAGTGCTTCTGGGATGTGTATGTGACCCAAGTCCAGTAAGACTCAGACCTCGATTTTTGCGAGAGCCATTGCAAAAGGAGTCTCTTTTCTTCTCTGATTGACTTGAAGTGGGAAGGATATTGGCCCTCGGCTGCCAGACAATACCACAAGGGGCATCTGCCAGAAAACAGAACCAGCAAGAGGGAAAAACAACCAAAATATGAAGGGATAATCCAAGGTCCGATGACCAACTTTTGAATTCCTAGATCCAAGTATGCCTGAAATATTAGATCACACTGTGACATTTTCGTTTTATGAACCACACATCGCCCTTCTTTTTTGTTTAAGTTAGTCTGCATTGGGTTTCTGTCAACTTAAAAGAGTTCTTATTACTAACACATTTGCCATGAAGCTGCCTGCTAGGAGTTGACTGCTTGAGTCTAAGCAGGGACCCACTCAGTAGCACAGTGTCTAAATCTTAAGTCCCCTCTCCCCGGCCCCATCTTGTGCTCACCTGTTTTGTGTGTATGTTTGAGCCTGGCACACAGAAGAGTAAGTCTCCACCCCTCCTCTCAAGATTCCCCTCTTGAGTCGGGAAGCTAAGGACTCAGGAAACAAGTGAAGTCACGCTTCCAGCTTCCTAATTTATGGTGGCTTTTCTTATAGCTTTATCAGCGTATTTACTCTGATCTTCAGATCTTTTTCTATTATACATGAGATAACCAGCTCTATCTTAGCTCCCCTAATACAGTTGGATTTTCTTCTGTATGTCTGGGTGCTCAATCAACATTATTAAAATTACTCTGGTTAATTGAAGTGAGTTCTGGCCCGAAGAGAGCTGGCTTTGACCTGGAAAAGCTTGGGATTCACTTCTTTGTGAAATTGTCCAAGTATGGAGATATACTCCTTCTCCACTAGTGTTATAGAAATGTAAGCAGTGTTGCTCTCTTTGTCTTTCAGTATAGCCACTACTGCCTGAGGATCTGCTGGAGAGCTCTGAGGGGTGATTGTTGGGAAAGCTCAGGTTCTGGTGTTCTTCCCAGTTCTGATCACTTGCCTTCCTCTGACTTTGGGTAATCATTCCACCTTCTTTGAGTCTGACGACACCTCATTTCTTAAATGAGTCATTTGAATTTGGTTTGGCATTTATGTCTCACTATTGCCACAGATTTCTAGTTGATCACTGCTCTGTTTCTTGCTGAGCCTAAAACCATCCTCAGAATCCTTCTCAACACTGAGCTAGATGATCTTTAAGTTTCTCCTAAGCCTTAACATTATATGATTCTAAGGCTTCTGGGCCAAGAAATGGACACTTTCACTAGATGTAGATTTCCGAAACTTAACTTGAAAACTTTCATTTCATTGGTATAGCTGTGATCCTTTTGTCCCAGAGATGAGGGGCAGGGATAGAGACATTACCTTCTGTCTCCAGATCCAGGGCTTTTGGCAGCATAGCATAGCATTGTGAGATGGCGATTCTCTTAACAGCAGAAAGATATTTCCATAGCTCCATGGAGATTTGGAGGCAAAAAGACTCCATCAATTAATTCCATTACGCAGTTAATATAATTAGTTGGATTTATGTATAAGGCCCAAAATTTGTGACTCAAATTCTTGCATTGGTTTTTTTCCCCCTTTCTCTTTCCAAAGGTTCCAGTCCCTTAAATTTGTACATTATCTGTGAATGATATATAATTTATCTAGAGAATACAGTTGTCATTCACTTCATTTAATTAGCTTATGGATTCTAAATTATCTGCTACCATAAAATGTGATTTTATACTGCAGATTACAAAGGTTTTTAGAAATTTAATATGCCACTTTTAATTGGTGAAAAGTACCCTAAAGGATTCATAATATTTTTTACTGCACTTGCATTTAGGCTCAAGAGAGAGACTGAAGTTGTTTAGTAAGAAATGGGATTTGGGTCAGTGAGATTGGTGATGATTTATTTGGAATAAGGCAAATCTGGAGGGATGGAGTCGTAAATACAGCCGTCAGAGGATTGTGTTTGCGTAGCGCGACCAGTGAGTTGAAAACTGAATATCTTCTGGCTTTCATATCCCAGTTAGTCATTTTGATGGGCTAACAATGTATTTATGGCATAAGGCTCCCGTCTGCAGCCATGACTAAGAATAGCCTATTTTCTGCTCTGCCTTTTCAACCATTAAATCCATAATCTTCTGTGTATATGGTCTTACTATACCTTCCTTAAAAACATTCTTGGCCTTATTGATGCCTCGGTTCGGTTGTGCTGCTGGGTGGATGTTTGTTCAGCAAAAGCAAATGACTCTTTTTGACCCTTAGATGATGAAAATGCCATGCACGGTGAAGCTAAGGTCATCATCAGGACGTTGTGTCACTGGGAGCACCATCAAGAATTTCCACGTGCATCTGTCATAACGCACTGCAAGTAAAAGTTTATAAAACATGACAATGAGCATTAAAAAATCTAGAGGCTTCAAGAGAAGTGTTGGGAAATGTCAAAGGCCGGAAAATGGGGATGAGGCTGTGAGGTCCCCAGACCCCTCTGGGACCCTCCCTCTCAGGAACCAGGTCCTCATCCTCCTGTACAGTCAGCAAGTTATGGAAACTAAACTCCCACCACTACCCAGGCTTTTGGGCTAAGGCATTAAAGGTCTCTGCTCAAAGCAACTGTGGACCCATTATTAACTCTTAGTATATTCTTAGTAATCAATTGAATTGGTTGAGTTTGGCTATGAGAATCTGATTATAGCCTGGAACGTTTTTCTGGGGGAAAAGAAAAAGGAAAAGATTTTGATGATGGGGTAAGAAACAGATCGGGGGTTGGAAAGTCCAAGCTAGAGTGGGGACTGAAAGAGGAGTAATGCCGGAAATATTATAGTAATAATAACAACAATAATGTTATTGTGAATATATAGTGGCATATTGTAGTGATAATCAAGCATGTCATAGTAATACAAATGCCTGTGTTTTATTGAGTACTTACTATGTACCAGGATCTTTTTATGCATTACTTAGTTATATCAGCCCTGATTGTATAAGACAGGTAATAATATAAGGCACATTTTACAGACAGGTAACTTGGGACTCAGAGCCATGAACCCATTATCTCTCCTGACAGAACTGGAATTTGCATACCAGTCTATTCGCTTAGAAGGCCCACTGGGTTAATGAGAATGCTCAAGTGCTGATGAGAAAGTGTGGCAAGGATCTTTGGCAAAGCGTCTCACCAGGCCAGTCACTTCAGAGGGCAGCCAGGGCTCTCCCAGGTCAATTCCACCCTGACAGAACACTTCCTCCTGGAAGCAGGAACTGCTCTGTGAGAGGGAGCCAGAGGGGGATGAGACAACACAGACTCTGCTGCAGGGGATGGGCAGGGAGTATCTTTCAGGACAGAATATTCTAGCTCCTCTGGATTCCCCCAAAGCACACTCACCCTTTGTTTTCAATAGGTATACATAGGGTATGGATTCTCTGGGACAAGCTTTCTTTTCTTATATCATAATACTTTTGCTTTTTCAAGTAAAAAGTCAACATATGGCCTCATTTTAGAAAAATAAGAACTATAGGTAAGTAAAAGAAAGAAAATAAAAACAATACATTATCTCGCACCCATGGAAAAAAGCAACTGTGTGAATGTGTACGTGCGTGAGTGAGTGTGGGTATGTGCGTGTGTATACTTTTATGCACATACAAAGAGATCTGCTTTTGCATTTCACAAGAGGAAATATAACCTACCATGGACTCACCCTCAAGCTCTCTCTGAACCTCGGATTTCCCACCTATAAAAGAGCAAGTAATCATGCCTTCCTTACATATCGTGCAAGAATTGTATGACTCAAGCTGGGACTTAGTGGAGTGGCTGTAGATAACAGTGCTCAATAAATATGATCTGTATGCGTTAGTATTAAAGCTATAATATAAACATTCTTTAGTGCTATTAAGTGTGCATAGTGTCATTTTAGCACAATTTTATTGTTTTTCATTATGCAAGTAAATATGCTTACTTATAAAACTAGAGATAAGCAAAATGATAAACAACAAAACCGTCTGCAGCCTCACTAATGAAGAAATAACTACTGTTAAATTTTAATATACGTATTTTCAACCTCGTTGCATGTATTTTTATATGTATACATAAAATAAATATAAAATGCATATGTAACATATATAATATATCTGAGCCCAATGTAGCAATAGTTATTATAGTACCTGCTTTTTTTCCTCGTAAAAGTACATTGCGTACTTTATCTTGTGCTGTTACAGGATTTGCTACACACAAAAACTTTCAGTAACGGAATAACAGCCCATGGACTGGAATTCCCATGACATTCTAAGCCAATGCCCTATGTAGACGTTTAGGCTGTTCCCAGTGTTTTGCTTTTGTAGACAGTGTTGCAGTGAACGGCTCTGTAACCAAATCTTTGGGTCTTGTTAGAATAAATTCCCGGGGTTGGAATTTCTGGGTCAAAGGTTTTGCAGACTTGTGAGGCTCTCTCTGAGCAGCACCAGGTGGTCTCTGGAGATGTGGTCAGGTGCTGTGAGGCGAAGGTGCTCACACATCAGAGAAGGTCTTCCTACCTCACTTGGCACCAAATTTGGAATCCCAGCCTGGTTACTGTATTATGCATTGTGCTTCTGGGCCACTGACCCTCATGGTCAGCTGAAGAATAATCTGCAAATGCTTACTCCCTTTTGTGTGTGTGTGTTAGTCTAAGGCTAGCAGAGGGCATACTTGAAAGAAATAAATGATTAGAATCGACAATGGAAAGGTAAATAGAATCATAATTCATGAGATTTCCCATTGTTCTTTTCTGACTGTAGTTCTATAATCATAAAACAGACATAATCAGCTATTCAATTCGACAGACCCTTATTGAACACCTACTTTGTACAAGGCTGGGAGATAGGTGCAAAAAATAATACTGAATATTTGTACAGTGTTCACACTTGACAAAGTGCTTTCATATTCCTTCGGAAAAAAACCTGAGCCAGGACCCAAGAGATCTGATTTCTAGAGTTGTCTCTGTCTGACCTCAGATTGCTCTCTCTGCTTCTTGTCGTAAATCCCAGGCTAAGAATCCATGCCTTTTCTGTCTTACAGGGTTTGTGGGATGTTCTTGTGAGGTGCTATAAATGCTCCATAGAGTCAGACGTCAATAAACTGAAAAAACAACAGTGGCATTAGAATGTTTTTCAGTTAGATCTAAACTGGAAAACGTTCTGATGATCATTTAGAGCAGTGACCTCAGCCATGTTCTGGAGACCCCATGGGTGTTCTGGGGACCGGGAGATGGAGGCTAAGCTAGCAGAGCCTGGTTCTCCTCCGCCCACCCAAGTTCTGGGCTGGAACCAGGTGGTTCATGTGTAGCTCTGGGCAAGCTCCTTGTACCCCTGTGGTGCCTCCCAGTTCTCCCATTTGTAATATGAAAATATGGATTGTTGTGAAGATTGGTTAGTAAATAGTCAGTGTTCGGGACTGCAGTAGACACATCGTTACGTGTTGCTGTTATTTTATGACTCACCTTGGAGTTTTGGTGAAAAATAGCATCAGGGCCAGGCACAGTCCGAGGTGATTGCCTAAGCCCAGGGGTTTGAGACCAGCCTGGGTCACTTGGTGAGACCTTGTCTCTACAATAAATCAAAAAATTAGCCAGGCATGGTGGCACGCGCCTGTAGTTCCAGCTACTTGGAAGAAGGATGAGGTAGAAGGATTGCCTGAGCCCAGCAGGTTGAGGCTGCGGTGGCAGTGAGCATGCTGTTGTACTCCAGCCTGGGTGACAGAGTGAGACTCTGACTCAAAAAAAAAAAAGGAAGAAAGAAAAATAGGGTCAGGTTTCACTGAAAAATAAATCCTTGGAAAAAATCATTGGTTTTTCTAACTTTACTTTACAGATGGAAAATTTACAGTCCAGAGAAGCCAGCATTCATATGCACACTGAGAATCCTGGCACAAACAAACACACACATACACACATGTTCATGGCTACACATAGATGTCACCATTGTCATCATCATCACTCCAGTCCTCTGTAAGTTGAAGCACTATCACCAGCTCAGGTGATGACTCGCTCACCTGCTGGTCAATAATAGAGAACATGTGTGATGACTGATTCATGGGCTGTTTCTGGGACTCGTGAGCTGCTTCCCAAGCCTCACCTACACATATTGAACAAGGCTCTTATAACCGAGAAACCAACATCTTCTGTGACAGCACCCATGTTGCCATACTCCCAATAATCTTTGAGATCTGGGATTGAGAAATTGGACTTCTCCAAATCAAAAGTTATTCTGAAAATACTGCTAATATTCTCCATACTCTTTTCTCTAGTAATTACTATGACTATCTAAAAACATCGCTGGGTAAATACGAACTAGTAAGTTTAATAGTATTTACAGAGAGCTTTACAAAGAATTTATAAATTGAATATGTGTTGGAGGCAAATATTCAAATCCTGAAAGGTGCCAGCAAACATTATTGGGTCATATTTGAATAATGTAGCATTCAGTTCTCCTAGCAAGGTTGAAAACACTACACAGATTCAAGAAATTGCCACAGGACTTATTTTGCTTCCAGTCCTGTTATTTCTGGGCACTCTACTCACAGAATTTGAATAAAGTATACTATGCATATAAATATATTATTTATTTTATTTTATTTCCAAGAGTGGCTCACCATTAGCGGCATACAGGGCCATAATCACACAACTGCAAGCAAGATTGACTGAGTAGACTGATCTCTCCTCCATGATCTGGTCCTGGTTCCTGGAAGTGTCCTTAACTTTGGACTCTGAGTGCCAGGGTTTCCCGCTTTTGCTTTCTGCTTGACATCACTAGACTCCTTCAAACAAGTAAGACCTGCCTATTGATCGCCAAACTTTAATGGTCACAGGAAAATTATCATATATTTTGTAATTTGCTCAGTTTCTTGACTAATCTTTCTCAGAAGTTGGAAAAACATAAATCTCCCAAGAAGTACTATAAATAAATTTTCACATGGAAACACCACATAATCCCACCTTCTCAGCCCCACATGACAAGGTTGGAAAAATTCCATCTGTGGGACTGTGCCATGCGCTGTTGAGGGTTTCAGGCAGTGGGTGAGTGAAGGCGTGGGGGCCAGAGCAGGCACCCAGTTCTGGTGCAGGGTCTGCCTGCAGCTCACCTGAGGCAGGGGTGGTCCCTGTGGGACCGGGAGGCATGTAAATGTTCCAAGCCTGGGAAAAGCATATGTCAAAGGAGGGCTTTCGTGGAATGCCAACACAGAAGACAGCCCAAAAGGGATCTGCTCCTGTTGATCTGAGGGTGCAAATGGTAAGAGTGTAACCATGAGGTCTGTGCCCCACACCCCAATGAACAGTGTTTTAGGATACCTGTTCCAAACCCTGCACAACTCCTATATGCATGTGCTTCCAAGCTGGCAGCTCTGTCGTGGGACATTAGTTCACCTCTATGTGACATCTGCTAGCAGGGTGAAGTCATTTCTTCATATATATATTCCTTCCTTCCTTCCTTCCTTCCTTCCTTCCTTCCTTCCTTCCTTCCTTCCTTCCTTCCCTCCTTCTCTCCCTCCCCTTCCCTTCCTCCCTTTCTTTCTTTCTCCCTATTTCTCTCTTTCTCCCTCCCTTCCTTTCTCTCTCCTTCCTTCCTCCCTCTCTTCCTTCCTTCTTTCCCTCCTTCTCTCCCTCTTCTTCCCTCTTTCTTCCTCTTACCCCTTACCTCTTTCTCTCTCTTTCTCTCTCTCTTTCTCCCTCCCTTCCTCCCTCCCTCCCCTTCCCTTCTTCTTTCCCTTCTCTTCCCTCCCTCCCTCCTTTCATCTCTCCCTTCTTTCCTTCCTTCCTTTTCCCCACTCTCCTATGTCAAAGACCATTGTTGGGTCTTTAACAAGAATTAAGGTTGCTTCTTCCCTTTGACTTCTGTGCCAGTTTCCTGACCTCTCTTATATGTCATAACTTCTGCTCTGAAGGTGTTTTCTGTCTAATTGGAAAAAAAATTGGAGACATTAAAGAAAATTAAGACCCTAGGCCATATGTTTGGTGCTGACCATGGCTGCTATGGGTGTTTGGAGAGGAAGGAGATGGTTGGGAGTCATAGTGGCGCAGTTCAGCATCTGGGAGGAAGTGTGGCTGAGTTAGGGCTCGTAGGATGGGTAGGATTTGAAAAGGTATGAAGTGGAGAAGTGACATTCCAAGGAGCGGAGTAGCCTGGCAAGGGAGAGAAGGAGAAGACTGACTGGGTTTAAGAAAAGGGCACACTGAGGAAAGAAGAGAAGCAGATCAGAGTGGGCCAAAAAGCTAGGTGTTAAAATCCTGAAGATAGTAATGGATTGGTTTGTTTGTTGATTTGTTAATTTTTTACCTGGATTTTGAAATTATAAAAGCAACACCTGGGAAAGAAGACTCAATAATTCAGAAAGGTACAAAGTGAAAAAGTTTCTCCTCCCCTTTCAGACCTCCACTCCAGACCAGTGTCTCTTTGAGTCTTACACAGGCACATGTAATACACAAATAACCTTTTCCTTTTTTAGCAAGTGGAGTCACACCAAACATACTTTATTGGCTACATGCTCTTTTACAAAAATGAAACAATTAATTTTTTTTGGAATGTTGACTTTTTTCTGTTTCAACAGATAGCCCCTTGCCTTCTATGTAACGACTCCATGACGTTTCCTGGTATGGACATATCATACAGTGTTTTACCAGCCTTCATCAAAATACAGTTATGTTGTTTTTAGTTTGTTTTATTATTTAAAAAACCGGGGAGAATAGAAAGCAATAGCTTAGAAAAACAAAATGATAAATTATTATTATTATTTTATTTTATTCATTTTTTTTAAGTTGGAGTCTCACTTCATCCCCCAGGCTGGAGTGCAGTGGCACACTCATGGCCAACCCAGTGTCGACCTGCTGGGCTCCAGCGATCCTTCTGCCTTACCCTTCCAAGTAGCTGGAACTACAGGCGTGTACTACCACACCCAGCTAATTTTTTTGATTTATTGTAGAGAGGAGGTCTCACCAAGTTGCTCAGGCAATCCACTCTCCTCAGCCTCCCAAAGTGCTGGGATTACAGGCTGAGCCACCTAGCCCAGCCAACTATTTTTTAAAAAGAAAGGAGAAAGCACTGAAACTAATCTTCTACTGCTACTCACTTTGTCAAACATATTTGTGGAATAAATTCCTACAAGTGGAGTGGTCGAGTCACATGACGTGTACATTTAAAATGTTCACAGTTATTGCCAAATGACCTCTAAAAATATTGTGCCAGATTGACGTTGCCATCCACGGTGTGTGAAAATGTTTCTCTCCATTTCTGGAAAGCTCACCAGCTACGCGATGGGCCTCTGGTGTCAGTCAGCCTGAAATGAATCAGTTCTCCCCAATCTCATTGCCACAGAACTTCGGAAAAGCTATTTGACCAACCTGTTTGTATCTCTGTTTGCTCATTTGAAAATGGGGATAAATGTAGCATCTATACCATAAGGTCATTATATGTATTAAATGAGGAGAGATACACATAAATGCTTGACCCGAGCCTTGCACACAGTAAGAACTGAACAGATATAGCTTCTAGTAGACCTTGCTAATGCCCTGATCCTGTCATTTCCCACTGCCAGCCTGGTGCATTTCTTTGTCTTGGGCTTTGCTGACTGCCAGGGGCTCACTGCAGGCCAGAGGACTGAGGAAGTGATGACCATCTCACCCTCAGTAGCCTTTGACTAGCATGTGATGGGCGTGGGTGTGTAAGTACCCCAGCTCCCTTACCCGCCCATGAGATCACTTGGAATGTTTCCTCCCCTCCCCAGTTCCTCTGTGGCATTAAGCTCCAGTGACATGGATAACTATTTCTTCCCTTCCCTCTCTCTGTTCCCACTTTCCTGGGATCCCTCCCAAATTAACTACTTCCACTCAGACACATCTCAGGATCTGCTTTGGGGATTCCAAATTAGGTCTCATTTTTAAACTTTGTCAATCTGCTAAAAAATAACTTAATGTTTTAATTTGCTTTTGTGTAATCGCGAGTGAGCCTAGGTTTCTTTTCATATGTTACTGGTCAAATGTGTTGCTTTTCTCTTCTATCTGTCTGTTCCTGTACTTTGCTCATTTATCTATTGGGCTGTTTGTCTTTTCCTTATTGATTTGTAAGAGCTCTTTGTAAATAATAAAAATTAGCCCTTTGTCTATTATGTGATGCTGTTTCCCACATTGCTGCACGGCTTCTGACTTTAAGTCTCTCTCTCTCTCTCTTTTCTGTCATATGGAAGTTTAAATTTTAATGTAATCAAAGAGAAGATCAGATTTAAAATCACTGTTTCTTTCCATTCATTTACTGCTCGGATTTTAGTTCCTCCCATAAAAGAGGCAAGTATGATGGATGGGACACTCAGGCCAGAAGGAGCCTTGTCAAAGCACTCTTCTGTATACAGATGACTTTATATATATAATTACATATTTATATAGCTATAAATTATATATAGTGTATACACTATATGTATACACACAGTGAAGTTCATTGCTAATCTCTCTTCCCTGGAAGTTATCCAGGTATGACTGTGAAAATTCTCTGTTCTGTGTGCATTTCTTTCTCTTTTCATAAATTGAGTTTTGCAGCATCAACTTTTGTGGTCCAGCCTGGCCTAAGTGGAAGAAGTCCACCTGTATTTAATACCCTTTCAGAGATTTTGCAATACCTTTGTGTGCAGCTGCTCAGCTTTAAGTACTGTGAATTATCAATGCATATTGAAAGTTCCCTCACTCTCTCTTCTTGCAACTTAAGATTTAAGGGGTGCTTGTTTTCCCGCTGCCTCCCTTGGACCCTGTAGAATGCCCGCAGTCTGGGTTTGGGCTATTGGGTTGGTGCTGCAGCACCCAGACCTGCCTTCTCCTGACTTAGTTATGCCTGGGACCTGACTCTGCTGAGCACTGCGGTGGGTGGGGAGAGACCTTCACCACACTCGGGCTGTGGGTGGGGTGTGCAGCCTTAGGGGAAAGCTCTGTAGTGGTTCAGCGCATGGGTTCTCAGACCCTACCCTGCTTCATTATCAAAGGTCCCTCTTGACTGTGGACATAGGTGTGTGGGAGGGGAAGGGGGGGGGCGGAGATTTTTCTTTAACCATTTCATGCCCACTGTAGTGTCGATGACACTAATACATGGTTCAAGTGGGGACTCATTTTGCTTTTTTTTTAGCAACCTATTTGGGTCACCAAATGCAACTGAGGAATATGAAGTCATTTCTTCCTGCACCTTGAAGTCAAACTCAATCCCTCTTCAAGACACCTCTCCTTACTCTCCCCTTTCATATTATTTAAGTCTCTGCTCATTAAACCTCCTCCTCCTCAGAATGGCTGCCCCATCTTGAAAAACCACCTCTCCCACCAACAATTCACTGTCATTTTACTATTTTATTATTATTATTATTTTTATCTTTATTTTTGAGTTGGAGTCTCACTCTGTCACCCAGACTGGAGTGCAGTGGCCGCTCCCGGCCACCACAGCCTTGACCTGCTGGGCTCCGGCGATCCCTCCGCCTCAGCCTTCCATGTAGCCGGAATTACAGGCATGCGCTACCATGCCTGGCTGATTTTGTGATTAATTGTAGAGATGAGGTCTTGCTGCCCAGGCGGGTCTCGAACCTGTGGGCTCAGGCAATCCACTCACCTCAGCTTCCCAAAGGCGCGGGATTACAGGCTGAGCCACAGAGCCCGGCTTACTTTATTATTTTTTTCCAAAGCACTCATCTCAACCTGGAATTGTGTTGTTTATTTGTTAGTCATAATCTGCCCACTAGAATGTACCTTCCATGGAGGGGTGGGGCTGGAGGCTTGGTACTGGATCCCCAGCACCTGACAGACACCCGGGGGTGCTCCACACAATTGCTCCTGAGATTCTATGTATGAGGTAGAGGAATCCAGGGTGGGTAGAGGGACCATGCCACAGTGCCCATGGGACAATCCTTCAGAGAAGACCGAAGACTCAACCTAGCCATTGTTCAGGGTGTTGCCTGCATGTAAAATTCTTAAAGGGAAATAACTAATCCTGTGATGTCAAACAGAGCTTGAGGCCTTCTCTAGGAAGTGGAGCTAGAAAACAACACAAACATACTAGAAAGAAAGGAGAGTCATTTGGAGAGGAACCCAGAGCTAAAAAGGCTCTGTTCAAAAGAGAAATGGGTGATCAGAATGCCCAGGAGGAAGGAGTAAATGATCTTACAGATACCTGCAGAACTTTCCAATACATGGGCCAGTTGGCCCGTGACTGGGGGAGGACTTGTTCAATGTAAAGGAAACTGCCTCCTGGGTTTTATTATTCTTTTTTAAAGGCAGCATGGAGAAGGAAAGTCATCGTGTTACTCTCTCTCCCTTGGTGTCCTTCTTTCTGCATTTCTGCCTCTCTTTCTCTGTCTCCATTCCTGTCTGTCTGTCTTACTCTTGCCCTTGATCTCCCTATTTTATGCTGTCTGTGTATTTTCAAACGTCTGCCTCTCTCTCCTTCTGAGATCCTTTCATGATGGATGTCTAAACGCATGGCTTTCGTGCGAGCTCATCAGCAGTCATTTGAGTGGATTCCATAAAAACTTTCTGAAACCAAATCAAATGAAAGCCAACCCATAAACTGGTAAAACAAAAGGGCTCTTTGGACTTGAAAAGGTTACAGAAGACTGCAGGGGCCCACACACCGTTCGATCGTGCTTGAAGCTGGGGTTTTAATTTAGTTTCCTATTTACCCCATAGAAGTTCCTCACTGCTCAACTGCTAATGCATTTCCAACTGAAATTTTGTAAATTATATTGGGAAACATTCGCAGCTAGAATAGATTGTGCAAGCTCTCATAATGGCTTCCCGCTGCTGCATCTGGCAATATGGGGCTCTCTAGGAGCAACGCATATGTGGACACCCGTCTTGAGGAACTCACTCCACTTTAATCCTCTTGGCCAGAGGCTTTGCGCACTCAGGGCCTGACTGAGCAGACCCAGATTTTCCACCGGCCCTGAAAGCCGGGCCTCTGCACTTGTCCTTAGCCTGTCTTGACAGGGCATCTCTAAACTCTTCCTAGTCTGTGTATAATAAAATCACGTTCCCCACGCGACTCTCCTAAAGTATGACTGACCGTGCCAGTCCCCGGCTCCAAAGCTTCCCATGATGCCCCATTGCCTATGAGTTAAAATCCTAGACATTTGGTTTGATTTAGTCCTTACCATGTAAGTGACCCCAAATTCTGACCCATAGCTGACTTCCTCACAATGTATGCTATTCCTCTTCATGGGTAGAATGTGTCTCAACAGTCCGCATCCTAGACTAAGTCCTCACCTCTCACTGGGCACGTGGGCAACCTTCTACCTGGCTTCTGTACCTGCCCTTGTCTCCTATCAGCCCCACCCACCAAACACGTGCTTCACCCTCAGAATAAAATCTATCCCCCTTCCTATGAGTTGCTGGCCCTTCCTAATTGTTCTCTACTGCTTTTCTCAAACATGCCACGCTTACTCCTCCCAGACACCTGGGGCCTCTTCCGTGTGCTCCTGCTGCTAAAACTCTCTTTCCTTAGCATCGGCTGGCTGCCTTCATTCATCTAGTTCTCTGCTCAGACATCATCTCAGAAGGCCTTCCATGCTCACTTGACTGATTTGTGGTGGTAAGTGCTTAGAGTCATAATGACTCAGGTAACTAGAAGCCAGGAATTCAAGGCTGCAGTGAGCTATGATCATACCACAGCACTCCAGCCTGGGTGACAGCATGAGACCTTGTCTCAAAAAAAAGTTTTTTCATTGCTGTCTCTCCCCATGTGGCAGAAAATGCCCCCTTAATCCATCCTTCGCTTCTCCCTTTTTAGTAATAAACCCCCAATCTTCATTCACTCAGCTTCCCTTGCTGCTAGTTGTAACCATGTGACTAAGATCAGACTGATGGGATGTGAGCAGAAGTGACTGCCTGAAACTCTCAGTCCAGGGCCTTGAAGAACACTGCCCTACACCTCCTTCTTTTCAGCTTTGACCATGTGGAAGACAACACCCTGGGATCTGTCAGCGCAGGGTAGAAGAAACCTGGGCCCCTGGATGACCCTTGGAGCAAAGCCAACCACCTCTCAGACCACTGACCAACTTGGGCTTTCAAGTTGAGAGAGAAATAAATCTGCCTTGCCAAAGCCATTATTACTTCATTTCTGTTCATACAGTTGAGCCAATGTGTGAACTAAAATATACCTGTAATAACTGTCAGAGGGCAGGGAGGGAATGCCTGCCTCTGACAGTTACTGGCCAGACCAGTGACTGGCCTATCGTGGGCACTGAGCCTTCCTTTCTCCTGCTGTAGAATGGAAGTATAGTAGTCATAGAGGTTGCTTGCGAAGCCAACTAAAATTCTTGGAAGGAAGGGCTGTCATGGTGTGACCCAGACTTGACACTTCACCCTCTTGCACCAACGGTCTGCAAACCACTGCGTCAGTCCCTGCAGGGAGCTTCCTTCCAGCTATGGCCAACTTCATAACGTGGGCCTCTACTCACAAAGTAAGGATGATGTCCTGGCTGCAAGGAGACAGCCAGGCTAATCTCCCAAGAGGGGAAGGGGATCTGGTAGAATGCAGAGCCATTCCCTCCTGTGTTTTCCTCCAGAGGCAGGAGGAGAACAGCGACTAGCAATTTCTTAAGGCTTAATTGCCAAAAGCAACCAAGCAAGAAAGCTGGTAGAGGGGATGCATGTTGTCAGAGCAGAGCCCAGGTTTCCAATGAATGTGAACCCCAGGACCACGGGAGAAATGTACTGACCTCTGAGTGGGCAGCATCATCCACATCTGGGTAAGAAAAACGAGTCTAGTTGTTTGCACTTTGTTTATCTATTGATGTAGGAGGCTGAACTTCTCTGAGAGTAGCCAGGTGACTTTCAATGTTTACTCAGTCATTCATCAAACAAATATTGTGTGCCTCCTACATTGTGCCAGGTACTATGCCAGTTACTCTGAAAGAAAAGGAAAAGAGAAAGAAACAGGCTTTTACTGAGCACATGTTGGGTTCCAAAAAAGCAGCTATTACATGCTTTTCTTATTTTGTTCTCAAAGCCCCTTTATAAAGTATATGGTATTCTTACAGATGAGGTTGAGTCTCAGAGAGCTTAAGCACATGCCCAGGGTTGCACAGGCAGGAGAAGAAGGAGTGGGGGCAGGGTCCTGGACTCACTACCCCAGAGACTACCTTTTCCCCACAGCAAGCTCCTACTCTCTCAGCACTCTCAGTCACATGTTAGGAGCAGTGATAATTATCAGGTGTCTACTGAAACAGCCTTCATTGGAGCAGAACACACATGCAAACAAGAACACATATCTCAGGTGCAGCTCAAGGAGTTTGCACAAAATAAACTCACTCGTGTCACCCATGTCACTATCTCCTGTAATGATCCAGAAATAGATCACTGAAGCACCCCTGAAAGCAACTCCTTCCAGTTACTGACTCCACCCTTCAGGGGAACCACTCTCCCAACTTGCAACATCTCAGATTACTTTTGAACCTGATCTCAGTGGGCTCATATGGGGTGTCCTCTCTGCATCTGGCTTCTTTCACTCAGCACAACTCTCGCGGGCTTCACCCTATGGCTGTGAGTGGCTGCAGCTCCTTCACTTTTGTGACCATGTGGCATTCTGTCGTGAGAATCAACCTCAGGCTGCTTATCTCTCTACTGCTGATGGACATTTTCCCGTTTTATGCTATTCCAAGTGGTGCTCCATGAGCACCTGTCATTCAGTAGACACGTGGTTATACTCCTGCGGGGTGTACACTGGCAAGCCATGTGCTAGGCATCTTGTGGGCAGTCTCTCTGGCCCTAGGAGCTGGTACACTTACTAGCTTAATTTTACAGATGAGCAAGTTAAGGCTTGAAGAAAGTCAGTGATGTTCCCAAGGTCTCCCAGCTAGGAAGTAGCAAACTACGTATAAACCAGGTCTTTGACTTCAGAGGCTGAACCCTTGACCATGACATTGTTCCATGAAATACTATACCTCTACTTCTTCACCTATGTGCTTACAAAACCCCAGACACACAAAAAAGACTGACGTTCAGAGAGGTGACTGAGAGCACAGACACTGGAGCTGGACCCTTAGGTCTAAATCCCAGCTTCTCTACTCACCAGTTGTATAACTTAGGGCAAGTTGCATCAGCTATCTATGCCTCAGTTTCCTCATCTGTAGATTAAGGAATGTTGTGAGGATTAATGAAGTTGATATATTTAAAATACCTATAGCATGCCCAGCAGAGACAAACACACAATAAATATTACCTGTTATTAGTACTGTGGAGTGAGCAACACTCTGTGGTTATGAACAAAGCCAAAGAGCCCTAAACGTAGGTTTAACACTGTGTGGCTTGCACCAGATCACTATAGCTGGGAGAAGGGGCACTTTGTGATTTATGAGTCCAAAGTTCCCCACGCTTTCCAGAGGGGGAAGCTGAGGCAAAGGAGGGAAAAGTCCTACTCTGGGCCACCTACCTAGCTAATGGTAGGGTTGAAACTCATGCCCCCTGACTGGGTTCTTTCATGACAACCGACAGCGCTGGAAGTTGAGGCAGAGGTTCAGATTTGTTTCTTTTGACCCCATTAAAAAACTTTTAAACCAACTGCAGAACTTTTCAGCTCTCGTTTCTCCCTCCAGCCACTGATCTTGACCTTTCCTTAAAGTTTCTTTGTCAAGAGAAGCCTACCAGGTAAGATGATCAACCCAATCCGGTTTTCCCCAGGATTCCCAGTAGGCCACCTGTGCCGAGACGAGTGAACAGAAAACTCAGTGACTTCCAGAAATATGAAGATGGACATATGAGTGTCTGCCATTTGCATGGCATCTGCAGCTCACAGGTAGTTCATGGTGCTGTCTCAGTTGATGCTCACATCAAATCCAAGAGAATGTTCCTATATGTCAATGCACACCACACACATACATGTGTACACACACACACACACACACAAGTGCCTATTTTGTTCACTTATACATACATCTATTTCATTCACCACTTCCCAGTTCAAGTTACACATAATGGATGATCAGTAAATATTTGCCAAATGACTGAAAAATTGATGTTTTATGCGTTCGGACCTGTGTCATGACCCATTGGAAGTGCGATGGAATTGAAACAAATGGATCTGGCTTTGTGTCTCAATTCCGCTGATTTTTTTTTCTTTTGAGTTGTGGTCTCACTCTGTCACCCAGGCTGGAGAGCAGTAGTGTGATCACATCTCACTGCAGCCTTGACCTCCCAGGCTCAGGTGATCCTTCCACTTCAGCCTCCCTAGTGGCTGGGACTACAAGCATGCGCTACCTTGCCTGGCTAATGTCTTGATTTTTTTTTTTTTGTAGAGACAAGGTCTTCCTATGTTTCCTAGGCTAGTCTAGAACTATAATTGCTCAAGCAATTCTCCCGACTTGGCCTCTCAAAGTACAGGGATTATAGGCATAAGTCACCATGCAGGGCCTTCAAGTCTCCTGATTTTAAAGGAGTTCAGCCAGATATGAAAGAATAGAGCCAGTGGATCATATAAATCCATGGAAGAAGAAGGACATCAGACCATAGTCACTGGGGATCTTCACCTCTAACTAAAGGGGCAGCCTCGACTCAGTTCCAATATTTGCTGCCAAAGAACAAATCTGAATTTGGGGGGTTTGAGGGGAGACAAGTTTTCTGATTTTTAATTGTTGGAATCTAATAAAAAACTAACCAGACCAAAAATGCTGTATGCCAAATAAAAGAGAACTGAGGCTTCTGTGGGGTCTCAGGTCCCCGAGTTTGCAACCTCTGATTTACAAGCTATGGAGGTTTGGGCACATCCCAGAGTCTCTCCCCAGTCTCAGTTTCCTAAGCTGTCAGATGAGGAGGCAATTCCATGCCCTGCTTTTCCTGTACAGGGCTGCCAGGCACACATGTGGGAGCACACGAAAGACACCCCTCCTCTGTGCACCCAGAGCAGTAGCTTGGCATTCCACAGGAGGTGACACACGTAAGGATGCACACACATTTTCTCCATATGTGTAAAAGTTGTCATGCTTCTCTCATCAGCCTGTAACAGAAATACTTTTCTTCCCTCCCTTTATGCATTTCCGTAGAAATGCTGAGCTGATAATTTAGGTAGTAAATTTTATCAGTGGCTTTCAAGGATTCATTCTCCTGAAGTTAAAATTCCTCTGAATTTAGGATTGCCTGAGTCTATGAATTCAAGACCAGCCTGGGCAACTTGGCGAGACTTGTCTCTATAATAAATTAAAAAATTAGCCAGGCGTGGTGACACATGCTTGTAGTCCCAGCACTTTGGGAACTGGAAAAGAGAGGATTTCCTGAGCCTAGGTGTGCAAGACCAACCTGGGTAACTTAGCGAGACCATGTCTCTACAATAAATCAAAAAATTAGCCAGGCATGGTGGCGCACACCTGCAGTTCCAGCTACTTGGAAGGCTGAGGAGGAAGGATCGTCTGAGACCAGCAGGTCAAGGCTATGGTAGCTGTAAATGTGCTACTGCACTCCAGGGTGGGCAACAGAGTGAGATTCTGACTCAAAAAAAATAGGGGGAAAAACTTTACAGTTCTAGTAGAGTCTAGCCCCCTGGGTTGGGAAGATATAACTTTTGGTGCATATGTCAGTCAGGATGCAATCAGAGAAGCATACCCCCACAGGACATATGTGACTTTACACCTGAGGGAACTAGCCAGCAGTCTCTGTCAGGCTCTTTTCACACCTGAAGCAGGGCTCTGAAGCCCACATGGCAGGAGCTGGGAAGGGAAGGTGTTCGTGAAATGGGGAGAACAAGGCCGAGCTGGAACACACAGCCCGAACCAGAACGCGTAAGGACAGACTGAAATCTGCTTCTGATCTCATCAGTGTGGGATTCCTCATGATGCTGGAGCCCTTCATCAGAGCCCAAGACACTGAGAGAGGATCTGGAGCAGGTAGGGCCTGGCAGACCCAGCAGCTGCCTCACACCAGGAAGGTGAGTCAGCAGATACGTGAGGACATGCGAGAGCTACAAAAAGGCTGCTGCCTCCCTCCAACCCTCCACAGCCCCCATTTGAACCTCCTTTCTGGCCCACTTTCACCCCAAATCTAAGGGGCAGGGAATTCTGGGTAATGTAGTTCAGCCTTGCTAAACCCATACATTGCATAGCCACCACAGCAGGAATGGTGGGGTCAAATCATACTGAACAAGGAAGAATTTTGTATCCCAGGGATGAGACTGGAAGCTCTGTGGCTGAATGCTGGATATCTGGTTGCTCTAGTGGTTGGAGAGTTGGACTTGGGCCAGATGGACACACACAGTGGGTCTCCAGGGATCAGAGCAGAGGGAAGGTGAGCTTGCTCTCCAGTAACCTGCCCATCCAAGCCTCTAAGGAGTTCAACAGAAGGGCAAGGCCTAGCTCCTGCTCCAGGGTGGGTGACACAGGATGCTAAGTGGGGGAACAGCAGCGAGATCTACCTGGGGCATCTGATTGCTCCTCAGAGGCCAGAAGTAGGAACACAAAGAGACCTTGACCAATGGGGACTCCTGGAGGCTGGAACTCTTCAGAAAGACTTTGAAGAGAAGGGTCTAAAGCTTGGCCACCACCTCAGGAAGTTTGTGGTGTGAGAGAGAAAGACAAACTCCTGATCAATAGACAATGGCCTATTTCAGAGATAAGGATCGGTGGGGTTAGAAAAATAAAAGAAACAAAACAAAACTAATAGCCTTTGTGTAGCATTTTATAAGAATCCTCCCCTTCTCAGCAATTGTTGTACATCACCTCACCCAGTCTTCAGCTTCCCTCAGCCCCCTCAGCAATGGTCCCAGGGTGGGTACCTGATGGAAGAGCAGGCATCACTGGCCGAAGTGCCCAGCTAGTTGGGTCCCCCTCACTCCCAGGTATTTGAGTTAAGAGGTACTGAGAACCACGAGGGAATTAGGCAGTTGGCTGTGGGGCTTGAAGCAGAAAGGCTGGAGAATATCAAGGGAAGGCAGGTTGGTAGAGAAAGTGGCCATCTCAGGCCCTGACTAGGCTGGGGTGTGACGGGAGAAACTACTCAAGAGAGAGCCAGATGGAGCAGAGACTGCCTAAAAGGAAGCTTCCTCCTCAGGACCTTCCCCACCCCAAAAAATAAATCTACACCTGTTTCAGGGCTTTTGTTCTAGAAAGTAATTCTTATTTATGGATGCCTCCCTGTGCTCTTACAATAACTCCCACCCATCTCATTCCCTTTTCTTTAGCTCCAAGAGGAGAATTTCTATTACTTGAGAAAAAACAAAACCCCAAATAAAACCTCCTTGACTTATAGAAGCTACACTTCTCCCTCACAATGGTCCTGTGAGACACAGGCCACAGAACCCTCCTCAGGAGAGCTGAGTAGCAGGGCCAAGGGCAGAGAACATGTGCAGAGCCAGGACTCAAGCCCAGGCCTCGGGACCCAGAGTCTTTTCTCTTCTTCTTCACCACCTCATCCTTCCAAGGTGGGAAAGCTGAAAGAGTCTGGGCAGGCAGGCAGAACATGTTTGTGTCTTTCCTCCTAAGGCTGAAAGGGGATGCTGACCGCTGACAGGGCAGGAGGGAGGGAAGAGTGAGGCCTGATGGCTCCCAGAAGCCTCAGGGAGCTGGAGGGTCCTCTCAGCTTCTGCTTCTGTCTCTAGGCCTGGTGAGGGGCATTCACATTCAGCAGCCACAGGTATGAGAGGAGGTGACACCTCAGAGGAGGTGACAATTCTGAACTGTCAGGGCGGCTCACTGTGGGGTGATACGTCGCTGAGCAGGACTGACATCAGTTCTGTACCACTAGCCACGCCCTGTGGCCTACGTGAGCAGTACCCTTCCAGGAGGAGGAAAGCCTCTTCCTTTGCCAAAGGCACTATCTGCTCGTGAAGCCACGCACCTGAGGGCTCTGTCTGTCCAGAAATAAGGGACTACCTATTTCCAACTATAATAAAGGTTCCACATAGGCAAGTAGAAACACAGCCTTCTCCGCCCCCACCCTGCCACCTGCACCCCCATCAACTCCTGCCCTAATCACCCTGTTTGTATCCTTGAGTACACTCACATCAATCCGTCATGGTGCTTTAGTGTTCTCCTTGTGTCTGGCTGTCTTGTCTCTCTAGAAGGGTCCTTGCCCTATTCAATGTCACATGCTGAGCCTGGCACATAGGACTCTTCACTGGAGGAAGGAAAGTACTCTACTGACCTTTCCAAGTCCTTCCTGGCAGATGCTGAACTCCTCTCTGCTCACACACGTCCCTAGATCCGATGAGCTCACCCCAGGAGGAGAGGGCAGTGGGTGGGACAATGGAGTGGCTTTCCAAGGAAAGGGTACAGAGACGGGTGCACCAGAGGTCAGGTGGCAGCCGGCCAGCCTGAATCCCGACTGGTGGAAATGCTGAGTGAGACGGAAAAACGTCTCGAGCCGAGAGGAAGGAGCCCAGTGAGCCTTGGAGACACAGAAGGTACACTTACGGGGCCGAGTGAAGGAAAACACGACAGCTGTGTGAAAGAGCTCACAGTCTGTCTAAAAACCACCGGAGGCAGCACTGGCCGTGTCTCTGGGAGGCCAGACTGTGATACCTGCAAGGCCGGTGTGTAAATCACTCTTGTGGCTGGCACGTTGCAGAGGACATTACCCTCCAAGGAAAATCCTTTCCCGACCCATTGGTTTGTCTGTTTCAGGGTGTTGTTTTTGGAATAATTGCAGGCATATAACTCGCAAGAGCATCATTTGGACATTTTCCTTGAGGCCTGGTGAACACCAGGGCCTCTCGGTTGCCCTTTCCTGCTGAGGATTGCCCAGAGATATGTTTCTGAGATTTCCTTTTCACGGCTTACTGGGCCATTGTAAATCCAGGGTAATATTTTTCCTTGCAGGTGAACATATTCATTTTTTGGGTTGTTGTTAGGTCACACAAAGTCCTAGGAAGTGGCCTATTGTTCAGGGTTGGAAGGCAAAGGCACACAAGGAATGACATTCTTATTAGAGGTTTGATGAATGAAATGCAATAATGAAGTTTCTTTTGTTCTCGCCTATGGGGCCCACAATTGTTAATCTATAACTTGCTATATGGATTCAAACTTATTCATCATTTTAAAGCAAAATTCTATTTAATGACTGAAATGGAAAATGAGGTCTTGATGAAATGAAATGTCAATCTGGCCCCATTTTCCTCCCCAGTGAATGTCAACTGGCAGATTCTCAAGCTTCTTCCCCAGAGGAAGCTTGGAGGGCTGAGGTGAGAAAGACTGGGCGAGGTGGATGGGGCTCCTGGGTGAGATGTCAGCTCTGCCCCAAGCACAGGTGTGGACAAGGTCTTGTGGCTCCAACTGAGACCTTTGTTTTTGCAAGGTGGGCGTCTGCAGTGACTTCCTGGGAAGGTGGGCCTTGCTCTCTTTCCTGCCCTGGTTTGCTGTCAGGACTAGAAAGCCGGACTGGAAAGTGTTTAGTCTTTCTGGCCAGAGTTCATCATGAGAATTTATTATGTCTAATTTATTATGTCTATAGGGTACTTTAGGATCTGTAAAATATTTTTGCAACCATAATCCCCTGTAACCATTCAATATTCTTGGAAATAAACAGGACTGGATTTCTGGTCCCCATTTAACAGGTGAGCAAGCTGAGGAACAGAGAAGCAAAGGGATTTGGCCAGACCACAGAGCAAGGACTCCAACCCAGGTCTCCTGACTTGCAGTCCAGTGACAGCCCCCACAGTACACCAGGCTGGGCCCATCCAGGGAGTTCAGGCTGACCTGGGGCCCTGGGGAGAGGAGAGTGGGTCTGCGTCTCTTTACAGCAAGCTTGTGCAATGGAGAAGGTCCTGGCCCTGATAGTTAGTGGGAGACTGGGATGGCTTATTTGGTGTATTGCCTGTCTCCACCACTGGAGCATGATACGGTCTGTGAAGGAAGGGAGACTTGGCTGTTTTGTTCACTGTTTCCCCAGTGTCTAGAAGAGTGTCTGGCACAAAACAGCTACTTGATAAATACTTGGTACATGAATTAGTGGATGAATAAATGAATGAAGTAACCTATCTCAGGACTCAGGCTCCTCCATCTCTGGGCCCCTCTAGTATCCCTTATCAAGACCCTCAAGATCCTTCCCAGCTCCTTCCTCTCTGAGAGATTCCGCATGCAAGGACCAAGGAGTCCCGTTTAGAGAGCAGAGTCAGCACCTGTCAGCCACAGCCTGTCTTGAAAAGAGAGCACTCTGGTTAGGACCAGATTCTATCTCACACTTCTAGGACATTCTTTTCTCTAACTCTTCAAAAAAAAAAATCAGTGAGATATTGCTTTTTCTTTCTTTAGAACCAAACCAATAAATTAATTCCATTATTCTGCAAACATTATTTGAATGATACAGCTGTCGTGGGCCCTGTACTTGGCTCTGCAGGTGCCACAGGGGACAGTCCGGGCCACCTTCCTCTGGGGATATAGAGGAGAGAGCTGTGGCCACCAGTGAGCCTGACCTCTTTCCTCAGAGTTTGCTTTTGCATAACAATCTACCTTCAATTTAGCAAGGAAAAACCATGGACATTTTTTGTTATCATCTTTCACAGTTCTGGGCTTGACTGGGTTCAGCTAGGTGGTTCTTGCTCAGGGTCCCTCATGGAGTGACGGTCAGATGGTGACTGGAGTCCCCCTCAAAAGCCTCTTACCTCTCACGCCCGGTGGGTAGAGTTGACTGCTGGGTAGAATCCATGATGTTCTCCATGTGTCTGGGCTTCTCACAGAGTGAAAGTAGGTATCGTGGAGGGCCAGTGGGAGCTGTGCTGCCTGGTGACTTACGAAGTCACTTAGGGTCACCGCTGCCACACTATTGGTTGAGGTGATCACCAAGACCCACTCAGGAACGAAGGGGAGGGATAGAGCTTCCACTTTTTGGGAGGGTGACAGCCCTCACTGAAAGAAGCGTATGTAGGATGGAAAAAGATGTGTGGATATTTAGGACAATCCCACTTGCCACACTCAGAGACCCTGGGGTGGAGGAAGGACTGTCCTTCCTCCCCCCTTCTTCCTCTTTCCCTCTTTCTTTTCTCCCTCCCTTCTTTCTCCTTTCCTCCCTCCCTCTCCCTCCCTCCCTCCCTTCTTTGTTCCTTTCTCCCTCCCTCTTTTCCTCCTTTCTTCTTTTCTCTCCCTCCCTCCTTCCCTCCTAGCTTTCTTTTTTTCTCCCTCCCTCTCTCTCCTTCCCTCCTCTCCTTCTTTCTTCTTTTCTTCCCCCCTCCCTCTCCCCTTCCTCCCTCCTTCTCTCCCTCCCCTCCTGCTTTCCTGCCTTTCTTCTCCCTGCCTGTCCCAGCCTGTGCCAAGGTCAGGCTGAGTGGGAAAGGGCTCTCATCTACCCTGTTTTCTGAGATAGCTGCCAGGTCAGCCCTCACACTTGGAGCCGTGGAGATCCTGGCTCCTCAAGTTTTCAAATCACAGTAAGAGGAACAGTACAGGCTCTGCCTTCCTGACACAATTGGTGTCATGAGTGGGGTGGCAGAAATGACAGAATGTTTGAAGTTTGCCAACCTGAGTGTGAATTCCAGTTCCTTCCTTCCTGGTCCTGTGTCCTCAGGACAACCACTACAACAATGATACTGAGGATTTGCCATGATTGATCCTGGCCAAAGCTTTTCATATTTATTTTCCTACTTAAACCTCACAAGAAACCAGTACCCAAGCAATGGATATCATTATGCCCTTTTAGTAGATTAAGAAACTGTGGCTTGGCCAGACTTGGTGGGTCAACCTGTAATCCCAGCACTTTGGGAGGCCGAAGCGAGTGGATTACCTGAGCCCATGAGTTTGAGATCAGCCCGGGCAACTTGGTGAGACCTCATCTCTACAACAAATTGAAAAATTAGCTGGGCACAGTAGCGCATCCCTATAGTTCTGGCTACTTGGAAGGCTGAAGTAGAAGAATTGCCAGTACCCAGCAGGTCAACACTGGGGTGGCCGTGAGCGTGCCACTGCACTCCTGCCTGGGCAAGAGAGTGAAACTCCAACTCAAAAAAAAAAGAAAGAAAGAAAGAAATGGGACTCAGAGAGGCTGAGTCACTGGCCTCGGGTCACACAGCTAAGTGAAAGACCCAGGCTCTTACTCGAAGTTTGAGCTGCAAAGCCCCACCTCTCCACTGACTCAGCATCTAAGATGACTGGGATCACCAACGCACCCCCCAGGCTTGTTCTACAGGTGATGAGGTCCAGCACATGGTGATTGGGATAGCCCAGCTCTGTGCCAGAGCAGAGCCAAGACATTTCCAGATGTTTTGCCAGCTCTTTGCGCCTGCTCCCTCAGCCTCCCTCCTCTTCCACCCCCCCACCATCCCAGCAGCCACCATCCCCCAGTCTCTGGACTACCCAAAACACAGGGCTCTTGGGCACTTATGCTTTCAGCAGCAGAGAGAGTCTGAGAAGGGTGGCAATGTCACCAGAAAGCATTATGTTAAGACAACCCCATTTGGCAAGTCTCTGACAACACAAAGTCTTCACCCCAGTCAACCACCAGGTCGGTGCTCTCTGGCCACCCCCACAGCCCGTATTGACTCTTTCCGTGCTTTGGGAGGCTGAGGTGAGTGGATTGCCTGAGCCTGAGGGTTCGAGACCCACTTGGGCAACTTGGCGAGACCTCCTCTCTACAATAAAAATCAAAACTTAGCCGGGCGTGGCAGCGCGCACCTGTAGTTCCAGCTACTGGGAAGGCTGAGGCAGAAGGATTGCCGGAGCCCAGCAGGTCGAGGCTACGGTGGTGGGGAGCGGCCACTGCACTCCAGTCTGGGCGACAGAGTGAGAATCCAACTCAAACCCCCCCCAAAACCAAAACAACAACAACAAAAAAACTCTTTCCCAATCCCATCTTCTCCAGTCACACTGAGCTTCCTTTTCCAATCTTTACAACATTCAAGTTCTTTTCCCCGAGGGATTGAGTTTCTCTCTACTCTGCCTCACCCCCTCCAACCATCTTTCACAGGACTCTGCTTTTATTATATCACCCCCTCCAAGCAGCCATCCCTGACTACCCTGTCTAAAGTAGCCACCCTTACTCCAGCTGTTTCTATCTCTTTACTTTGTTTTATTGTCCTTTGTAGCTCTTATTTTTGTCACAACCTGAAACTCTGTTTTTATTATGTTTATGTCTGTCTCCCCCGCTAGAACTCTCAGGGCAGGAACACTTATGTCCCACATCAGGAACATTGCTATTGCTGGAACATGGTAGGATCCTAAAATACACTGCTAAATATGTGGATGAATGAAGGACAATCTCCCTCCAGAAACTGACTAAGGTTGCATAAAAGAATCAAGAATCACTGCAGTCAATGAGAGGAGTGAGTCCCCCACGAAGTCACAGGGTAGGAGAGGTAAGGCCATAGATAAGCAGCCCTGCCGATGAGGACTCGCGCAGAGCCAGAAGACCACAGGTGGCCTCTCTGTCCTCAGAGGTGGGGGAGTCGAAGGGTTAAGGGAATAGGAATCAGATCTGGGTTTTGTGTCCCAGTTCTGCAGCATTCTAGCATTGTGCTAGTGCAACAGCTAATTCACGACTCTGAACCTCAATTTTTCCTTCTTTCTCATATGAAAAACAACACAACTCTTGCGAGGATTAAACAGCAAGATACATATAAAACTCTTGCCCACAGTGTACATGTATTTTATAGAGGTAGTATTATTATATCTGTTGCCTCTGTCCTCTGGAAGAGTAGAGTCCAAAACCCAAACCTCATCTCTAGCTGAGGATTTGCTCGTCAGGATAGGGTCTTCTTTCCTTTCATGTTCTACAGGGGTTTGCTTGCTTTAGGGGAGAAGAACAAGACCTGTCTCAGAACTCCTGGGCAGGTCCTGGCTCTGCTGTGTGGTCTTGAATCTGTCACTGCATCTCCAGGTCTTGTTTTCCTCATCTGCATTGAGATGAGCAGTGCTCCCGCACCCCCACATACCATGTTGCTCTGAAAACTGGATATTTAGTCTTTTCTATTTACTCTTCTGTATTTTTTACTGGGTCTTAATTTTTATTTCCATAAAATAGAAAATTGCTTTATATATATTCTATTTCCATGTTTTGCTTTTTTTTGAGTTGGAGTCTCACTCTGCCACCTAGACTGGAGTGCAGTGGCTGTTCCCGGTCACTGCAGCCTCGACCTGCTGGACTCCGGCGATCCTTCCACCTCAGCCTTCCGAGTAGCTGGAACTACAGGCGCGTGCTACCACACCAGGCTAATTTTTTGATTTATTGTAGAGATGAGGTCTCGCCAAGTTGCCCAGGCGGGTCTTGAACCCGCAGGCTCAGGCAATCCACTCACCTCAGCCTCCCAAAGGTGCAGGATTACAGGCTGAGCCACCGAGCCCGGCTATTTCCATGTTTATATACATTATTATATCTACTTCTGGAGTCTCAGTTATTTATATACAGAGAGACAGTGGGGTGTGATGCTTTAAAGAGGGAACAATAGAATTAGAAAACGTAGGTTGAGATCCCAGCTCCGCCATTACTGGGCAGCTTCTTGGGCAAGTCTGTTACCTTCTCTCCACCTCAGGTTTCATCCTCTTAGGATGAGAGAGCAATAGGGCCTGCCTTACTGGTTTGTTTTGAAGAGTACATGACACAAACATATTGGCTGTTTATTGCCATGAACACATGGCAACATTATTTATAACAGGCAAAAGGTGGAAACAACCCCGATGTTCATCAATGGACAAATGGATAAGCAAAATGTAGACTATCCATACGATGGAATATTATTTAATCTTAAAAAAGGAGGTTTTTTTAGGCCGGGATCAGTGGCTCAGCCTGTAATCTCAGCACTTTGGGAGGCCAAGGTGAGTGGATTGCCTGAACCTGCAGGTTTGAGACCAGCCCGGGCAAATTGGTGAGACCCCGTTCTACATTAAATTAAAAAAAAAATAGCCAGGCGTGGTAGCATGTGCCTATAGTTCCAGCTACTTGGAAGGCTGAGATGGAAGGATCATCAGAGTCCAGCAGGTTGACGCTGGGGTGGCCATGAGTGTGCCACTGCACTCCAGCCTGGGTGACAGAGAGAGACTCCAACTCAAAAAAAAAAAAGGAGTTTCTGATACATGCTATAACATAGATGAACCTTGAAGAGAATATGCTAAATGAAACAAACCAGTCACAAAAAGACAGATAGTGTGCAATTCCAGTTACATGAAAGCCCTAGAGTAGTCAAATTCATAGAAACAGAAAGTCAAATCGCAGTTGCCAGGGGCTGGGGGAGGACGAAGTGGGGAGTGGCTGTTTAAAAGGGACAGTTTCAGGTTTGCAGCATGAAAACTGTTCTGTGGATAGATAGTGGTAACGGTTACAAAACAATGTGATTGCACTCAATGCCACCAAACCATACATATAAAAATGAGCAAAATGGTTGATTTTATGCTATGTATCTTTTATCACAACTAAACATATAAAAATAAATTTTTAAAAACCATATAAGGTACTTATTATGCTACTGGGCATAATGGATGTTAGGTTTTAAAAATAAACAAATAAAATTAGATACACCTTGCAGGAATGGGCGACGTCAAATGATTTATAACCCGTAACATACCCTCTAAATAGAGGGCATTTCCATCATGCTTTACCTGCAAGACGAGTTCTAGAAGTTTCAGTACATCCGACCTTATGTGGCAGTTCTTTCCTGAAAGATTTCCTTTTCCACCACTTCCCTACACACTAGCTTCTTGGTCTCTCTGCGGATGGGCACCCGATGCCTCTGTAAACTAACACAGTCAGGCATTTGGGCAACCCACTGTTTACCGGAAACCAGAAGCGAATCACCCTCTAATTTGTTGGTCTAGTGAGTCCAGATCTTCATGATTCGTGACGTGTTGAATGTTGTGTTTCAAAGCAAGGCTGAGCGGTGTGTGGTTTTGGTGGTGGGAGAGAGAGGGTTTGCCTGAGTGTGGTGAAGTTGGGGAACACAGCCCACCACCCAGTTGGTAGCCGCTCTTGTGTTACTGTTGATCGCCGGCCCAAGTTGGGGTCACATTTCAAGTCCTGTGTCCACCAAGGAGGGAAAGTGGTCTGGGTTCTTTGGGCAGCTTAAGGGAGATCAGAGTTTTTCTTATTTTAAAAAGATTTTATCCTTACTTGCCTCAGTAGGATGCTGCCACCTCCACATTTGCACAGGGTTGCTTGGGCTCAGGGAGTGTCCCTGTGGTTTAATATCATCTTTCTTTTTTTCTCAGGCACAGGCCAGGGCTAGGAGTCAGGAGACAGTGTCCCGCTCTGCCACCACGATCCCAGGAGACTTGTCGAGACTCATCTAACTGCACCGCGCCTCTGTCTCCTGTCCTGTTAGGAAGGGCCTCATGGTTCGGATGTGAGGAGGCTGAGGAGAGGAGGAGGTGGCTGGTGGTGAGGAGGGCTTTGGAATGACCATGGGGATACTCTGGTCTGCAAGTGCCTCCTGTTCTTTGACTGAAGAGGCTGAAGAGTGGGACAGGCAAGAGGATCGACTCTGGAGCTGGATGGTCAGAGTTTGAGATCCTGGCTGTGCAACTAACTGACCTACCTCGGTTTCCCCTTGAACAAAACAGAGATCTTTAAAAAACCCTGCTTGCCTCATGGCGTTACTATGAGGATTCGCTGTTAATTTCTGTTACACAATCAGCACAACACCTGGTACACAGTAAACAGTCGTGAGAGCACCCTTCCTTGTCTCTGTTGCATTTGCCAGAGACCCTGCCATACTGGAGAACTCTCTCCCCAGAATATGTGTAGTGCTGGGCTGTGACCTGCTCGACACATAGAGCCAATGGCCTGGTTGGGATCTGGTAGAAAAGAGACTGTGAAACAATGATCGGCACAGAAGCTGCCCTGGAGATTTTCTAAAAGGTTCTCCATTCCTTTCATTAACTTCTATGATGGGAGGGCAGAAGTCAGATGAATAAACCAGGAGGGAATGCTGCCTGTGGGGAAGAAAATGGGCTTTGGTGTCAAGCAGTCTTGAGTTTAGATCAGCTTTCTAGCTGTGTGGCTTTAGGAAAGTTGCTTCACTTCTCTGAGTCTCAGTTTCTGTATACATAAAACATGGGTAGCAGTCCTTTCCTTTCAGAGTCCTTGTGAGAAATACATGAGATGACATAAGTCAGTACTGTGCATAACCCCACTGTCTTATTAAACATGTTCTTAATATGTTTCTGCCCCTCGTATCAAGAGGAGGAATTTAGATTCCTGACTCTTAGTATGGACTGGCTTTGTGACTGGCGTTGACCAATAGAATGCAGCAGAAAGAATGTCACGTAACTTGGGGGAGCTATGCCTTACAGGGTGATGCAACTTCTATCTCAGGCCCTTGGAGCATGGCCCAGAGATTGCCAGATTAGGAAGCTGGTCTAGCCTCCTGGAAGATGAGGGGCCACAGGGAGGAGCACCAAGGGACCCAGCTAAGTGCCCCGGTACAGTTACTAGACACATGAGTGAGGTCATGTTGGGACCTTTCTGCCCAGCTGACCTCTCAGCGGAGACAAGTAAAAAAATCACCCAGCTCACTTACAGAATTGTAAGAAACAATACGACAGTGTTGCTATAAGTCATCAAGTTTTGGGGGTGGTGTGTTATAGAGCAAAGTTTGCCTAAAACAGCACTCAATATACATGGCTGAATAACAGCAGAGGTGAAAGTCCTATGAAAAATACAGCGTATACTTTCGAGCACAAGCTGCTATTATTATTCATGCTGACTAGTTATGATAATACTGCAATACAAGGTAACAATATAACAATCACTGTTGTTGGATGACTGCTTATTTTCTGCCCCTGGGGAAAAGACCAGAGTTGGTTGAAACAGGCTTTGACAGGCTCAAATAGGCAGCAACCTTATTTGCACACAAACATTTTGAATCTCTCTGCCTTTTCCATCTGTAACAGCTCTGCATTGCCTCACTAGGCCACCTGGGATGGTGGCACGGCTCCTCTTAATATCGCCATACGTGGCAGCAGCATTGCACTCAAGTGCCACGCTCTCGCTGCCTGTGTGGGACACGACAGCTATTTTTAGTGTTTTACATCTATAATTATGTATGTTTCACTGCCTCTCAAATGCATATTTGCTCTGGGGAGAGGTTATGCTTATGTAATCTCAGTTATTTTTGATAGGACAAAATGTGTTATACTGACCTGCTAAGTCTCATTCAACCAGAGAAAACTGTCCAGCTGTTTCTTCCTCATCAGACTCCCATGTAAGTAAGGGTGATATTTAAAATATTTTAAGTACTGGTAAAGCACAGTCACAGACAAATCTGAATGGAACCAGCCATTACATCATACTGGTGTTTATGGGGTGGATATTAGCTCTACTCTTAAAGACTAATTTAGTCTATGAATTGATTTGTGATTTTTACAAATTACAGTTCCCTTCAAGGAAACCAATCAACTGGGAAGTGGGGCTCAGTGTAATCCTGGTGTTAAGAGGATGGCATCAACCTTACTGACTGCCTGGATCAGTTTCCTAAGGTGTCATGCCCTTGGCCAAGAAGTTTCTCCCACGGAGTTTCTACCCCAGAAGGAAGAAGAACAGGCAAAGTCAAGGCCAAGTTGGTGGGCCCCAGTGAAGGAGATCTGGGACCCAGGACTAGCAGATGGGACAGGTACTCGAGGAAGGTCTTGCCTGCTGTAGACCAAAGAGGTCTGGGTACATTCACAAGGCCTGGAGCTACAAGGTCTAGGTAGGGAGATGTGCAAGAAGCAAGCAGCTGGCAGCAGGAGACAAGCAGATGGGGTAGGGACCCAGGTCTGGAGAAACCAGGAGATTAGAAGATGCCCCAGGAAGCGTGATTCTGCCTAGGGAAAACACACAATCCTTTTACTCATTTACTTACCACTTATTTATTCTGCAGACATTGACAAAGTATCTACTGTGAAACAGATACTGTCCTAGTTGCTAGGGAAACAAACATTTCCAGCTTATTTACAAAATATCTGTTTTTCTCTATGTATTAAACTATTTAAGTAGAAAACCTAGAAAGTGCATAAAATATTCTAAAGAAGAAAATGAATCTTCAAGATTCTCATCTCTTAGATATATTTTTGTACATAGTACTTACATTTCAAGAAATTTCTTATACCTGTAATATCCTTTGTGAATATGACTTTTAATGGATGCAGAGAATCCCATCTTGGAGACATGCAGCAAATTATTTAATGGCCCTCAATTGTCTGTCATAAATGTTGTCCCCAATAAAGAATTTTATATTCTCTTCAAAGTGTCATTTACATACCACAAAAATATGTCACATAGTACTTTCATGAAAAATGAAAAGAATGTAACTAAAGAGTGCAGGTCTCTTCCATTTGGGAAGTACATTAGGATACAAGTGAGTGAAAATCATCATATTACATCCAATAACCTTCAATTTGCTCTAATATGTACAAAAATTTTCAAGCTTCTGTACTTCTCATATATTGTTTTAATTACTATAACTAGCAAAATGATAATAACCAGTATTGGCAAGAGTACAGAGATATGGACACTTACATATTTCTGATAAGTATTCAAATTTCATTGTTTTGAAAAACTTTAAAATGCTCAGACTCAGCACTTCACCTTCTAAGAATTTATGTTAAGAAATTAGTATTAAAGCTGTGTACAAAAATTCATGAAAAACAATATTTATATCAGCATTATTTTTGTGCTTAATACATAGTAACTTCTAAAAACAGAAGCTATAATTACCAGTACTATCATCATCAATTCGTTTTCCAGCCCCATCTGGCTTTTAGAATAAGAATATTATAATTAATATATTTTTACATTGTATGTCATCTCCTTCCAGAATTATTTTTTGACACTTGCATTGTTTTATAATCATGTTAACTGCAATTATTGAGGAATTAACTTTAAGTTTTTTGTTCTCTGCCAGGCAATGTTTCTTTTATGCTGCTTTTCCTCATATCTGAATTATTTATTTTGCTTCATTTTTCAGCCACCCGGAGTATTTATTTGATTTTTTTTCCAAGAAAGTAATAACCATAGCATATGTTGCGTATCCTTCCACGTAAGATTATATGTCTGTAAATACAAGTTTTAGTTTCCAATCTCATTCCTTCTGAAGTCTTCAAACTTTAATGCATTTTATTCTAGAATTTGCCAGGAAGTGTAACCTCGTATAATTTCTTTTCCTCTCCTTTTGTGGGTATTTCGAGATTACTTTCCCCCAGAAGACCAAATGTTTAGAGAATGTTATCCTTGAAATTATTATTATTATTATTTTGTAAGAGATGAGGTCTCACTGTTGCCCAGGCTGATCCTGAGATCAAATGATCCTCCCACCTTGGCCTCCCAAAGCACTGAGATTACAGGTGTGAGTCACCATACTGGGGCTGCTTTTTTTTTTTAACTTTTAATTTTTTAATTTTAGAGACGTGGGGAACAATTCAGGGTTAGGTATATAAATTTTCATTATGCAGGTACCCTTGTTGATGAGGTGTGTCCCACTTTCCCAGGAAAATACCCACTACTGCCAATCCCACTTCCCCACCCCTCTCTCAGCAGGTTCCTGCTACTGCCAATCCTTTTCTTATAGTATTATGATAATTGTTCAAGGTCTGCTTATGAGTGAGAATATGTGATTCTCAGTTCTTTGTTTCTGTGAAAGATCACTCAGTATTATAGACTCTAAGTCCTTCCACGTTGCTGTGAAGTTCATGATTTAATTCTTCTTTATGGCTGCTTTTTAATGAAATCTTTCCTATCTTCCCTTTCCACCACAACTATACACTAAACCTTTGAATGTCTGCAATAATTGTATGATGTTTTATTATTTTCTTTCCATAAAAATTTAGCCCTGTATGTCTCAAAGAACTCTTACAGGTGTCAGCAAATCTTCTCATAGAGGGCCACACGGCTTTGCAGATCACAGGGTCTTTGTTGCAAGCTTGCATTTCTGTTGTAGTAGGAAAGCAGCCATAGACCATGTATAAATGAGCAGATACGACTGCATTTCAATAAAACTTTATTTACAAAGGCAAATGAACAGCCTGCAGGTGTAGCTTGTCTTTAGATTCTAAAAACACAAGGTTTTCTTCAGCTCAGGGGAATTTTCCATTACATCTTGAAATATTTTTTCTGCTTCATCTGCTCTGTTGCCATCTTTTAAAATCGCATACATAGATAGTTGATCCTTAGCATCTAGCTTCCTTTCTCTCCCTCTCTCCTTTCTCCTTCCTTCTTTCTCTCTTTTTTCTTATCTCTATTTCTCCTTCCTTTCACCCCGTGCAGGCATCAGGGCTGCAGCACCTGGAATCATTTGCAGGGCTGAGACTCCCTCATCCCGCTCTCCTGAACTCCCCTGGTCATCCTCACTCCATCTTCCAGTGAGAGCTCCATTTGCTCTCAGACAGCAGGAGAGTGTATGGTTGTCCCAAGCATTTACTTCTCTGCTGTGACTGTAGTAGCAGCCCCAAATTCAGGCACCAAATCCCTTCTCTCATGGGATAACTGCTCTCATCTTGAGCCCCCTAGCAATACCTGTTCTTCACCTCACACCCTGTTGATGCCATGTGAAGTAGGTGTGACGCCGGGCTCGGTGGCTCAGCCTGTAATCCCGCGCCTTTGGGAGGCTGAGGTGAGTGGATTGCCTGAGCCCGCGGGTTCGAGACCCGCCTGGGCAGCGAGACCTCATCTCTACAATAAATCAAAAAAAAAAAAAAATCAGCCGGGCATGGTAGCGCATGCCTGTAATTCCGGCTACTCGGAAGGCTGAGGTGGAAGGATCGCTGGAGCCCAGCAGGTCGAGGCTGCAGTGGCTGGGAGCGGCCACTGCACTCCAGTCTGGGCGACAGATTGAGACTCCAACTCAAAAAAAAAAAAAGAAGTAGGTGTGGATGGTGCTCTCAGCTGCTTCCTATGGGGCAGGGAGGCAATTCCTAAAGCCCTTTAATTTGCCTCAAGCCAATTACCCTGTGGCAATTAATAAATATCGTGGCCCCAAGTTTCAGGGGGTTTTGTGACTCTTGAGGTATCCCTTCCACTTTTGACTGGATCTTTCCTGTGCCTATTTTGGACTTCTTGATTCTTTCTCCTCCAACCACCTTCCTTCTCCATCACATCCTTAAAAAAAATCATTTAAGTTCCTGGATTAGTCATTCCTATTTCCTTGTGTTGATAAAGGTTTTTGCTTTCTTTTTTTGCCCTGATGAGGTTTGGAGAGGAAAAGGAATTAAACAGATAAACTCCGATTGTTCTCTGGAAATGGAAACCACAGTTTCTTCTTGATTCCTTCTGACAACTTGAATTAACAATCTTGGAAACTTTTTTCTTGCTTCTTGTAGTAACTCAATTCTGTCAGAAGGCAGCTGTGGTTCACCTTGCTCTGAACGGTTCTGTTTCCTCACATGTCCTGCTTTCTTTCTTTGTTTCTTCTTTATTTTTCCATGGCAAGGAGCTCTGCTGGAGATTGTGTGGGTCCCCATGTGTGTCATTCAGGCCAGGATGACAGGAGAAGGGAATGGATTAAACTCAATGGTACTTCATTTGGCTGATTCAAAGATCCAGAGACTGAAGGAAGAAGGAACTGGAACAGGAAAAGCAAGGGAGTCAGAACTGGAGGTGGCGGTAACAGGAAAGTTGGGTCAAGAGTTGCTCAAGAATTCCTTTTCTGTGTTTGGTATTTGTATCAGGGGTCCTTCTATCACAAGTGCCACAAAGCCCAACAGAGATTGGGTTAAGTGAGGAAGAAAAACTAAGGGGGTAGTTCTGGTTTCAAATAAAGCTGAATTCTAAGTGCAAACAACATCCTTGAGAATCCAGTTTCTTTCTTCATCACTTTGTTCTGCTTTCTGTGTTATCTTCATTTGTAAATTCACATAGTGGCCCCTAAAATTTCTAGATAATAAAGTGGCTACAATAGCTTCAGCGTCTCATCTCCTTGGTTCAATTTCAACAATATAGTCTTTCTCTTGGTTTCCACAAGCTTTTCTTTAAAACAAATAGCTTTATTGAGACATAATTCACACACCATACAACTGTGTTCGTATGTTCACAGAATTGTGCAACCATCACAATCAATTTTAAAATATTTTCAGTACCTAAAAAAGAAAGCCCATATCCATTAGCAATCACTCCTCATTCCCCCTCCCCCTCTCAGCCCTAGGCAACCACTGTCTACTTTCTCTAAGGATTTGTCCATTCTGGCCATTTCATACAATACAAGCTCTTTTGTGACCGGCTTCTTTCACTTAGCACAATGTTTAAGCGTTTCATCTATGTTGTAGCATATAACAGCACTTCATCTTTAATCTTTAATTGCCAAATAATAATACATTGTATGGATACATATTTTGTTTATGCATTTATCAGTTGAAAGATATTTGGGTTGTTTCCACATTTGTTTATTATAATGCTGCTATGAACATTTGTGTACATTGTGTGAACCTTTGGGTTCATTTCTCTTGTGTATATACTAAAAGAGTAGAATTACTGGGTTATATAGTAACCCAATATTTAACCTTTTGAGAAACTGCCTGACTGTTTTTCTTTTTCTTTTTTTTGAGTTGGAGTCTCACTCTGTTGCTCAGGTTGGAGTGCAGTGGGACACTCACGGCCAACCCAGCATTGACCTGCCGGGCTCCGGCTATCCTTCTGCCTCAGCCTTCCAAGTAGCTGGAACTACAGGTGTGCCCTACCACTCCCAGCTAATTTATTTATTTATTTATTTATTTATTGTAGAGACAAGGTCTCACCAAGTTGCCTGGGCTGGTCTCGAACACGTGGGCTCAGGCAATCCACTCACCTCAGCCTCCCAAATTGCTAGGATTACAGGCAGAATGATCGAGCCTGGCCAAACTGCCTGACTGTTTTTCTAAGCAGTCACATGATTTTACATTCCCACCGGCAGTGTACATGGGTTCTAATTTCTTTACATCTTTGCCAGTTTTGTTATGATTGTTTTGCTATAGTCATCTGAGTACTGTGAAGTTTTATCTCACTGTGGATCCCACTACGTTTTTGAAAGCCATTCTGATTTGATCACCCTAGGTGCTGTGACCATTCCTGAACCAATCACTGTCTCCAGCTCCATTTGGTGCTGGGTTGACCAGACCTTGGTCATGAACCTCACTCCAGAGATCCACTCAGACCATGTAGATTCCGAATGAAGGGAAAGGCTAATTCCAAGTTAAAAATCAGAGTCATTACAAGATAAGAGGAACTAGGTGCTGGGAAGACAAGGATGAATGTCTGCCAAGGTTCAGCAGCCAGGAGTCTGCAGGGGCTAGTCCCTGATCTAGGCCTGGCATGGCAGTTGGCTTTAGGGTCAAATCCCAAGGAACTTCTGCCATGGGAGTCCCCTTCATGGTGCTTTTGGCCCCATGGCCACTTACAGCACTCATCACTTACACCTCCAGTTCTCACCCCAATAGGGCTGTTGCTGAGGCCCTGCAAAGGACTTTCTGACATTTTTATCTAGTAGAATATGCCTTCATAGTCTAGAAATCACGTGTCTGGTTGACCCATCCTTTAAATCTAGTCCATTTGCTGTGTGTCAAACAGATGTTCCTCAGACCTTCTGGTCTATAAATCCCACTCTTCTCTAATACCCAGTGTTGATATAAGTTTCTTTCTATTTTTATATGCAGTTGGTCATTTACGTGAGAATCTGGGAGACAGGTTGTGCTTAAGGTGTTATCTTCCTGCACTAGAGAAATAGCACCTGCTTGCCTCTTGGAAACAGCTTATGCCTCAAGCATTCTATTTCAAGATTTGTTATGAATGATGCTTCTTCAAAACACATTGTATCTCATTGGGCATCCCCCACAGGGTCAATAATAGAATAAAATTCAGCTACCACTTATTGATGGGCTATGTGGTAGGCACTATGGAAGATACTTTCATGTATTACCTTATCAAATGCCAAAATTTTTAAGTGTCGCTGCCTACCACCTTGACCTTCTTGTCACTTCATCTATCCCATCCCATACCAAATCCTGCAGGGCCTCCCTTGAGAATATCTGACACCCACCCCCTGCCCTGCCCCATCCAGGTCCAACCATCATCATGACCCACCAGGCCTCCTGGAATAACCTACTCTCTGGCTCCATGACCCTGATCTTGCCTCCTCTGATCCATCCTTACCCTCTAGCTAACATGAACTTTCTACAGTGCAACATTAATTGTGTCATCCTTTCAGTTCATAAGGCTTCAAAGCTGAGAGTTTGAAACTCCTCCATGTAGGGCATAAGGGCTGCTGTGATGCTCTCTTCCTTGCTGCCCCTCACACACTCTGCTCTGCTGCTAATGTGAACCATCTACAAATCTTTCAATGCACCATGCTTTTTCTTTACTTCCGTGCTTGCATGTCTTATTGTCTTTGTTTTCTTACCTCTGTCCCCACCCATCACCACTCACCAAGTTCACTTCTCCATGCTCCTCATCCTTCAGGGCCAAATCTGTGAAGTAGCCTGTGGAAAAGACCACTCTTCAATACCACCACCACTGGCACAGTCACCAGGCCTTTAGGCAGTGACACAATGGCCTTGTAGCTCTAAATCATACCAGCCTACTTGGTTGGCTCACATACCAAGATGTCCTCAGGGTCAGAATAAAAACATGGCCATGGTCATCTGGTCAACCTGAAACGCTTTGCTTAACAGAGATCTAAGCTTAACCCATATTCCATATGGCACAGCTCATGTTCCCTGGACCATTTCAGCAACCCAGGCATATGAGGTCTTGGCCCGTTTTTCCATCTGCAAATTGAAAGGGAATGTTTTTCCAGATAATCTCCAAGATCCCTTTTCACTCTAAATTTCAGGATTCCATATATTATTCTATCATAGTGTCTGCAGAAAGATAAACATGAGCTCACATCTCCCCATCTCAGTCTCTCTCTCTCTCTCTCTCTCTCTCTCTCTCTCTCTCTCTCTCGCTCGCTTTCGCCTGTCACTCGGTCCCTTTCAAGGTGCAGCTTGCTCCTGGAAAGTTGTCTGGTTTATAAGGAGTGGGTACTGCATCTCCATTATTCATGAATCCTGGGGCCTGCAATTCTACAATGGAGGATCTGAGCAGCGGGTCCCCAGCAGGCTGTGTGTCCTACTTGAGGAAGCATAAAAGGCCAGGTTGGATGCCTGCAGGATGGGTAAACAGTCCCAAGCATTTGCTACAAAAAAAAAGAAAGAAAGAACGAAAAGAAATATTGATTATGTGGCATTGAAGTGCCTGGGGCTTTAACAGACATTCAAAATTGCACACATTGCTCAAGATCAATAGTAGGTTTTATGCTTCTGACCTAAAAAGTACCAGCGCTATGTAATTTACACACAGACAGCGATGAGCCTATCTCCTAGCATCTGGCACACTTTCCTCAGGTACCCAGACACATCTGCCCATTGCTCCACAGCCATTTTCCTTTTTTGCCAGAAGATGACAGTAGATAAATGAAAGAATTTGGGGGAATGTAGAATCAACTGTTTCTGACATCATTGTCTGAAATGATCACCTCAGTGAGCTGTGCTGAACGGCTGGGGTTGAAGCAGGGGAGGTTGGCTAACAGGAAGGAGGCAAGCCTGGAAATTTTTGAAGTTGGAAATGAAGGACAGGAGAGTGAGTGCCACCTAGGCTCAGAGCTGTGCTTGGTGCACACAACTTCTCCCCATCTTTGTGCTGTGGGACAGAAGACACCCAGCTTACAGAGGAAGAAATAGTAACTTCCTTGGTTGAATGGGAGTTTGGTTGCAGCTGAAGGGAGAGGCCAGATGATTTCTAGGGACACATGTTTGTCTAGATATTTCCATATGTGTATAAGCATCTGCATGCAGACACACATAGACACTTCTTTTTGGCTGCAGGACTAACAGAAGCAAAACTATCACTCTTCCAGCTATGGATTCTAACTGTCTAAGAGTCAATTCTGGCTCCACTGATTATTAGCTATGATGTTGGACCAGTTACTTAGCTTGACTTTGCCTCAGTTTCTCCATATTAAAATGGGGTAACAATAATAATGATAGTAATAGTATCTACAGTTCAGAGTTCTTGGAAAGATTAAAAAGGTTAATACAAGTTTAGCCTATAACTAGCATCCAATGTGTGTTAGCTAACTTAGTAACCAGCAGACAGGCAGATCTAGCAGAGAATGTGGCAGTGCCTCCGGTTGCCAGAATGTAGGTATATATGTTGATTTGGACAGAAAGCCCAGTTCAGCAAGGTCAAGGTGTGCTGGAATCCACCCTAACATCCCAGGCACAGCCATAAAAGTGAAGCTTGGCACTAGCTCCCCAGGTGATGGATTCCTATCTGTTGTTCCAGTGCACCCCACTCCCGCCCTACCTAGCCCCTCTGTATCTCGGGCAGTGCCCCTTAGGGTCTTGACTAGGCCCTAACTGGGTGAAGCTGCAGCTTTTCTTGGTGCCCTGGCTCCCTTAACTCCCAGAGAGACAACGTGCACCCCTTCTGTGCCTGCTTTGTTTACAGGCACATGTGCATTTGTTGGGCAGAGTTGTATAAAGTTTTTTCCCTTAATTTTGTGGCAGGATAAGACAGCTAATCTGTTTTGACATGCTATCTAAACGGTCCTCAGATCAGTATACGAAAGAAGCCATCCATAAGTCATGTCTTTTATACACATGTACTGGTGTGTACAAGAGAGAGAGTTATATTGGCTGTGAGAGGCGGAATAATAATGGCCATTATTATGGCAAATTCAGGGTCGCCACATTCACTCCACATATCAAATCCTCTTTCAATGAGGCCAGTTCCATCAGCTGTCAGATTCTATTAAATATATCCCTCAGACCTACTGACCAGCTGACAGGAGAGAAACTCAAAACCATACACCCACCATTAGCATCATAAAATGTGAAATCAGCTGGAAGGAATGATAACAGAACTGAAAACAGAAGAGATGAAAATCTGTAATGCCCTTGTGTCCTCCTAAATAGAAACCCCAAGAGTTACAAACACACCCATAAAATACCGAGGTAAAACAAAAGAAAAAAAAAAAACAAAACAAAAACAAAACAAAGGTTGTCCTGTTGTATGCTTCATAACATAGAATGGCTCTTTTACCTTTTGTTCATGTGATATTTGCATAAATGTTTCATGAGGTTAATACAATGCATAAACCAAAACGTTTATTAGGCAACATCTGTGCTTGTTTTCCCAGATAATGCAGTGTTTCTTCCAAGTCCATGAAATATAACCTATCATAAGGTTGGGTTGTTAAAATACTTGTGCAAGGGCTGTGATCATATATTACACTTTTGCAGATGCTCCGGTTCTACCAGAGAATTTCTTAATCAGACTAGAGCTCAGGATGGCTGGCACCTTAGAAAAGGTGTAGCGGTTCCCTTGGAGACTGAGCATGGGCCTCTCAAAGCGTCCAGCCCTGTAGAAAGAAGACAGAATTCTGTGAGTTGACTAGATTTGCTTCACCATTTCTTCAGTCTAAATTTCTAATTGTGAATTTGTTTGCAGAGATATTCACTTAATACTTGAAGGGGAAAAAATTAGATCTGTACTTAGAATCTACTAAGGAGAGAATGGGTCAAATGTCCAATGGCTTTGTGCAGCAACAATCCTATCATGATATTGGTTCCATATGGGACTCTTTAAAGCAAAAAACAAAAAAAGTTATGAGACCAATAATTTTTAATGAAAGTTGGCTTAGCTCACAAGCAAGTCCAGCAGATGAAACAGCAGCCCAAGCTGGAAACAGAATTTTTCTTCTTCCTGGCAGGGATGAAAGAAAGCATCGTTTCAATTAAAGAAGACCCTAATGGAGACATGTTTTGTATTATCAATTTTATGTAAATAGGGACTTAGGCATTGTCTCCTTCTCCACATGTCTCTAACCGGGTACCCCTCTTTCTCTGATGGGTGTGTTAGACCATTTTAAATGTGCAAGTTTTTTAAGTTGGATTTTTTATGGAAAGTTTTAGTAAAAAATTGTTGAAAGTTCTTGTCTCCATAAAATTTGGGAAGATTTTGGAAGTAAAGAAAATCACCAGGAAATAAGGATGGTGGCCTAGCTACCTATCATCGATCCATTTCATTTCAGCATGAGGTTTCCCACTAGATGCATTTTGTGCTGGATAATCCCTAGTTGTGGGGGGCTGCACTGTTCTGCATGGTAGGGTGTCTAGCAGCCTCCCTAGTCTCCCCCCACTAGATGCCAGCAGCATCCTTCCCCCAGTTTGTGACAAACAAAAATGCCTCCAAATATTGCCAAATGTCTCTTGGAGGGCTGCATCACCCCCAGTGGAGTGTGTTCGTGTTTTCCAGTTTGGGACTATTTGTTTACTGCTGTTTCTGGAAATCTCCCGTAGGATTATTTGCTTAAGGACAAAGACGACTTTTCTTTTAGGTAGCATCCAAGTCCACTCGTATCTAATGGGCTAGCTCTATCTGGGTTGGAAAAAAATCCCACATGTTAGAGTACACAGGAATAACATAATGGTGGTAAGTACTATTCATATACCTGTGGAATGAATGAGCCACCAAAGAATCCTCCCGTCCAGGCCTTCAGAAGGAACAGCAAGACCCAAGGAAAACAGGTTCTGCCTTCACAAGGGTCAGGTTGGGGAAGGGGGATCTTCCCAGTATCTGCCCCTTATCACTGCCTCTCACATCACTCCATTTTACGTACCTCAGATCTCTTACTGCTATTTGAAATTATCTTGCTTATTTATGTGTATAAATTTGCCTTTATTTTTAATTGGCTTGCTCACCCACTAGAATATAAACTCTGAGAAGAAGGGTTTTGCTTGCCTTAAATGGCAGTATTAGCCTTTTAGGGGAGGGGAGGCTTTGGAGTGATACCTAAGATTGGCTACTTATTAGCTGTGTTGACCGTGGGCAGTCATTTGGCCTCAATGAGTTTCATTTTCCGCTGTAAAAAAATAATAATAATAATACGAGTAGTTACTATCTGTTGGCACGAAATGAGATAATACACATGAATTAATATGTATAATAATAATATATATGTGCTCCACAAACATACGCTTTCACTGTTCTACCACCATAATCATACCAATCAGAGTTGTGGCTGGCCTGGGAAGAAACACAGTAAATATTAGTGAAATAAATGAATGAATGAACAGATTCTTGTGTGCCTGTCTCTCAATTGTAAATGCCTTCTGTTCCAGTTGATGATTTGCTGTCTATCAAATCCCCCCTTCGATTTTCACCATACCTGGGAAGCAATAGTCTAATCAAATGTTTGTTTCTAAGCAAAGAATTATAGCAATTACATATAGGTAAAAGACCGAGGATTGGGAAGAGTATACCCCCAATATTTTTCTTGATGACATCCCAGCTGGGGGCATGTCTTCCTTTAGGGGCTTCCATTCTCTGCAAGGGCTTCACTGTTTTCTAAAACTCAATTTCATACCGACCAGACATTTTCCCCTTCTTCCTCATGGACCTGCAGGGATCTGTCAATGCCCTAAACTAGGCACAAGTCGGAGAGGGACAACGGCAAGTGGAGTGATTGGGATGGGGAGGAGATGTAGTCTGGGAGGGAGACAAGGCTGCTGGCGCATCTGACATCCGCTCAGCCTCCTCCCTCATCCAAGTGGTAAATCACCATTTGTAAGAAATATGCTCAATCAGAGAAGAAAAAGAGATGTAATTATGTCGTTTATAATGAATTCTGAAGGAAACAAAGAATTTAAGAAGAAAAACTCTGGAGACGACCAGGGATCCGAAGTCTTTCGGATCATCTGAGCTGCCCTGGAGAAGACGCATAGCTGATCAAACATTCGTGCTGATCATAGGAGGCCGTCCCAGCCCCTGAGAATGCTCGAGAGGAAGCAGGAAAACTCAGGAGCCCAGTGCACACAGTCCAGCTTTTATTAAAGAAATTACACGCTTCTCTCAACCTTCACTAGCATCAATAATATCAACTTTTGGACAAACGCATCTCTCTGGGGAACAGGTTCTGAGACTGGCTCCTAATCTTCTTTCTTTGAAGTATCCAAGGGCTTAAAGGCATGTGTCAATATCTGGGGCCTCTGGCCTTTGTGGGAGGGGGCTTGAAAGGGTCCTGCTGTGGAGGAGAGTGAGACCACCAGCGTCCACATTCCCCTGTCAGGCTGACTGTTTCCATTCAGCCAGTTTCCAGGGTCCTCCAGCTCACCACCTGCCTGCGCCGGATGGGAGTTCCCCAAGGATTCAGTTGCCTCACAAGGAAATGGTGACCACGCACTTCCAAGTCTAACATAGGCCATGCTCATGGGTCTCCACTTTCAAGAATATAATTTGCTGAAAGATTGATTATGGTATTTGCTATATCATATGATATGGAATACCATTACCTAATTCCTTCAAAAATGAATATGAGAATTGAGTTTGTTAATATCCCTGTGTATTCTGTTTAGCTGCACCTCCCCAGGGTGTTGCTGGAACAGCAGCTCGTGTCTAATACCTACGTACTACGACGCAAGCCCTGTGCTAAACACTCCACAGACGTCATCATGCATGTTCTTCACACCAGCCCCAGGAGATAAATATTATTCTCATTTTATTGGATCCAGACCCTATATTTTAACCTATGAGCTATTAACTTTTTGTGGTCAAGTGAGTTTGTAAAACTCAGAGTGAACCAAGATCATTACAGAAATTCTCAGCCTTTTAATATACTTGTGTCCATCAGAAAACTCCAAGAGGTAGAATGGAATATGGACGCTTTTCCCAGCATTTTTTTTTTTTTACCATGGAACAATTTCTCCCAGTGTTAGTTCCAAGAGCTAGTGTTCTATAGGAGCCTTGTGAAAGAGGGCTGTGCCCCTAAAGGACACAGAATCATCACTTTGTGAAGTAGGTACAATGTCAGAAAGCTGATTATTAAATGACTTTTTTTGGTAAAATGAATCTCTATATATTCCTACAAACTATTTTCAAAATTACAAATATCAGAATTGAAGACTTGACATAGAGCCAAACTCATTGCACGCTGGATACCAAAAATCATAATAATTTGGCAGAATTTTCACTGCTTACAAAACCTCTCACCACACTCCTTTATTTTAGCTTCTGGCAGTGACCTGACCTACAGGATCCTCTCCCAGTCCTGGAGGACAGTCTTCCTGCAGAACCTCTGCAGCCTACCTGAAAGCAAGGCCCAGCAAATTAGAGTCCATAGGCTAAATCTGGCCTGTCACCTGTTTTTGTTAATGAAGTTTTATGGGAACACATCCATGCTCCTTCACTTATTTATGGTCTATGGCTGCTTTCACACTACAATGGCAGAGTTGAGTAGTTGTGATAGAGACTGGACGTGTTTGCTATTTGGCCCTCTTCAGGAAAAGCATGCTGATCTCTGTCTTCCAGCAACAAATTTACAATGATTCCAGAACCTGGCTGCAATGCAAAACTCCAGCAGGGGCCACTGTCTAATGTATCAAACGTTTAATTTGAGGCAAGCTACCACTATGATTTATCCACTCTCTAAGCTCAGAAATCCTGGGCTTTTAAAATATATATATTTTTTGTATGCTTTGTTGATTTTTTTTGTTAAAAATTGGACACTTCAATCTAATATGACAACTCTTTCCCCTCCTTTCTCGAGGTATGCAGGCTCTCTAGATGCAAATCCTAGGTCTGTCAGGGACTACTAGATTTATGACTTGGACAAGTGACATAACTTTGTGCTTCAGTTTCCTCACCTGTGAAATAGGAAGAAAAATGATATTTTCCTCTTAGGGTTGTTATGAGAACTAAATGAGTTAATTCATATAAAACTCTTAGAACGATGCTTGGCACATTAAGGGTACTAAGCACACGTTACTTGTTCCTGTTTAATAGCAACAGGCAGGGAAGGACCAAGGACAACACTTAAACATCTGACTCCAACAAGTTGAGAGTTGGGATGGTACATCGGCCTTATCATATATACAGTGAACCCCTTGGAGGCAGGGGGCATTTTTTCTGTGTCTTCTGTATATCCCTGTCCCACCAGTGCACACTGGTTGATTGAAGGTGGGATTGGGGGAAGTGAAATCTTGAGCTCCTAAAGCTGCGGGCAGAATGAACCAATGTCGGGAGCTTGGTCAGGACCAGTGACTGACTTGCTTCATCTTCAGAGCACTGGGCTCTTGTCTGATATTCCAGTTATCTACCTCCCCAAACTTCGTGCCTTAAAACAACAGTCCTTTATCATCTTTCAAGACTCTGTGGATTGATTGAGCTCTGTTGAGTGGTTCTTCTGGGGACTCAATTCTGCAAGAACAACCAACATGACTCTCACAGGGTTGCAGCTGGTGCTGGCTGTGCACTGGGAATACATGTGGGGCTGTGGACCAGAGACCTTGGCTCCCCCCCTACCCCACAGGACCTCTCCATTTGGCTTGGGCTTCTCACAGTGTGACAAAGCAGAGGCTGTCTTTCTCAAAGTCTGTACTTGAAAGTCCCAGGACGTGATTGCTTTTGGATGGCAAATAATTGGTGGCCATCTTTAAGCCACTATACCAGCTCACTTTACCTTGGAGCTGGTCAGCATCTTCCTCCCCATATGGGCAACTCCAATTCTTCTGTTTGTGAGGCTGCCTAGGTCTTAACTCCCACTGACAATTCAGCAGGGCCTGAAGGATGGCATTATCACTCCCTCCTTGTCCTTTCATTGAGCCCCTTAAAGCAATTTCAACCTTGCCCTCACTTTACTCCTTCAGGTCTTCTTCCTCTACATCTAAATAACTTCCACTCACCCTTCATGTCTCAATTTAGGAGACACCTCCTCCAGGAAGCACTCCCTGCTTTATACCCACCCCACTAGCTCAGTGCTCTCATAGCATTGTGATTTATCTCTCCCCCAGCCTGCCCTGCCCATGCATTGCCCTCAGTCCCAAGTAACCACACCGGCTGCTCACTCCTTAGACAGGATTCACAGGGGTGGAGGAGGGGAGGGACTCTGCTTTATTCTCCCAAGTTCCCTCAGAGCCTCACATTGCCTGGCATCTGGTTGGAGCTTAACACACAAAATCCCCCCCGCCGCTGGCTATTTCCTACTCTCCTGCTCTCTGGATCTGTGCCATCAAGTATGCTAAAGATTGAGGCTTGAAGAAGGAAGGCCAAGAGGAAGCCAGTAGGATGGCCTGAGAGCCCGAAGGGAGAGGCACAGAGAGAAACTAAGACCAAGGTGCAGTCAAAGGGGACCACCTTGCTGGGCCAGGAACTCTGGGATCATTCCTTCGAAATCAGGCACTGGTGTCCCGATAGTTTTCTAAGCCGTGGTAAAGACTTAAACCCCAATAAATGTTTATTCACATCCAAGAACACCCTATGCCTTGGCATGGCTCAGAGCCTCTGACTGGGGAGAAGAAGGGGGCACACTGAGGAGGTCACATCTTTGGGCTCCCCCTGAAAATGTTCTTCCAAAGCAAACACGTGTGAGTTTATAAAGGCAGGTTCATAAAAAAGAAATCAGAGGGAAAGTAGTGAATCTAATAATGCCCCAGTCCCTTATACTTTTCCAGAGGCATCTGGGGCTTGACCCCCCAGTCAGGTTAGGCCTCCCACCCGGATGACGACTAGCCTTCAAGCTGAGGGGCCTGGAGAGGCTGCTGTGGTCCCTCTGCTGTAAATGTCGCCTCAGCTGCCCTGTAACTCCAGGATTGTGGAGGTGAATGTTTATTCATAATAAGTAGCACCTGGCCAGGCAGAGGGTCTTCCACCCCACATTCCCCAGGTCATACAGGCAGAGCCCACATGTCCTGCTGAGGGACATGTTTCAAAGCAGCTCCTTAAAGGCCTTCTCTCTGGGTTTTAACCCAAACTGCGACTTCTCTCTGCATCTTGCTTTCCCCTTCTTTTTCCTTCCTGAAAGAGATGTCCCATAGCCCAGCTCAGAGCACAACCCCTTACCTCTTCTGCACAGAATACAATTGTGCCTCTTCTGTACCCCTTCCTTCTGAGATCCCAGAGTTCAGAGAAGAGGGTCTGATCTCTAACTTTAGGGGAAGAAAGAGAGCAAAAATAGATGTCTTCCTTAGCTTCCCTGGGCACCACGCTCACATGCCAACATTTGTCACACGCAAATGAACGTGCTATTCCCAACATGATAAATTTCACATCAGTCTTGCTGACTTGGACTTACTAATTGCCCGATAGCGTTTTCTTTGTTAAGCTTCACTGTGATCATCACACTTTTTGTTGAACTGACAGTAGAAATATTCCGCAGCCGACAACCCAAATGCAGCCCTATGCACAAGGGCCCTAAGCTTTCATGATGGGGGTATGTGCAGGTGCCATTTTTCAGCCCCCTGATCATCCAGTCCCTGAAACTGATATTTCTGGAGGGCTCCCGAAGGCTGCTGCGATGCACAGCTCCAGAAAAATGCCCTTCACACTGTGCTCTTGTGCCCGATGCCCCTGGAAGTGAGTGGGTACAACCTGTGCACTGTGCACAGTGGCCCTGAGAAACACCTTTCTGAATCTGTGAGTTTTGCCGGGAAAGATGCAGGGGGCCCAGAGAAGCTGTATATTAAAGGCCTTGGCAACTTGAGCATGGCCCAGGAGAAGCATGTCCATGATCACAACCCTGCTCTAGGTTGTGCTTTTCAAACCCTGAGACTCTTTGTTAGAGGCATCCTTAGTTTTAGCTGGTCTAGTCCAGCAGTCAAATGATACCCAGGGAAAGAGGGGCAGCCTAGATACCACCGGATGATTGGAATACAACCTGGGCTCGGTGAGGGTAAGGAGAAACCTTGTGGAAGACGGGGGTGCCTTCCCTGTGGGCGCAGGGCAGAACAAGCCACAGGGAGGTCTTCTCGCCTAGACTAGAATGAGACGCAGTCCTCTTATCAGCTGAAGAATTCAGCCAGCCGGTCAGGGTCGCATACCACACGGTGGCTGGGCCTGGCTTGGCTGTCTAGCCAAGAACAGGCTGGTCTTTGTTCCTGTGTGACTGGGAGTGCTGCTTGGGGATGGAGGATCTAGGGTGGGTGCAATTATGGGATTTTTAAAGGTATAGAAATTGTATCTCCCATCTTGGACCATGGGAAATAAGCTGGAGGAGTATGATGTTGAAAGAGGAGCAAGTGGTATCATTTTTATTGCTGGCAACTCCTCTTCCCAAAAGTGAACCTGTGAGCTCATGTGCCTTCTTATTGTTGCAAAAGCCACCATTTGGGTCAAAACAGTGCAGTTAGTTTTCAAACTCAGTTCACGTTCTCCTGATGTCTTATCCCCTAGGGACTCATAATCTTAAAATCTTAGAGTTTAAAGAATTCTTATAGGTCATCCATCCATTTATCCATCCATCCATCCATCCATCCATCCATCCACGCACTCATCTACCCATCCCCCATGCAACCATCCATTCACTCATCCATCTACTCACCCATCTACCCATCTACCCAACCACTTACCCATCCATCCTCCATTCTTCCCACCTATCCACCCATCCATTCATTCATCAGTCCATCCATCCACCCATTCATCCAAAGAGCATTAGTTGAGCACATACTATGTGCCCCCCAGTGGTGAGCAAGAGGAACAAGGTCTCTGCTCTCATGGAGCTGTCATGCTATTGGGGAAGAGGGACAGTAAACAAGTAAGCAAATAAATAAACAATATAATTACAATATCATGGTAAGTACCCGAAGAGAGAAAACCAACAAGACACTAGAAAATAAGTGGGCAGGCCTGGCATGAACAGGAAAGGCCTCTTTGAAGAGGTAACATTTAAGCTGAAAACTAAAGGACAAGAAGGAGACAACCACGCCAAAAAAAAAAAAATAAATAAAGATCATTCCAGGCCGTGGGAACAGCAAGCATTAAGTGAATTCTCTGAAGTGGGCTCAAACTTGGCGGGTTTGAGGGGCAGAAAGGAGACCAATGTGGCTGGAGCTGAGTGAGCTTTGCAAAAATTTCTTGTTCAAATGAAAATGACACAAAGTCTAATATAAAATAAATCAAAGCACAGGGATTCAGATAAAGTGAGTTTAAAACCACTGACAGAATTCAACTGCTGGCAGATGTTCATATCTCCCCCTGTAATATTCAGTATTTGTTTAAACTCTTTGGTGATGCCAAATCACAACCTCTGAAATCAGCCAAGTTCATGGGTACCTCAGGAGTGTATATGTCTCAAAGGGGAAAGTGTTGGGGCAGGCAGGGCTTTCCCTGAGGTAAAATCTTCCCAAACAAAACTCTTGCATATTTACCAAAGGGTTGACGCTCTGTCAGCCAAACAGCGTCAGGCTGTGGTTTCTCCCTCCCGGCAGGTTACAGGCTTATCCCAGCTGGTTTTTGCTGAGCAGCGAACAGGACATATTTCAGATCAGGAGACTTTGAAGTATGTGTTCTCTTAAGGCTTAACAATGTCAAGCTTCATAACCCAAGAACTGGCTTGCTAGCTTCCTACTTTAAATTGCTCATAATTTGAAACATGCAAACATTTCCACTTTATCAAGCAGGGCTACTAAACATATTATTGCTGGAACCTGCATATTTTATGGTCTCCATACAGCCAGGGAACTGAGTTTTATTAAAATAGACTGTTAAGAGGCTCAATTCATTATAGAATCTTCCAGGCTCCAGAATGAAAGTTTTGTTTGTTCTAAAGGCAGAAAGAAAGGACTAGGAAGAGCGTGAGGATGACTCTGGTGTGTATATAGCAGAGGAAGAGATGGGGGGAAAAGTGAAGACCACCAACAGTCTCCACCCTGGCCCTACTGTCTCCCCACCCCACTCCTGTGTCAGCTGTCTGTCTGAGGTCTAGCATTTGTCTGTGGAGCTATGAATCTGTTACTTATGGCAGAGCTGGGTCTGGTTTTGAGACAACTGGATTTGGCAAAAAAGGGTGATTCTTTAGTTGGGGGGGAAAAGAGGCTCAGAGCATCCACTGAGGGCAAGTACATCAAGAACGTTAAAAATGAAATCCAATGAACAAACATAAACTATGTATAAAAGTTTTTAAAAGGATATTGATGGTGCAAATACAGGTCTAGCTGCATCTGTCCTGTTCCTGGACTACTGATAAGGGGTGGCAGTACTTAATGATATTAAGGTAAGACCATGCAATAAAACAATTTCAATACATTCAGGGAGCCTTTGTTGCTTGCTAGAGCAGAGACGCTGAGCTGCTTGTAGCTTACTGTTCCCTGCCTGCTATATCTCATTGCCATACTTGTCTCCATGCTGTCCTGGTTAGAGAGAAGAGACCTTGAGAACACATGGGGTGGTAGAGGGATCCACTTGTCCTTGCATCCTAGTTGAGCCTGCAGATAGACTCTAGCCCCAAACACCATCTGGCAGCAGTTGCATGAGAGACCTCAAGTGAGACTAGCAAAAGAACCACTCAGCGGAGCCTAGTCAACCCACAGTAACATGAGAGATAATCAATGGTTGATGTTGTTTTAAGTCACTGAGGTCTGAGTTGGTTGATTATACAACAATAAATAGCCAAAACACTCTCTTCCTCCTCTTAGAATTCTGGGAAAAGAAACAGTTCTCCCAGGGTAGACAAAAGTGTCTTCCAGACATTCTGATCACAATAATCATGATAATGATAATGGTAGCTTTCATTTATTGTGTGCCTAGAATGCACCAGGCACTAATTCTAAATGTTTGTTTTTATATGTAACCTGAGGTAGATTCCATTATTGTTGGTACTTTACAGATGAGGAAACTGAGGCTCAGAGTCTGATTTCATAGTCCATGTTTTTGATTCTTACACAGCACTAACTCCACAGTCCGACTCTCAGAGCCAAGCCTAGCACTGTGTGCCACTGCTGTCAACACAAGGCCCAGTACCCAAGAAGTGCTTAGTGATGTTAGCTGGTGCAAGTGACATCATCAACTCCTTTCAAGCCCCTTTAACCCCACATTTATTAAGTATAGTCTGATTGTTGGAAACTGTACCAGATTCTAGAAATGTCGCCAAAACCTCATATGAGACCCATTGCCCTCTCGCCAGAAAGACTTTAGCAGGCCTAGTCCAGTCATCCTGGAGTTTGCCAATGAGCTCCTTTAATCTCTGTGACCACAGGGCCCAATGCAATAACTGATCTTGCCTAAGCAATCAGTGTTTAAGAAATGGGCTTATGACTGAATCACATATGAATAAATGAGGAATGGGTGGGTGAGTGGGAGGATGGATGGATAGATGGATAGATAGACAAAGAAATTACATTCTCATGTACATACACTTTAAGTCTTATCTGGAATATCTCTCTAGTGTTTTTAATTTCATAGGAAGTGTCATTCTCATTCTCATCTCTCTATGATTTTTTTTTTCTCTGTGACTTTTTATTTGGTCTGGGTACAGGGCAAAAAGGGTGAAAGAGTAAGATCTGGCCATGTAGGAGGCTGGAAAGGTGTTAACAAGCTATAAATGACCTTCCCTGGCCTATTCAGGCATAAGTAATGTCCCCAAATTGCCTACAGTCAAAACTGCCAATTCCAAGCTGATTGCGATGAATCAGGCTCCCCCTATACGCAATAATGTGATCAATTTCTCATTTCGCTGAATAAATAAGCTGGAAGATGGGGAACTGTCTCTGACCCACCGTTAACCTTCTGCCTCATTATTCATATCAGACCTATGACATACATGTAAGAAATCCCTGGTTCAATTTTAGCTAATTATTTGTTAGAACTGAAGGCTCCGTGAAGTGTTACTGATGGTACAAGTGCCCAGGGACCTCCGGAAAATCAGACTGAGAAAGCCTTTGTCTAGAATACGGAAGGCCAGGAAGCAGCCTCCTTTTCATGCCCCAGCTGCAAGCTTGCGGTTAGGTAGCCATGTGTTTGTACACATTTATTTGCCTCTGACTGCGATGCTCTGGTAATTCATGACATCTTTGACTGTTGTTATCCACATCTTTTTATTGTACTTAATGAAGATCACCCTCAGAGATTAATTCTTTCATTGGGAATAAATCCTGCCATAGTCCTTCCCCTCCCCCTGCCCCACTGGTATCCCCCTGGTATGACACTGAGGGACCAGAGCTTTGGGGAGCATTAAAAATGTTCATTTAATTGGCTGACTGCCTCCAGAGAGATTTCTTGGGAGGCTGCAGAATTGTGTTTGTGCATACTGGGGGGCGGGGATGAAGCCATACAAGGGATTTGGCAGGTGCTACCTGAAGAGATATCAGGTGCTGGTGACCTGGGCCAGTGGTAACTGTGGCTTCTCTGGAAGAGGACACAGATGGTGACTCCTCTGGGAGGGACCACTGGCTCAGCTGGAAGATTTGGACCTGCCCTGGAGGGAAATGGGATGAAAGATTGTAACTGATTGCCCTTGCCAGGGGTCTATCTGGAAGCCAGCTTTGTAACTCCCAAGGAATCTCTCAAGCCTAGAAAACAAGCAACTTTTAGGTGCATTTGTGTTTCCTTAAGAGAACAAAAGCCTTTGTCACACACTAAAGGCCATATTGCCTTTACGATTATCTAATTTCTGCCCATTTTCAGAATTCCTAAGGATATCTCCTAAGCACTCTCACCTTAGGAGATTGTAAAATAAGCATGCCCATCCATGTCACTTAACACATAATTTCTGAACAACGTCAGGCACTGGGCAAGCCTTTGGAGGTGGAGTATCGAGGAATAACATTATCAGCTGCCATCGCGTCTTCATGGAGCTTTTGGTCCAGTGGGGAGATAAACAATACTCAAGACAGCATTGTGATGTCAGGTGAGTTAAGGGAAATTCGTGGAGTTCTGGGGCACGGAGGAGGTGATGGACTCGGCAGATCAGAGGGACTTCCAGGAGGTAATCCTGTAGGATAAAAATCTGTGATTCAGGGGAAAAGTTAAAAGTAAGTAGGGTGATGGGAGAGAGAATGATTACTGGAAGCAGCAGTACACATAGTATCTCAGAAAGGACAGGGAACAGGGTAGGCTGAAGACAGTTTGATGGCAAAGAGGTGGAGAAAGGGTTGTAGAAGTAAGCAGGACCAAGTGAGGAACGGCTTCGTCGCTCCACTTCTGGATGTGAATGTGCCAATTCTGAGAGGAGTTGTGGACTCCATTAGTAATTACTCTAGGTCTTGGAGTCTAGAATAATACATTTAAATGAGGACTGTCTCAGACAAACCAGTGTAGGGTCACCATATTCAAAAGTTGTGTCTGGAGCATAGATTTCTTTAATTTTATCCCAAGTTCTTTTGAAGGCAAATGAAAAGATCAACTTTGCGTCTTAGGAAGTGTTCAGGCTGCCTGTGGTTGATGGTTTGGAAGAGGCACAAATGGGTAGAGACAGGAAGAACCTGTGCTTTCCATGAGGTGGGGTGGGGTATGGGGAAGAGGAGATGACTCCATTCTGCAGATGCAAAGGCTGAAGTCCAAAGGGACAAAAGGACTTGCCGGTCATTAGCAATTGTTGGGTGATTGACTTCACCTGATCAACAGGACAGAGAGTTCCAGTGTGGACCCACGGTGGAAAATTCCTTTCTGTCTGGGAGGTGGGAGCAGCTCCAAACCTGACGTTCAGCATATAAAGCTCAAGGAAAGTGGGAGGGGGAGAATTTGTCACTTTTATTTTTTTATTTTTTTATTTTTTTTATTTTTTTGAATTGGAGTCTCACTCTGTCGCCCAGACTGGAGTGCAGTGGCCACTCCCGGCCACCGCAACCTCAACCCGCTGGGCTCCGGCGATCCTTCCACCTCAGCCTTCCAAGTAGCTGGAACTACAGGTGCGTGCTACCACGCCCAGCTAATTTTTGATTTATTGTGGAGATGAGGTCTTGCCACGTTGCCCAGACAGATCTCAAACCCGCGGACTCAGGTAATCCACTCACCTCAGCCTTCCAAAGTGCGGGATTACAGGCTGAGCCACCAAGCCCGGCTGAATTTGTCACTTTTAAATCAGAACTGTTCCCTGGGAACCAGATCTTGAGTATCTTGACCAAAGCACTGAGAAATCTGTATTTCTGCAACACAGTAACCCATCATCTTGGATGATCAAAAACAAAAATATCCTTCTTCCCCTGGAGTGAGAATGACTGGGCCATGACTCCTCAAACTCACTATGAACCAAGGGCCTGGCCACAGATGAAAGCGTGTGCCAAGCAGCGTCTCCGTATGCTCTTTCCTCTGCCTGAAGACTCTTCCCCTGATGAGTTACATGGTTCATGCAGGTCCCTGCTCAGTTATGGCCTTCTCCAGGAGACTTTTCCAGCCATCCTTTCCAAAATAGCCTCATCCTCTTTACCCACGGTTGTCTTTCCTGCCCAGCATCAGGTATCAGGTACCCTATGGTTGCCACTTTGTGATCTGTATCCCTTGAGAGTATATGAACTTCCTGAGGACAATAACTCTGTCTCAATCATCCTATATCTCCAGTAACTAGCATACAGTTGGTGTTTAATAAGCACATGAACTGATAAATCAATGTTGAAGTCACTGCTCCCATGGAGAATTCTTGGAGGGATGTCTTCAAGATTCTGAGAAGGGTTAGTCTCATGAGGACAGACACAAGCATCGACTCCCTGGACCAAGAGTTCCTTCCCTCCCCAGTCCATCTGCATCCCTGAGACCAAGAAAAGGCCAGGCATAGGGCATGAGCCTGCTAGATGATGAATGACTGAATGAGTTGAATGAGCAACTGCATTAAATCTCCCCTGGGGTGGGGAGCAGAAGGATACCCTGGCTGGAGGGGACTGTGGAACCATGAGGAATAATAGCATTATGATCAGAGTTGTCATTTATTGATTGATTATTATGTGCCAGACACAGTCCAGTCATTCCACATTTATCTCATTTAATCCTCACAAGACCTCCATTAATTGGTACTATTTTTATCCCCATTTTACATATGAAGAAAGCAAGTCCCAGGAAGGTTCAATAACTACCCCAAGAGAATGCCGCAAGTGTAGTACAGTCAGGATTGGAATCCAGAGCCCTTGCCTCCAGAGCTGACTCTGTGCTTCCCTGTGAGCAGGGAGTAGAATGCAGGTGCTCAAAACCCGGCTAATGGGTCGGGTGCGGTGGCTCAAACCTGTAATCCCAGCACTTTGGGAGCCTGAGGCAAGAGGATTGCCTGAGCCCAGGGATTTCGTGACCAGCCGGGGTAACTTGGCGATACCTCATCCCTCATCTCTACAATAAAAAATCAAAAAATTAGCCGGGAGTGGTAGCACGCGCCTATAGTTCTGGCTACTTGGAAGGCTGAGGTGGAAGGATTGCCGGAGCCCAGCATGTCGATGCTGGGGTAGCTGTGAGCGTGTCACTGCACTCAAGCCTGGGTGACAGAGTAAGACTCTGACTCAAAAAAAAAAAAAACCCGGCTAATGGCAGGCCATGTTTGGTGAGTATGCACAGCAGAGAGAGCCTTCGTAGATGCCTATCTGCAAGGAAGAGGGAGAAGAAATGCCCACCCGGAAGATACACATGTCTGATGGGCAAAGCATAGCCTGTCTCCCCAGTCCTTTGAGAGATTCAAGCTGGGAAAGAGAAACTGTCCTTACACTTGTTTTTTATTTTTTTGTTTGTTTGTTTTTTAGAAACAGGGTCTCACTTTGTCACTCAAGCCGAAGTGCAGTGATGCAGTGATGCAATCATAGCTAACTGCAGCCTCCAGCTCCTGGCTTAAGCCATCCTCTTGCCTCAGGCTCCCCAGTAGCTGGAACTACAGGCACGCACCACCATGCCTAGTCATCCCTACACTTGCTTTGGTAACTACAGAATAGCAAGCTCCTCGAGATAAAATATGTCACTCCTTTGTTCATTAATTCAGCCACTTTATTGAGTTCCCACTATGTGCCAGGTTCTGTTCGAGGGGCCAGGGCTCTGATAAGACATGGGCAGATAGAATCCTGCCCTCCCGGAATGTACTGCCTCATGGGAAAGATTATACAAGACAAGGGACAGAGGTGGCGCTGGGGATGAGAGGAGCTGGGAGAGCAGAGAGTAGCCCAGCTGAGGCTCCCCAGAGGTACTGCCTAGGGAGGGAAGGTGGAACAGGAATGGGCCAGGTAATGGTGGGGGAGGAGAGTAGAGAGCAGCGGCCCAGAGGAGGCAGTGCAAGAAGCAGAGCTGGGTCTCTGTTTTAAAGAGAGGGGCAGAACCTAAGCTTAAGAGGGGCAGACTTAAGAAGGGGATCCCTCGCTGAGGGAGACAGGAAGGGAGGCCTGGAGGGAGCCCAATCGAGGCAGGAAGTGGGGCTGAACCCCAGATCAAGAACCTGCTCTAAGTGGACACTCAGAAGCTGAGTCTACCCACAGCAGATTCCTTTTCTGCTGTGGGTCCCCTAGGGGCCAGAAGCGGCTCCCATCAAATCACTTCATAAACATGCCCCCAATATGTTTCTATTCTCTGGAAGTAGCTTAGACTCTAGAGAGCCAAAACAAATATTTTCTGAGTCTGGCATGGCTCCAAGGTAGGGATGATTTGTGGTCAGGTGGCTGACTTTGAGCTTGCGTGGCTCAAGGATACATGGCTGCCTTCCCTCCTCAAGCCAGGGTAGGGTGAGAAAAAGCCCTCCAACCTGGTAGTGGGAAGAATTGACCTGGGACCTTTTCTTTCTTTCTTCCATTTCATAAAGTCCGTTTCATAAAGTCACCTGCAGATTGCTTCAGACTCACCACAAACTCCATTTTTATACAGTTCTTGCTTCTTCCATTTCTCAGTACTCATCCAATAATGAATGACAGATAATCACTCATGGGCTTATCTTGTTCAGGTTGAAGTTCAGCCCCTGAGTGGCCAAGACTAGGTCCTTTGAGGGCTAAACCCAGCCTGAGCAGGAAGCAAGCAAGGATGAAGTTCATGCCCCTCTCTCCCCCATTCTATGTCCCACCATCTGCTCTGACCCAGAGCCAGGGATCAGTGGCCAGTATCTCAGTGGCTGTTTTCCATGACAATTTTTTGGTCTGAGCTCATTCATCAATTTCTGTGCAACAATGTCAGTTTGTGGAAAACTTGCATGAGTTCCTGAATCTGGGGGCAGAGGGGAGACACTGAGATACAAGACAGACTTCTCCCCTGCTGGTAGGAAAATTCCCAGCTCCCTTTAGGCCTCCCTTCCGGTCTCCAGCCATAGCCTCACTTTTTCCATGAACTTATCAATTTTTGATAGGCAGGGACTAATCCAGCATTCGAGGGAAAGGAAGTCCTGGGAAAAACAAAGCCCAGCAGGTCCTCCTACCACACACATGCGGAGACCCACACAAGTTCAGAACTGCCATGAAGCACAATGTCGTCAAGTTTGGTCCCATCTCCTCTTTCCCTGCACGTGTGGACTCTGGAATAGAAAGGAAGCTGAGGCCAGGCTCAGTGGCTCGCCTGTAATCCCAGCACTAAGGGAGGCCGAGGCGAGTGGATTGCCTGAGCCCGCTGGTTTGAGACCAGCACAGGCAACTTGGTGGGACCTCGTCACTACAATAAATAAAAAATTAGCTGGATATAGTAGAACATGCCTGTAGTTCTGGCTACTTGGAAGGCTGAGGCAGAAGGATCTCCAGAGCCCAGCAGGCCGATGTTGGAGTGGCCATGAATGTGCCACGGCACTCCAGCCTGGGTGACAGAATGAGATTCTAACTCAAGAAAAAAAGAAGAAAGGAAGGAAGCTGAGTTGGATAAGTCCTCAGATACCTTGAAAAGTCTGACTTTGGCCTCCAAAACAGAGGAAGATGGGACTTCCTGAAAGTGTCTTTTGGTAGCCTTGAGTGTAGTTGTTAGTCATTAGGGCCACTCACCAAATATTTCTGGTTTCTTCCCCTCCTGGCTCCAGGTAGGATTGTACTTCCTGGCTCCTGGGCGAGTAAGTGGGACCATGTGACCAGAGATAACCAATGAGCTGACAGCACAAGTGACATACAGTCATGCATGGCATGCTCTGAGAAATGTATCATTAGCCGATTTCATTGTTGTGTGAACATCATAGAGTATACTTACACAAACCTAGATGGTACAACCTACTACACACCTAGGCTGTATGGTATAGCCTATTGCTCCTAGGCCACAAACCTGCACAGCATGTTATTATACTGAATATTATAGGCAATTATAACACAATGGCAAGTATTTGTATATCCAAGTATATATAAACATCAAAAAGGTGCAGTGAGGTATTAAAATCGTATGGAATCACCAGCATATATATGGTCTGTCGTTGATCAAAACATCATTATGAGATGTACAGCTGGCTGCCCAATATGGAAGCCACTGGCTACATGTGGCCATTAAGCACTTGAAATGTGGTCAGTCCAAATTGAAGTGTTCTGTACATGCATAATACACAGATTCTACAAACTTAGTATGAAAAAAAGAAAAGAAAGTATTGCATTAATAATTTTTATATTCATATTGAAATGATGATATTGTTAAATGATACCATTTTGGATATACTGAGTTAAGTAAAATATACTACCAACATTCATTTCACCTGTTTCCTTATGTAGTTTCTTACATCATTTCTTAAATTACGTTTATGGTTTGCAGTATATTGGTCTAGAACAATGCCTGTCCCATGGTAGGTTCTGAAGAAATGTTGAAAAGAGCCGGGCAGTGTGTGCTAGCTTCCAGAAGAAAATGTCAAGAACACCAAGGAGTAGCTGGGGTCAGTGGCTCAGCCTGTAATCCCGCAGTTTTGGGAGGCTGAGGTGAGTGGATTGCCTGAGCCTGTGGGTTCGAGACCCGCCTGGGCAGCGAGACCTCATCTCTACAATAAATAAAAATCAGCCAGGTGTGGTAGCGCATGCCTGTAATTCCGGCTACTTGGAGGGCTGTGGTGGAAGGATCGCCGGAGCCCAGCAGGTCGAGCCTGTGGTGGCCGGGAGCGGCCACTGCACTGCAGTCTGGGTGACAGAGTGAGTCCAACTCAAAAAAAAAAAAGAACACCAAGGAGAAAAAGAAGACATCTAAATGTGAGTAAAATGTCTTCAGTATGGAAGAGAGAATGCTGCCCATTTTGATTGTGCATAGAGATGAGAAAGGATACATCTCCTCTTTCTTCTCCTCTCCCTCATTCCTTCCCACAACCATGCTAGTGATTGTTTCTCAGGCCTCGGGGATGATGTTTGAACTTGTCTGTCGAGAACAGGCCGTATGTCTGCTGTGATCTCTTTTATTCCTGGCATCTATCATGGTGCCTGGCTCCAACTAGGTATTCGACAAATGTTTGTACAAAGAATAAATTATCCTCCAGAGGGTCTTAAGACATTTGAACTTTTACTGCTCTTTCTTTACCCCCAAGTTTTAATATGTGTACAATGTTTTATAAGAGCAAGAGCATAGGATTCAAGCTGTTGTGTGCTCAAGCAAGAATGCAACCTCTTAAGCCTCAGTGCTCTCATCTGTTAAATGGAAATATCACTACTTCTATTAATATTTATTTAACAAAGACATTGTGGGGCCAGGTAACAAAAGCAGACAGTGAATGAAGAAGGTGAGAAATGGGAATGTGTTACTCAGCAAGTCTGGGCCATAATCCCAAAAGACACAATCCTGAATACCATGATCCCAAATGTTGAAATCTCAAAAGATCAAAATCCCCAAAATATAATTCTGTAAGAAATAATTTTAAGCCGGGCTCAGTGGCTCAGCCTGTAATCCCACTCCTTTGGGAGGCTGAGGTGAGTGGATTGCCTGAGCCCGCGGGTTCGAGACCCACCTGGGCAACTTGGCGAGACCTCATCTCCACAATAAATCAAAAATTAGTCGGGCATGGTAGCGCACGCCTGTAGTTCCAGCTACTTGGAAGGCTGAGGCAGAAGGATCGCGGAGCCCAGTAGGTCGAGGCTGCGGTGGCCGGGAGCACCCACTGCACTCCAGTCTGGGCAACAGAGTGAGACTCCAACTCAAAAAAAAAAAGAAATAATTTTAAGAAATAATTTAAAAGACATTAATTTATCTTTTTAAGAGGAGATTTATTTGAGAAGCATATAAAAACATGACAGAATACTTCACAGTATTGTATAAAAGTATTGTATACTTTTTATACAATAAAGTAGGCAGTAATAACACATGTAGTTTTGCAAGCATGAACAGTCAGGTGTACCAATGGCAGCCACATGAATATAACAGTTATGAGCAGACAAATCCTATTAATAAAGAGTTTAAAAACTAAAATGTAAAGGGCATATTGCTGTGGTTGGTAATTGTGGGCACCTAGCTTTAAAAGGCCATCTGGAATACCATGAAGGACAAATTAAGTCTTTTGATGCGATCTAGCAAAATCCGCAATGGGTTACCACCATGTTTGCAGTCACCCAAAGAGCTGATATCTGGAGAAATGCTATCATTTACAAGGGAAGATGTACGCACTAGACATCTTTTCATTTATTGAGGAAGTGTTAACTTTTTACTTACATGCACAATGCTTACAAAGTCATGATGCACTTTTGTGGAGTCAGATTTGGAAACACACAAAATATACATAGAATGAATTAGAACTTAAAAGTCTCTACACAATTTATACTTCCAGTATTGGAACTGGAAACAGTGAAATGAAATACTTAGCACAGCAAATTGTAAAAAATAATGCCAACAATTTTAAATAGTGGAGAAAAAACCTAAAAGAGAGTAAAATGAAATTAAAAAGAAGATGTGACATATGAAAAAGTAAATTACAGGGATAAATTATGGGCTGTTTCACAAAGATAGTCCACAGAGCTGTCCCACCTTCACAATCATTAACTATATTTGGAAGCCTTGCATCATGATGAATAACTGCTTTTTATCTTTTAGGACATAGCTCTTCTTGGAGAATATGCTCAAATTCATTTTCTACATGGTGCCTCTCTTTTTGAAATTCTTCTGTGATTCAATCTACACCAACATGAGCAGTCCCTATTAAATTTTCCCATCTTCTTTGTCATGCTTCTATGTTGTTTGGGGTACTCAGAAATCTATTCCATGTACATTCATATACAGACCACACATTTGGCGGAAACAATACTGGTGATCAAACAGCAATACCAATCTGTAAGTGTCTTCTTATTCCACCATACAAATCATTATTTTCAAACCAGTCAGTAACTTCACTGGCTTCTTCAGGCAAATGTGGCTTTAATTCATTAAAAGCTTCTGGAATTTCATCAGCCAAAAGGAATGCCAATGCAGACAAATGACGCATTTTTAGACTGAAGTTTTCATTGTCGCTGTATCGAATGGCCAACCCACTCATCTGAATTTTCCACCAAATGCGTTGGGGCTGAATGGAAAAAAACAAACTTCATTGGCAACACCTTGAAATTCACTTTTAGAATCCCTGATCACACCTAATTTCAAATCTGTCATGATTTGGGGATTCAACTGAAATCCATTTTCTTCTGCAAAGTCTACCAAATCTTCAAATAAGCATTTATAAAGTGCTCCATTTTTTCCATTCATTATATATATAAATGAACAGATTTATTAGAATTTTTAGTTTTAGAATTTTTGTTCCAACAGGTCATAAATTGTATATTGTTGATTTTTTAAAGTGAAAAAAGTGCAATTCATTAACCAAAGTAAAATATCTACTAGTTTTTCTATGTTAGATTTAGTGGTACACATAAAAAGTCTATCTTCTTCAAACTAAGAAAAGCTCATTATTCAATATGTTTTGTAACACTGGAGGAACTTCTAGCCAGCAAGTGTCTTTGGTTCAGAGTCACTGAACTTGTCGCATTCCTCTGATTAGGGGATTTTTTGAAGGTAAAATGACCCTAAGTGTGAAAAGGCAGGAGTAGTACATGATTAAATAATTTGGTGGAGAAGATTGCTTGTATTTTTAACTTGTGTTTTTACTTCTATGATCTTTGAAACATTCGAACATAGAAGGCAGAACTCTCCCTCCTAATCCTCTCAGATTCACGCACTAATCTCTGGAAACATTCTCTAAGACACATCCAAAATAATGCTTTACCAGGTTTCTAGATGAGTCTTATCCAGTCAAGTAAACACCTAAAGTTAAGTCCACACGTCTACTCCTTGTCAATTTAGGACCCACATGCATCTCCTTAAACCATATTTAAATTCCCAAGTAAAGACAATAGCAAGATAGTAGCTTCTGCTAACATAATGCAAATAACATGGTGTAACTATCTTCCATACAACTGAAAATGCACTAATCCCTTCCCAAGAGTTCAGCATTCAGGATTTCAATATTCGGGATTTTAATTATTGGGGTTTTGATTTGGGAGATTTTAAACTTTAGGGATTTTAATCTTTAGAGATTTCAGCATTTGGAATTATGATGTTTGGGACTGCTTCTTTTAGGATTATGATCCAAACCCATAGAAAGTTGGATTTGTTATAGTAAGAGATTGCCTAATTTGTAGTGGATCACTTTAATTCAGGCCTGGGGTCCTTTTTCTTTTTTCCTTTTTCTGAGTCGGAGTCTCACTCTGTCACCCAGGGTCTTGAATGCAGTGGCACCCTTACGGCCACTGCATCCTCAGTCTTTTGGGCTCAGGTGATCCTTCTGCCTTAGTCAACCAAGTAGCTGGAATGACAGATGCACACCACAATGCCAGGCTAATTTTTAGATTTATTGTAGAGACAAGGTCTTGCCAAGTTGCCCAGGCAGGTCTTCGAACCCTTAGGCTCAGACAATCCTCTTACCTCTGCCTCCCCAAGTGATAGGATTACAGGCATGAGACAACACACCCTGCCAGTTCCATTCTTTTGGCCTTGGTTTCCCCAATTACAAAATGGGGGAAGGACTGATTCCTTCTGCCCATCTTGAGGTGTCATTGAAAGAAGAGACGTAACAATGGATGTGAAATCATTTTATGAACTGTGATAATCTTTACAAATGCAAATGATTATTGATTATTGTTAAAGCATCTGTCAGCAAAATAGTCTGTCTCATGAAGCTGTGTCAGTTGGCTAAAGATGATTTGGAGCAAGACTGGGTCTTGAAAACCAGGTATCATCTAGACGGCTGAGCCCTAGACAGAGATTTCCAGAGATATTGAATCCACAGAAACCTGGGCTGTGGCTGGCTCAGGAGCAGGGTGAGATGTAAAGCACTAGTCCTGGGCAGATGGAAACACAAGGACCCCTCTGCCAGCCCTTTCCTTGGAGCTTCATTGTGGCTTCATAATGCCCAGGTCTGAGTCTCTCTGACACCCACGATTTCATGTTCTAGAGTGGAAACTGTGTCCTGCAGATGTTGGCTTCCTTAGGGGGCACAGGCAGGTTTCAGTTTGAGAGAATGATGTGTTGAGCGCAGGAGCAGAGAGGTCTCCAATAAATGGCTGGCATGGCTCTCTGGACATCAAACAGCTCTTAGAAATAATATTTTGGAGAGTTAAGTGTAAATGAATGGGAAACACATGGATTAAATTTCCATGAAATACATATGGATGGAAAAATGAAAGAAAGTCTTTCAGGCATTGCATGCTGGGATTCATTCTACCTAGAACGTAGTAAAATAAAACTCAAACCTCGAAGGCAGAGGATATATCCAGAAGGAATCCTTTCCTTCAGCCCCAACAACCCCTACCAGTCCTGACAAGATAGGATATGAGGAAGAAATGGACTGACAGAGAGAAAAGGGAGATGCCCGACAGGACAGGAAGCTGTCCCAAGATGTGGCCGTGAACACCTTCCTGCCTCTCCCTAGATGTTGCCTTAGAACGGAGGGACAATCTGGCTGCAGAACTGCTGGTAACCAAGTTGTTTAAAAGCCAGCAGCCCATTTCAGGGCCCTGCTTAGCACGAGCGGCAAAGCTGATTGTGTGATGCATCAGAAGAAATGCAAGCTAAATAATGTTTAATTGACAGAGCAGATTGTTTACTTTCAAATAATTACGCCAAATTGCAGTGCTTAAAAAGTACTTAAACTTTGTGACTTGGCTCTTCAGGCCTGCTCAAGTGGGCTTGGGGGGTGGGCTGAGGGAGAGTGGAAGACCCTTGGGATGGGCACAGGGAGGGATGAACTGCAGGAAGATCTGAGGAGTTGATTGGTTAGCCCCGAGCCCATGTCTCTCCTGGCTTTGCTGGGCCTCTGTAGTCAAGCTGTCACTCACCTGGGGACTGCTCTCTCTTTGAGCCTTGAATGCCTCTCCCCTTCCAGCACAGAGTGCTTTGTCCTCAGTGAATGGACCCCCACAGCCCTCGAGGGCATCCAGTGCCTGCACAGTGGGGTTAACTGTTCTGAACATCTGTTTCTTTCATCAGAAGTAGTATTCTCATGAGGACAGGGAATCCAAGGAAACTGGGCCCTAACTCTGGGTCCCCAGGAGCTGATTTTTAGCCAGTCATGAACTATTTCTGCACTGGTTGGGACACAGCTGCTCCTTGAGCTCCTGCGTGCCCCCTGCTACTCTCAGTCCCTTCTCTGGGGCCCCCAAGATGTCTCCATATTCAAAAGCTGAAGAGTCAACACCTGGCACTGAAGGAGCCCTTGGGGATCCTGCCCCAACATGTGGGATGTGACCATTCTGTTTGTTTGATGCCCACACCATAGCAGCACTTCAGTGCTGGGATATTACTCTGACGACTGCCCAGGAGCAGGAAGGTAGCCGTAAGTCACCTTTAAGCCAGCAGGGTGAGGGTATCTCAGTAAATGTACTCAGATTCTATAACAGGACGCTGCTTGTCAGAACTCAGACCCACATCACCCATCCCCCATTCCTGCCACCTCAATCCCAGCCTCGGCTGCTTAAAACATTTGGCATCACAGGCAAAATATCTGAGCTTCATAACATGCTTCTCAAGGGCCTGTGAAAACATCTGAGCACTGAAAAAATATTTTTGGCTCTAGAATATGAAAAGAAAACCACAAAATTAAAATTAATATATGTTTTAAATGTCTAGAAACCATAACATTACATCAACTATGCAACTGCAAGCCAACTCAATTTGTATAAAGTCATATAAAAATTATGTTTAACGTGGACTGCGGGTGAGTTTCAACTTGTTTGATAGAATATGGGCGGGGCTTTCCAGAGTCAGAGCCCCTGGTGCAACAGAGGACAGAAATGGCTGGGAGCCCAGTACCCAGGAGGTAGTTCCTGTCCTTGCTTCTCATGCCTTTGCTGCGGTGGATCCACTGAACACTTCCTTCTTGAATAGAGCACCCCCTTCATCCCATGGCCTGTTTGACATGACGAGACACCTTCTTTTCCGATCTCTCAGGCCGCTTGTTCCTCGTTCTCCTGTCGCAATACTTTCTGATGTTTGCTGTTGAACCCTGAGTGTTTGCTCAAGCTCAGTGTCGGTCCTCTGCTGGTCTGGCCTCATGCTCTCTTCCTCCGTGAGATCATCTGTCCTGACAGTGTCAACTGTCACCTCTGTGTGGCCAGCTTCCAAATCTGTGTCCCCAGCTCCAGCCTTCAGCTCCAGCTCCAGACCTGTATCTCCAAGTGCGGATTGAATGTTCCCTCTCAGATGTCCTGCACTTGCCTCTTCAGGGACCCAGCACATCCCAAAGCCACCTTGTCTGCACCCAAATGGCTACACTCTGCACCCAGCACACCCTGACGTTCCTGTTTTCAACAATAACAAAAACGTTTCCTCAGCCCTCCTGGGAGTCTGAGTCATCCTGACACCCTCTTCTCCTTCTCCTTCCTGTCCACTAGCCCACTCTGTTCTGCTCTTTCTTCCTTTTCTTTCACGTTACTCACATTGGTCCCTTCCCTCCCGTCCCCTGTCCCACCAATCCTAGCCTAGCCCACCCAGGCCAGGGAAGCAAGCAGGTTACCTCACAATTTCCAGCTCTGATGGTAGCTACCTGGAGTACAGGGTAGACAGAGATTTCCACAGGGTGGAGAGAGCTCTGCATTTGGCCTAAGTAGGAAAGACAGCCGTGATCAATTAGTGATATCAGCACAGACACAGGAAGAGGGTGTGTTGGTACAAATGTTGCCATCCCCAGTCCAGACCTTTTCAAGAAGGCATCTGAATGGAGGCAGTTGCTCCCAACCTACAGTCACTTCCTTCCTTCATATTATCCTATATACTAGGGGTCTCCAACCCCTGGATTGCAGTCTGTGACCTGCTAGGAACTGGGCTGCACAGCAAGAGGTGAGCAGCAGGTGAGTGGAGCTCTGTCTTCTGTCAGATCAGCAGCAGTATTAGATTCTCATAGGGGCACAAACCCTACTGTGAACCGCATATGCACGTGATCTAGGTTGTACACTCCTTATGAGAATGTATCCTGATGATGCCCCTGCTCCGTGAAAAAATTGGCTTCCAGGAAACTGATCCCTGAGGCCAAAAAGTTGGGGACCACTGCTGTATACTAAGATCAGTCAAGGATGACACTTGCATTGAACAAGCTTCCTGCTGAGACACCACCCTTGGCTTTTTTCCTAACATGATCAAGCCCATCTCCTGGGCTGGCATTTAGAGCCTATCTGGTCTGACTCCAGCTTCCTCCTTCCTTAATCTCCCACTAACCTCCAGTGCCAACCCCTTGCTCCAACTGACCTGACCTAGGCATCGCTCCCTGACTGTCTTGCTCCTCCCACCTCCATATTAATGCTCACAACCCTCTACCAACTTGGAAGCTTCACCTCTTTCCACTTTACATTCCCATATCTCCCACCTATGTCAAGGCTTAGCTTAATAATAGTGAATTATTGAGTGTTCACTCTGTGACACGTGTGAGTCTAAGTGATTCACCCAGATTCATTTTATTTATTTATTTCTTTGAGTTGGAGTCTCACTCTGTTGCCCAGGCTGAAGTGCTCACGGCCACTGCAGCCTTGACCTGCTGGGCCCAGGTAATCCTTCCACCTCAGCCTTCCAAGTAGCTGGAACTACAGGCACGCGCCACCACGTCTGGGCTGATTTTTTGATTTATTGTAGAGATGAGTTCTCACCAAGTTGCCCAGGCTGGTCTCCAACCCATGGGCTCAGGCAATCCTCCCACCTTGGCCTCCCAAAGTGCTGGGATTATAGGCATGAGCCATCGCACCCGGCCCACCCAGATTTATTTACTTAATTCCCATAACAATGCTGTGAGGGAAGTACCTATTATGGGTTTTCCCATTTTACAGATGATGAAATGAGGCACAGAGAGGTCAAGTAACTAGACTAAGGTCACAAAGCTCATAAGGAGGAGAGCTGGAATAGAAACCCAGAAGTCTGACTCCAGAAGTCTGACTCCAAAGTCTGCTCTTTGGTTATCGTGCTACCTTTCCCCTTAATTCTTACTTCCTCTAGGCAGACCTCCTCACTCCCCAATCCTTTCTCTGTGGCACTGTTGTCTGTGCCACTTAGCTTTTACCATACTCCATCTTTGCCTAACTCTTTTAGCCTCCTCTGCTCTACTGTCAGATGTCAGTGAGGACAAAAAAATTAAGTCCATGGGTCAGGAGGAACCACATTAATAGTACAACCACTCATCCAGCAAGTCCTTCCCAAGGTGCTTTGTGCACATTATTTTATTTTGTTTTTACTCTGGGAGGGAGGAGCGTATCATTATCCATACTTTATGTATAAGGAAACTGAGACCAGAAAAGTTAAGAAACTTGCCCAAGTTCACACAGCAATTAGCCATCCTTTTCCTCTCACCTGACAATTTCCCTTTTCTGGGTTTACGTGGAAGAAAAGAATGTGGAGAGGGCATAAACATGGGTTCTCTTTTTCCGTCCCACTGCACGTATGTGTCAAGAGGATGTGGCCTCTGCATGGTAGATGTGAGGGCACTGATGTTGGGGGGCGCGTATCTACAACCTCACAGCTAATGGGTAGCCCCTGTGAAAAGCAGACAGAACCCGCTCAGGGTCTTGGCCAAGACTCTTTTGTTCTTTTTTCCTTCATCTTTCTCTGTTCTGTCTTCATCTCTCTCTTTATTTCCAATGTCACCATTCCTGTAAAAATGTGATTTTAGGTGTCTTTGTGGGATTACACTTGTGAAAGCCCTCTCTGTGGGACAAGTAGGTCCACCAGCCACTCTGTGGGGACACCTGGCATGTTCCAGGTAATCCCGAGAGAAGGGATGTCTCAACAGAGTCCATCAGTTTGACTTCTGGAAACTGCATTTGTGTTTTTGAGAAAAGATGAAGTAAAAAAGACCCCGACTAAATAAGTGAACTCCATCGACAAAGTGAGGTCACAGACCTTTCCGATCTGAGATAGTTTGTATTACCTGCATTTCTCCTAAAATCCTAAATGAGCGCAATTGCCAGCTTCTAAATTTAGGCGTTTGTGGGTGCCTGTTGGCAGAGAGAAGAAAGGCTGGCTTCAGGGCTGTGGTTTGCCTTGAAACCCAGTCAAGCCCCAAATTCTAAACACAAAGCAGCTGTTTGCCCAGAATCCAAGCCGGGATGTTTCATATCGATGGCTCTTTCCCCTCACACCCTCATTCCTTCTCTTTTTCCCTCTCTCTTTTTTTCATTACTAAAGTGCCAAAAAAAGCTCCATGTGAATGAACATCGGGATGGGTGCGAATTGAAGCCTGCATTATCTGCCACAGACGATCAGGGATTCTGGGCGGGCCCGCAGGCCAGCCATCCGGGCAGACCTGCCCTGCGCCACTGTTTACAGAAGAAAGGAAAAAATAGAAATCGATCCATGGCGTTGGTACCGGGGCTGGGTCAGGCGGGGCAGAGTATTCAGTTGCCACTCTTTCAGCTGCACGAAATGCCAACTGATCGCTATCGGGCCCAAACTGGGGTATCTTTAAGGTAAATCTCCTGTTCCACACTCAGAGCCAGGTCTCTACTTTCCGATGCCTGGGCAGAGCGGTCCACCACTGATCCACCCTATCGGGTAACAGGGCAGGTACAGTAGCAAGGCGGGCATGCTGGGCTTCTGGCCTTCTCTAGGGGAAGGTACAGTCCCCACCCAGTTCTGGTCCCAACTGTCTCCATAAAGCTGTGTTGTCTTCCGGATGACGAAATCCCATGGAGTTTGGCTTTTCTCCTATGAGGTGCTCGGTTCTTGAATTTGTTAAAAATCAATAATAGGACAATGTGTACAGATATCAATCTGATACCCAGAGAGAGAGGGTGTGTGTGTGTGTGTGTGTGTGTGTGTGTGTGTGTGTGTGTGTGTGTGTAGTGTGTTTGTGTAGTCAGGGTCTTGCTCTGTAGCCCAGATGGAATGTAGTGGCATTATCTTAGTTCCCTGTAGCCTCGAACTCCTAGGTTCAAGCACCTCAGCCTCCCTAGTAGCTGGGACCACAGGTGTGAACCATCACACCCAGCTTCGAACCTACTACTTGCCAGGCACCATGGATGGTGCTTTGTATTCATTATCCTTATACAGGGATAATCATGCAACTTCCCATTTTACAGATGAGAAGGCTGAGGTGCAGAGTGGCTCTGTAACTTTCACAAGGAAATTCTGCTAAAATAACAAAGCCAGGAATTGAAAAAAACTTCACTTGATTCTAAAGCCTATTTTTTCCCCCACATCCACCCACACCTTACCAATATCAATATTTATATTAATCTACACTTTATTTCTGGGTATTTAAATTTCTGAGTGGGTGCCCCCTTGTGTCTCAGTTTCTCCACCTGTAAAATTAGGCAGTTGGACAAAGGCAACTCTGGTATTTTATTTCCTAGCTCTGATATTTCTGCAAATTTGTGTCTATGGATACATTCAGAGGCTTCCAAGCAATAAATCAAGTTATTTAAAAGTTGCAAATAAGCAAGGGAAGCTAAAACTCAGAGTGGCTGAGGTCTTTAAGCCATGGTCTATAAAAATAAAGTCCGGCTTGAGAGAGGCTTACTGTTGGCAGGGGAGGCGCCCGGCTGAACTGGGCTCTGCGCTAATGTTCTTGGAGCAACCTCCCTAACATGGCCGGCGGATGGAGCCCGCTCTGCAGGTCGGGCTTCCAGTCTGAGGTGTGCCTCCATTGGGCCACAGGCCAGGGAGAAATGTGACTTCCTGTAGGGTGGTGGAAGGGGGGTCCAGGGGCCACATGGGGGTGTGGGGACGTGCAGCGGGCAGATTTGGCAGGCCCCATGGTGTTTTCTTTGCACAGGGAGCTCTTGGGCCTTTGCTCCAGTACGTGACCCTTACCTTCCCTCTCCTGCCCCCCTCTTCCCGCTCCCAATGAGTGTGGCGGGAACCTGGCCAACGACTGAGAGAAAATGAAGACATTTCTCAAATGGCATGTTCCAGTGGCTGAGCGCTGGCAGGCAGAGGCTGCGGGGAAGTGGAGCCGGTTCCCTGTCCATCCCCTAAATATCCTAAGTATGCTCCCTCCTTGGCCGCAAAACCACAGCAATGTCTCCTTGCCTTCCCCTCCTCCCTTGGACCTGGGGTCTACAAGGAGCTCAGCCCACCGCAAGGTCCCAGAGGCGCCACCACTGCCAAGGGAGGGGCCTCGGCCAGCCTGGCGCTCGGCGGGCCTCCAGGCTGGCGCTGCCATCAGTAGCACGTCCTGCCCAGGCTTCTGGCCGCGATGCCCAGAGCCGCTTTCCGCTTTTGGGGACAAGTGAGTCTACTTCATGAGGGAAGGCCTTCTAGCCACTTGGAGCTCTTTCCTACTTCCCCTTCCCATGTTCCTTGGTAAGAACTCTGGGCATAGGTGGGTAGGTGAGGGGTGGACCTACTGGGCACTCACCCCCAGGTCCAGGCCCATTTCTGACACAGGCCCTTTGTGGGACATTTGGAAAGCCACTTTCCTCTCTAGGCCTCTGTTGTACCATGAAAACTTTGAGGGAGATGAGTGGCTCTGGAACCTTCTCCTGGGAGTTTGGTGGAAAGGATTCTGACAAGGGGGAGGCAGCCGACCAGAGGTGCCAGGCTCCCAATTCTCAGAGAAGCCCCATAGTCCACCTGTTTTTATATATCTCATCTGATGTATACATTCACTTAATGAGCATTATTTGCATACACTGAGCTACACATGTCAAAGCCACTACTGATGTCATAGGCCCTTACCTTCCAGTATGACCGGGGGGTAGAATTGATACCAACAGAAATGACCAGCAACTGGGTCTAATGAGGAAAAAACTGTTGGGAGCCCTCAGACATGAGGAGATAAGTCTTGGGCTGAATGACTCTTCAACCCCATCGTGTCATTTAGGGTTTTCCTCGAGTCTTTGGGCCAGAAAGGTCATCCAAAGTCTTTTCCTTGGATTGATTGGTCTTGCACTTCTTTTGCAGGACAACCCTCCAAATATACTCCCAGAGTTCTGGCATTTTCCTTGAGGCTTTACTGTCTCAGACTGGTGTGCTCAACAACCCCTCCTATGGCTTCTAATCCCTGCCAGGGGAGGGCGGGAGCAGGAGTGGCTGTAGTGGGAAACTGCCAGGGGGGAAGGGGGGTGGGGCACACCTCATCAACAAGAGTACCTGCATAACGGACATTTGTATACCTAACCCTGAACTGTACCCCACATATTTAAAATGAAAAATTTATTAAAAAAAACAAAAAATAACTTAATCTTAAAAAAAGAAAAAGAAGAAGAAAGTTGCTGGAACATCAGGTTTTGGAGCCAGTAAGCCCTGGCTTTGTAGCCTAGCTTCAAGACAAGCTGCCTCAGCCAGATCACTTACCTTCTGAACCACCCAAGTTTCTCTATCTGTAATACAGAAGCAGTCACAACTTCTCAGCAGGCTTACCACAAGGCCCACGGATGGCATGGAAGGTGTCTAGTGCAGTAGCTCTCACACTGTGGGTTCCAGATGAATAATGGCTTGTCGTGCTATCTCTGCTAACTGTCCCCTCTGAGGTACCCTCTCAGAATTTAGCCAAATTCGACATCATTCCCACCTCTCCCCTTCAGTGATATTTTTTCTGCTTTTCCAGCTGTAAGAAAATAATCTCAGGCCAGGCTCGGTGGCTCCGCCTGTAATCCTAGCATTTTAGGAGGCCAAGGTGAGTGGACTGCCTTAGCCCGTGGGTTTGAGACCAGCCCAGGCAACTTGGCGAGACCTCATCCCTACAATTTAAAAAAAAATTGGCCAGGCTTGGTAGCACACTCCTGTAGTTCTGGCTACTTGGAAGGTTGAGGTGGAAGGATCTCTGGAGTCCAGTAGGTCGACGCTGGGGTGGCCGTGAGTGTGCCACTGCATCCAGTCTGGGTGACGGAGTGAGACTCCAACTCAAAAAAAAAAAAAAGAAAGAAAATAATCTCAACTCAGAACTTGATACTGTCTGCCTGACATTTTTTCATACCTATTCTTCTCTTGTAGGTCCTTGGCATATTAGTGTAAGACTTAAACATACCTTACTAGTCAGAGGGGCCATGAGTCATGTCTCATCATCCCACATTTCCCTGGACACCTTCTTAGACATAATCAGCCGCAATAAATATTTCTTGCCCAAGAGAAATGGACAATAATGTATATCCTTTCTGAAGAGCCTGTCCATTTCTGACCTGAAATTCATGTGCTACAGAGTTTTTGCTGCTGCAGCCTGGTGCCTCCCAACCCGTCCTGCTGCCTGTATTTGGATCTTGGTGCCTCCAACCTGCACTTCCTGATTTATCCAACATTAAGCCACAACCCACCCATGACGAACACCAGCCAGCCAGTCAGCACCTGCCATCTCAAACAAGTGGAATGTGAGAAATGAGAGCAGTGTAGATGTTCCCTGAGGTGTGACTGATGCATGGGTGAGTTTGAGGGCTGGGCCAGACAACCACCAGGAGAGCTGTCATCTCAGCCAACAGAGTAGGTTTTTCCAGAGAGTGAAAAGACCTTGGCCAAGAAGGAGATGCCTCTCCGAGGATGAGGACTCTGGAAGCCCAAGGATCCTCACTTGCACCGTCCTTCTATTAGAGGGACAAGAATGGGGTGTCAAACACAAGTGTCAACACCACACTGGATCAGCACACAGTCCCCACTTCTCCTCCCTGCACTTACTGCATTCATTCATTTATTCAACACTATGTGCCAAGGATGTGCTTGGGACAAAATGCTGATCAAGGTACAGGCCCTGTCCTGAACAAGTTCCAGTTCTAAGGCATGGGTGGGTGGGGGTGCAAATGATTGAACAGAAAATTGTCACACAGATTAATAAGTTCTGGACACAGTGTAGAGGCTGCGGACCCAGCTTGGAATTTGGGGAAGGCTTGCAGAGGCCTGGACAGCTAAGCAGAATCATGAACAGCTGTTCATGCAAAAGTGTGAATGTAATGAAGTGTGGGGACTTGAGGAATGGCATTCCAGGCCACAGGGACAGCAGGCATAGATACCCATAAGTGGATGAGGATGCAGTGCATGCTGGGAGTCAATCAAGCAATGCTGACCAAGAGGGAATGGGAGAAGGAGTGGAAGGACAACAGGGTGGAGAGATGCTTAGGGCTCTGGTACCAGGAGCCTCGTGGGCCACGTTCACCAACCTGGGTTCATTCCTGGGTTATTATTCATGGGCTTTTGTCCCATGAGTCAGTTCTGCATTTTATTTTATTTATTTTTTATTTTTGAGTCAGAGTCTCACTCTGTCTCTCAGACTGGAGTGCAGTGGCATGCTCAAGGCCACTGCAACCTTGACCTGCTGGGCTTAGGTGATCCTTCTGCCTCAGCCTTCCAAGCAGCTGAAACTACAGGCATGCTCTCCCACACCCAGCTTATTTTATTTTATTTTATTTTATTTTATTTTTTCATTGTAGAGACGAGGTCTTACCAAGTTGCTCAGACTAGTCTCTAACTCCTGAGCTTAGGCAATCCTCTTGCCTCAGCCTCCCAAAGTGCTGGGATTACAGGCTTGAGCCACCAAGCCCAGCCAGTTCTGCATTTTAGAAAGGTCCCATCAAAAGCATGGAGCATGGATCAGAGAGGCCGTGACTGGTGCAAGTGCACAATTGGGAGACCATTATAGCCACTCATTTGGAGTGGACAGGACTGGGGGAGGGCAGAGAGCTGGGAACGACAAATGATGAACCCCAGAGAGGTAGAAGAGACAGAAAACACATGAAAAAGTGAAACATAAACAGTGCAAGTAAGTAAAATAAAAGGCTCAACAGAGAGGAGTTAACAGGCATTCCAAGTAAGGAGAGGTCCTTGAAGGCGGTGACACTTGATCAGCCTTTAGCTGTGAGCAGCTGCCTTCTTTGGCCTCTGTGTCTAACCGTGTGAGTGCTGACCAGGTGACACAAATCAACAAGGTCAATAAAAGAAACAAGAGTCCTAGGTCACCTCCCACCCACCTGTGCTCCTGCCCCATGATGGGGACTTAGTCAACAACCATTCTTCAAGGTAGCTGAGCCTGCCAAGGTCCTGCGGACTCCTGGGTGGCGGGGCTCTGAGTCACAGGAGGAAGCAGTGTGGAGTTGGAGGAAATTAACTTCTAGTAGTATTACCATCTGCCTCATGTTGAAGGCTTAGCAACTAGAAATGAGAAGAAAACAAAACTAATGGTTTAAGTGGCCAATGAGAGAGATTTGAGGCTTGCAGTTACTCTGTCAGGAGGTCTTGATGCTTGCAAACCCGAGAATGCTCTAAGTCCTTGCTCAGCTGTGGGGCCTCAGCAGCTCTGTGGGTCCTGGCTGGACTGGATGGCATTTGCTCCCAGGACCATAGCCTTCCCTCTGCCAATTGGATTCCAGGAAGGAGTAAAGGGCTTGGCTCATGGCCACTCACTTGTCCATAGAGTGTGGTCAGAGTCCTGGCCTGGGAGGTGTTTTTCCAAGTGAGCAAACATGAATATTTACACATATGTGTGCATGTGCTACATTTAAGCATATCTCTGGGATGTATTGTGGGTACACGTGTGGATGTGTGCTGTTTATGCATGCACGTGTGTGTGCCCATGTGTGTGACGATCAAAGTGTGTGTGATTTTGTCTTTCTGTGCTTCTGTGTACAAATAAATGCTGGCAACGCATGGGTGTGTGCATGGTGTGCCTCTGTACATTCCTGTGTGTGACTCCTTGTATTAGTTAGCTTGTGCTGTGTAACAAGCACCCTCCAGCTAGCCAGGGCTTACTCATGCAGTGACTTTAGGGTTCCAAGAACAGCAAGAGCACTTTTCAATCTCTGCTTGCATTACATTTGCTAACATTCCCACTGACCAAATCAAGTCACGTGGGTAAGTCCAAAATTGGGTGGGGGCAGGGATTAGTAAAGGCATGGATGGAGGGAGGGGACTTATCACTCTTATTTTTGCAAAAAATTTACCAAAAATACATGTGTGTATACCTGCAGAGGCATACCCAGGCATATTTTTATATATACATGCATACATGTTTGTGTATGTGTGTGCATACATGTGTATGGATGTGGACATGTGTGTGGTTATGCCCCAAAAAGCAGCTTCAGAAAGCTGTGTGTGAGCATACCTAGAAATGCCTCTGTGTGTGCATGCACAAGTGTACATGTGAATGTACCTGGAGTGTACCTTCATGTGTACAGATGTGCACATTGCATGTATTCCTGAATGTTTTCTCAAGAAAGTAGCAGAAGCATGTATGTGAGCACACAAGGGCCAGTCTGTATACATGCACGCATGTTCTTGCATGTGCATAGGTGCATGCATGATATGCATGTGTGACTGCATGACTGAGGCCACTGCATGAGTAAGTCCTGACTAGCTGGAGGGTGCTGGAGGGTGAGAGACCATGTGGGTAAGCCCCTGACATCAGGTCAGCTGCCACTACCAGACATATTAATGCCATGGTAAACCTCTCACCCTCCCCAGCAGAGCCACCAGCTCCTCCTGAGGCTCAGGGGCCTCGGTGTGTGTGTACATGCACACATGTCCACTTACTGGGGTGGGCATGCAAGAGCACAGGTGTGCATGTGTGATTGCCTGATTGAGCAGCACAGGAACCTGCTTGTGAGCACACCTGGTGTGCCTCTGTGTGTATATGCCGAGGAGCCCCTGGAGGACAGGAGTCACATCAGGTGCAATCCTGTGGGCTCTCTGCCCTCTTCTTCTACTGGTGACTTGTAGGCAGTGTGTGCTTAATCCACACTGGTTGAATTGAAAGGTGTTCAGTCTGCTGCTAATCTGGGGAGGAGGCGATGAAAAAGGAGGCTGGTGACCTCTTCCCTGGCTGGAAACCACTTCTTGCCAGTGACCCAAGTCCCACCTCCCCACTCTTACGTGGGCCCTGTTTCCTGCCCACCCAACCATATTATGCAATGCACACCCACACAGGTGCAGTAAAAAGAGCAAATAAGATGCGTGACTACTCTGGGATGAACATTGCCCACCATATTTAATCAATTCTAAGATGGCTTCCCCCCCCCTTTTTTTAACATTCCAAATGGGGCCCTATGTCACAAATGATGATGTCTCAAACCATCAGCTGAGTGGCATCATGATGCAGTTGTCATTGCATGGGTGAGCTTGGTCACACTTTCCCCATTGTTGTCACTTTACTGGCATTCTCTACATCGTTACCCTCTGCGTGTTGTAATTGCTACTTTACACGTATCCACAAAGATCGGTCTACGACCCAGCAATGAAATGAAGAGTGACTGTGCATGCAGAGAGGCACAGACAAGGGCAGTAAGTGTGCAGGTGAGGTCAGCGGGCAAGTGTCCATTGTTGAAGGAAGGACCACAGTGCAGTGTTTTCTTGCAAAGCTACACATTGTGGAACCTAAGACAGAAACCCAAGGAGAGGAAGTTGTGTCACTTCTTTCTATTACACTCTAAAAGATTGTCCGTCACTCACCAAAGGCAGGAGAAGTTGCCAAATTACTGGAAACACATTAAACAAATTTCAAAGCAGTAAGAGACTAGTCGGACCAATTGATGTCTTACGCTATTGTTAAGATATTGCATCAGAGCTTAGCAGATATTTTTCTGTCTCAGTGACAATGGTGTATAATGGACAGAGACTTGGATTAGGTACAATATGGCACATACCCAACACCTGATATGTTATATCTTACTTAATCCACAGGGATGTATTACTATTAATCCTTTTTACAGATGTTAAAGCTGAGGCTCAGAAAGGCAAAGTGACTTGCCTAAGATAACACAGCTCATAAGTGGGAGGACCTGTCTATCTGACCTTAAAGCCCAGGCTAGGAACCATTCTGCACATAGACACCAGAGGCTGACTGATGCTGGTCCAAGAATCACAGTGGAGGAGCTGCTCATCTTTCACTGCAGCAGAGATTGGGTGGTCCATGTTCCAGGCTGCAGCCTGGCTACAGGAGGGTTGAGAGTCCTGATGAATCACATCCATACTAGTCAGTTTCAGCAGGGTCCCCCAAGCCCAGAGTGTGTGTCTCAGGGGCTGAGAAGGTTTCTTCAGTCGTCTCTGTTTTTCACCTCTGTATGGTGATCAGCAAATCAAGTTGGCTCTCCAAGTTCTAAATAAGTCCCTCCTTGTGAATGTACCAACCTATTAGCACAAAGGCATTGTTGACTCCACAAATGTCAGGATTGGTAGACTACTGTCCTACTTCTTGCTAAATCTATATGTCTTCTACAATTGCTTCCTTAGGCACTTTTATTTCTGAATCAACTTACTTTTTGTATATCTGTATCAATCAGGATATACCTGACTACGCTGCAGTAACAAGCAGCCCCCTGAAATCTTAGTGGCTTGTCATAACATAAGATTCCAGGCCAAAATTGCCCTGCCCACAAAGGAGAAGGTTATGTAGGGGAGGTGAACTATGAACCAAAGGGCTAGCACTCAAGCCAAAAGGAAAATGCTCTAAGCAAGGGGAAGTCTGTCTCCTCTTGAAACCACAATTGGCTCCCCTATCTAATGGGCATTAGCAATTACTTCTCCCTCGCCTCCTTCCAATAGCCTCGTTGAGAATCCAGTGAGATTGTGTAGTCACTTGAAAACGTTTCTGTCTGCCTATTGTGGGTGATCCTGCTGGTGTTCTGCCCATACCCTGTGGGCCTTCCCGACTCTACTTGCCCAGCTGCTAATATCTGGGTCATCTTGCTTGAAAACTTTCTCTAAAACTTGGGATGCTGCCCCGGCTGTGGGCATGGCATGCTGCTGGCTCCTGGCCTTGCTACCCCGTGGGTGTCATCTTCCATCAATGACTGACAGTATTTGGTGTACCTTCTTACCTCCCTTGAGTCTTGGTGGGATGACTCGAAAGCAGTGCTCTGCCTCATTTTCTAGGGTTTCCAGGGGGATTAAGCTCCCATTGTCCACTATGGCAACTAGCTAAATAATACACTCCGACTTGTTACTCTCCCTGCCTCACAGCCTTGCTCCTGCACTTCTTAAATAAACCACTTACTCTCAAATTTTCTCAGGGTTTGCTTCCAGAAACCCAAACTAAGAGCTATGAAATACCAATACATAGGCTGGAAGAAAGAGGCTCACTGGACTTGAGGCAGACGTGTGGTGCCCAGTGTTGCTTCCTGCTATGCATTTTTGCAGGTGAAGATTTGCTAAGTGTTAGCACCAAAGTTCAAGTCTGCTACAGATAGACCAGGAGAGGCTGGGGGTGGTGTCTGCAGGAACAGGAACAGGGCTCACCAAAGCCCTCCTGGAAGGTCTGACCTGGAGTGCCCTTGCAGCCTACCCTAACTTCAGTGTCAAGGATCAGGACATCAAGGCCCAAAGAGGGGCTGTCCAAGGTTGCACAGGCTGTGCGAGTGGAAACGACTAGGGACTAGGATGCTTTTAAACGTCTCAGGGCACAAACCCACAGAGGAATCTGGTGGCGCCTCTCCCGAAGCTCTTGTCCCTTCCTCTAAGTTTAGGATGCTATCAACAGGAAAGGAAGTCCTTTGCACACCTTGGTGCTGCTCTGGCCCTTTGTAGGCATGTCCTCCTGTCTTCTGGCCTTCCAGAGTCCAGCCTCTGTTCGCTGATTCCACCTCTTGTCTGGCTTCTCTCCACCTCTCACAGTCTCTCCATCAGAGTCTGGACTCTGCTCAGTTCCCAGAAGGACTGTTCCCTGCTTTTCCTGCCTGGACCTCAGCATGTGCTGACCGACCCTTCACATGCCCTTCCATTCCCTCCTCTTGCTCTGCTTTGCCCAGCCAACTTGTACTCATCCTCTGTTCCTCAGCCCTAACATCACTTCCTCCAGAAAGTCTCCCTGCTTTGCCCTCCCACAAGCCCCTACAGTTCCTCTTTGACAACTCTTGTCGCCCATATGATGTGTGTCTATCTGCCAGATCACCAGCCCTCCGCCTGCTGACAATGCCTGCTCTTCATCCGGTCCCATGGCTCGGCCCATGGCAGGCATCCACTGGGCACTGGGGAGCAAAACAGTGTTGGCCAGGCCCAGGCAGTACCACCAAGACAGGGGCCCAGGGGTTGAGTGTATCAAAACAGGGGCTGGGGAGAGAAAACAAGCTCCTCCTTTGACTGAGCTAATGAAGTCACTGGTGAGAGAATGAACCCGAGGAGCTATAAATAGCCTTGGAAATCATGCATATTACATTAGGGGTGTTGGTGACAGCTTAAGTATATTTCCATAAGGTTCCATTATATTTACGTATTAGTTAATGGATACTTAAAATATTATGTTACTGTAATGCTCATGTTTTATTAGCAAACTATCACATCAAATGGAGTTGCTAAGTGTGATGGAAAATTGGCTCTGCAGCTAGATTTCTGTATTTTCACACTGAATTTTTGATTTCTAATTCCCCCACCCACCTCTGGTGAGGAGTTCATTTTCTTCAGAACACATCTGGACAAGGAGGTTTAGAAGTACAGAGGGAAGACCCTGGCCCTTCACTCCAGGGCAAGAGATTTAGCCTGTGGGTTTTTTTTTAATTGGCTCAAGCTGAGTTATTAACCTGCTATGTGACATTGGATAAGCTGTTCACCCTCTTAGTACCTTGGTTACCCTCTCTGGTCAATGAAGAGTTGGACTTGAGAGTTTCTGTATTAGTCAGAATTCTCCAAGACAATTTGTGTGTGTGTGTGTGTGTGTGTGTGTGTGTGTGTGTGTGTGTGTGTGTGTAAGAGAGAGAGAGAGATTAAGAAAGAGAGAGATTTATTTTAAGGAATCGGCTAATGAATTTGTTTGGGCTGGCAAGTCTGAAATCTGCAAGGTAGACTGACAGACTGAGGCCCAGGGAAGAGTTAATATTGCAGCTTAAGTCTGAAGACAGTCTGCAGGTGAATTCATTCTTCCTGAGGAATCTGTGTCTTTGCTTTTCACCAATTGGTTGGGGCCTACTGACATTATGGCGGTTAATCTACTTAACTCAAAGTCTACAGATTTAAATGTTAATTGCAACTAAAAAACACCTTCACAGCAATACCTAGACTGAAGTTTGACCAAAAACCAGGTATCATGGCCTAGCCAAAAATGACACATAAAATTAATCATCATGGTAGCTAAGATTCTTAGCATTCTCAAATCTCAAATTCTGAATTATCTGCAAGGGAATGTTCAATACTGTTGTCTTTAGGCTGAGAAGCTGAGTGGAGGTTGTCAGACATCCTCAGGGACCTCAGAGCCTCCCAAAGAGTGTGAAGGCTCCTGCCCTAAGTGTTCTCCAACTCTTCTCTCCTCCTAGGGTGGCACAGCCCTAAAGGAGGTTTTCAAGCTTTGCTTCTCACTGCTAAAGGCTGTCCCTGACAGTACCTGTTAATATGCCGTATTTTTTTAAGGCTTTGTCCAAGGATGCAAAGAATCTGAACAGGAAGGACCAGAGGTAAGATTCTCCGGGTGCAGATTCCAGTGAGGGCAGAAGCTGGGTGGTGAGAAATGGCCAGCGTGGGGACCTAGTGAGAGAGCCAGGCCTGGGAGCCAGGGATGGGAGACTCCATGAGAGATTCTTCTTTTCATTTTTGTGCCGGCCTAGAGCCCTTGGTGTCCCATAAGATGTGGTCACAGAGGCGGTGCTCTCCTCCTGGTCACAGGTAAGTGGGAAGCTGGTGAGGGGAACACCTAAGGCTTCCTACCCAGCCAGAGACTCCCAGACTCCAGGCTCTTAGTGATGCCTGCAAAGGACAGGACGATAGGAATGCAGGGTGGAAAGAAAATGGACTTTGATGAACAAGGTTCCAGTCCTGACTCATCACTTGCTAGCTACCCCATGCTGAGCCAGTTTCCTCACCTGCATGAGGGGATTAATAACAAGACCAGCCTACCTTACGGGGTTGGGAAAAGGATTCCATAAATCATTACTTGGAAGCAAACAAAGCTGCGATGAAAACTCAAGTATGAACTCAAAAACACTTACCAGCTGGGTGACCTTGGACAGTTCCTGAAGCCTCCTGATCCTCAATTTCCTCATCTGAAAAATGGGGATATAAACAGCACTCACCCCAGGCCAGCCCACTCATCGAATAATAAGGAAGTGACACCCGGCTTGGTGGCTTAGCCTGTAATTCCAGCACTTTGGGAGGCTTAGGCGAGTGGATTGCCTGAGCCGGCAGTTCAAGACCAGTCCAGGCAACTTGGCAAGACCTCGTCTCTACAATAAATTTTTTAAAAATTAGCCAGGTGTGGTAGTGCACACCTATAATTCCGGCTACATAGAAGGCTGAGGTGGAAGGATCACCGGAGCCCAGCAGGTTGAGGCTGCGTTGGCCGTGAGCGTGCCACTGCACTCCAGCCTGGGTAACAGAGTGAGACTCCAACTCAAAAAAAAAAAAAGGAAGTACCTATTATGGGCCAGACACTGGGCGAGACCCTGCAAACAACACACAGCAGGCAAATCCCTGCATCTATGGACCTGAAATTCTAGCAGCAGGTGAGTGGTGATGGTTTTATTAACAACATAATGAAGCAAAAACATATTTAAAAATATGTGATAAGAATAATGGAGAAAAATGAAACAAGAATGTGAGCTGAGGGGTGCCCAGAAGTTAGTTTGCTTTTAAATAGTCAGGGAAGACTGAGAAAGTGACATCAGAGCAAAGATCTGCAGAAAGTCACAGCATAAAGCCAGGGACAGTCAAACGAAGGTCCAGAGCCAAATCCGGCCCCCTCATTCCTTCACTTTATTGCTGGTGGCTTCCTTCTTGTTAGGACACACCGAGTTGTAGCAGCAGACACCCGACGTCCCACAAAGTCAAAAACATTTGCAGTCTTGCCCTTCTAAAAAAAAGTTTGCCGTCCATTAGCATAAAGTGCACTGCATAACTTCAGAACCCTAGTGGGGTGCAATAAAATTATTGATATTATGAGGCAACAGTTAAATGATGCTGTCCTTGGAGGTGACAGGGAGCAGGGGATCTGATGGGATCCCTTTCCCTGCACCAGGTCATGGTTTTATGTCCCAAATCCTATCCTTAGAAGATATAGCGTCTTGACTGACAGAGCCGGGCCAATTGCAGGCTGAGAAAACAGCGTGAGCAAAAGCTTAGTGGTGGGAGATGACAGATTGGGTTTGGAGAGTGGTAAGTGTGGCACAAGGAAATGGGCCTCCGATTTCCACCTCCAAAAATACCTCTGCCCTGTGTGTGGCCAGCAGCAGGGCCTGGGGCCAGGACCCCCGGCTGTCAACGGGCTGCTCACTGGCTCTGGGGGCTGGAGGTGCTGGGAGCGGCATTAGCCGCTTGATTGAGTTATGACAGCTCCTTGCGCCCAACGGGAAGCCAGGCGAGGGCGGTCCTAGCGGGGGCCTGCAGACAAATGATGATAAAGTGCTCACTTTAAGGAACCATCTCCATAATATTTCATGTGCACGGCGCGGGGAGGGGGCGGGCAGGCTGCCCTGGTGGCACAGCTAACTACTCCATCAATTGATTTGATTCACGGCGGCAGCTACTCCCAGTCATAATATTTCAAACAAATGGGGCCGTGGATAGAAATAATATCTGCATCAATATTAACCCTGAAAGAACTAATGGACATAAGCTATAATTTCCTGGACACCCTAATAACGCATTTTGACCGTCGCAGGCACGGGACCATTTTTCTTTTTCTCTTTTCTCTCCTCCGCTTGTCTGTCTGTCTCTCTTCTCCTTGCGCCCTGGGAGATCTGCTTTGATGGTTTGGGGGTCTCAGGGGCCCCTGTCCCCACTTCCTACCAACCACAGCACCCCGCCAAAGAGGAGAGAACTGGAAACCTGCACTACCGTAGTCTGTTTATCCTGCACTTGTGGTCTGCTTTCCCTGTGCAGCGGCGAGCAGGACTGTTTGGAAAAGGAGAGCTTGCCTGCAGGCTGGATAGAAACGAGGCACAACTGGGTCTTTTTGTCATTCGTTCATGCATCAGATACTTCTGTGCACCTACTATGTTGTGGGCACTTTACTAGGTGCTTGGGCTCCATCTGCGAACAAAAGAGAAAAAACTGTCCCGTGGAATTTGCATTATAGTTGGTGGGGGTTGGACAACTGATAAGTCCCACGTGCTCGAGTGATAAATCACACAGTTTGTTAGTAAGGCTGGGGCCCCCACAGTCCTAGAATTGCCCTATTTGCAGACTGGGGTTCTCAGAGGAGTGAAGTGTGCTGATGGATTGGAGACTGTGTGGACCTGTTCTTTTCCACAATGGTGAGGAATAACTTCCCAAGAGCTGAGGATAGCTCTTGGGGGTGTTTTGTTTGCCCTGCATATTTTCTACAAATTTATGCATAAAATTTAAAAAGCAAGGAGATATTGCTTAAAAGTCTGATTTCTGCCTTCCCTTTAGAAATGGGAAGATTCAGCATCACCCACATTCCCTCACGACAACCACTGGCTAGAGTTGGTGAGTGTCCACCCCTTTAGCCAAGGCTCACACTCTGCAATTCACTGCAGTCCTCACTGCTCCCTACTGCTCCCTGCCACGCTGCACCCATGGGGTCCCTAAGGGCATTTGCTCATGGCCCCTGGTTGTCTCCTCAGAGCTGGTTTCTCACTTCCCTGTCCTTGTCCAGGTCCTTCTCCCAGTGATCCCCCCTACTCCTAATCACACCATCTGCATGACAGCCTTTCCTGCTTTTGATCCTGCTGCTCTCTTTCATACCATTGTGTGGCTCTGTGACCACTTCATGGAAGCAGACATGTTTAGCTGTGGGGTTGAAAACCAGGCCTCTTCACTTTGCAGATTTATAGCACTCAGTCACACCATCCCTCTGCTGTTATTTTGGTTTTGAAGTCTTGTTACTCTAATTTAAAAAAAAACCAGAATTATATATGTGTGTGTGTGTGTGTGTGTGTGTGTGTGTGTGTGTGTGTGTGTGTGTGTGTTTTATATATGTGTATGTGTGGTACACATACTTACACATATACACTCACACACACATATGTATATACAAAATTTGTGAAGTAATTTCCAGAATTGGAGGCAAACTTTGGAAAAGCAGTCACTGGAACCAGGCAGATCTGGGTAAACCCAGCCACCAGGTGCCTGCTGGCTACAAGACCCCATATCTTAGCTTCTTCATTTTCAAAAAGGGGATAACCGCAGGATCAATGTCACAGCGTTATTTTTTGTGGGGATAAGATGAGACAATGTAATTAGTACATACTGAGGGCCCATCAGAAGGGATAACGAATGTCCTCTTTCACGTTGCTGTTACCCTTGGTGCTGCATTAGTGCTCACTTCCCTCAGGGAGGCAGGATGGGATGGTGTGGGCAGAGGAGCTGGCGGTGCTTTGTGGAAGTGACCCCGAGGTCTGGCCTGGGTGGAGTTTCAGAGGTTCCCTAATTGAGCTAACCGCACTTTGGAGTGTCCGCCCACACCTCTGCTGGAGAGAAGCTTTCCTCTAGCTTAGAGTGTACACTTGAGGTCTGCTGTGCACACACACTGAGCAAGTGACCACAGGACACCATTCATCTCCACTGGCATTCTCACGCTTCAGTGTGCACCAGAACCACCGGGGGTGGTTGTCAAAGTCCAGTCTGCTGGGCCCACTGCCAGAGCCTGAGCGTATGCATCTCTAACTCGTTCCCCTCGTACTACAGTAGGCTCTTCCAGGAAGCTGTAGATAGGCCACCCCCACTTTCGCCTCTATTCCTTTGTTAAAGAGGGAGAGATCTGCTTGTGTGTTACTCTAAGCCCTCTCAACCTCACCTCCCACTCTAGTCACTGCTGTAGCTACCAGCTCCACGCAGGCTGCAAGAGCTTGGCAGAGCTCCACTGGCAGCACCGGACCTGGCCCCATGCCCATTAGCCTCACCTCCTGCTGATGTTCTTCTAACACCATCTCACGGGCTGCTCAACACTCCAACATGCACAACCTGGACATTGATGCCTTTGACCAAAGGGAATGGAAAGTAGTGGGCCATGGCCTTCCCCTGCCATCCTCAGGGTGGCAGTTCTGACATGTGCATCCTAAGGCTGGCCCAAAGTTGCAGGGGTTAAGCTCACCATCCGCATCGGGGGCCAACTCTAGGCAGCAGCCCATTTCTTGCCTCTCATCCTGCACCTTTGCACTCGGCATCACTTCCTTCATAAACTTCTCAAACATAAGCCTTTGTCTCAGGTTCTCTTTGGCGGGGAACCTTCACTTGCTTAGAAAACCTCCTAAAGATGGATCTGAAATTCCAAGGTGGACAGAGACCTTTCTCCATCCAAAGAGCCGACAAATGCTTGCTGAGCCCTGACACCAGGACCAGCACATGCCAGACCCTAGAGGTACGACAATGGACAAGGCAATGAGCAAGTTACAGATCCTGGGCTCGAGGGGCTCACGGCACACTGAGGAAGGGGTTAATGAGCCACAGAAGCTATGAAGAGTAATAAAGGCAAGAATCAGGAGAACAGAGTGGGCACCCAGCCCACTCCACCCAGAAAAGGTGATACCTGAGCTGAGATCTGTCACTAGACCAGGACAAAATCCAAATCAGCTCTTCAGTTTTCAAAGTTCACCCTAGGAGGGCAGAAACTGGATACATGCAATGAATATAACTTACTGTGTCATCTTTTCTAGAATCTACTGATCTGCCCTCAAGGATGCCTTCCCTTGAGTCTAGCCAGAGCCTGAATGCTCCAGTTTGCCCACTTTCTCCTGCTCTGACCTTTGAGGAAAAGGAGAGGAGCAGATTCCCAGCCCTGAGAGAAGAAAATGCAGCCCCCAGACAACCCCTCACAGCCAGGAGATGACCCTGACCCTTAGCCTCCTCCTGGCTCATTTCTGCCACCATTCCTTCCTCTCCTGTTTCTCCTGGGCCTATTGCCCTCCCTGGCCCAGACATGGCCTAGAGCAGGAGAAGCACATAGTTCTAGGGGCATCAGGATTGCAGGGGATGCGTCTCTTGGGGGAGAACCTTCAGTATCTCAAAATCGATCACAGGCCCACCTGCCACCATCACCAGTCTCCCTTTCAAAATATAATCATGAACCAATGCAAGGTTGATTCATTGACACTCTGGCGGGGGTGAGGGGGGCAGTCCAGGCATGTTTTGCCATCCCTAGGAATCCTCCCTCAAATTCTCAAAGTACTATTGGTTATAATTTGCTCTAACTTCTGCAAAGAGCCATGAGCATAGAACTGAGCCAAAAAGACCTTTTCAGATGAAAGGGCAGGATAGCCAGATCAAGTGTTGTCTTTCCTAGCTGCACAAATATTTGGGAAAGCCCAGCACAGACTTGCCTGTGACTTGGGAGGTTGGGGGGAGACCAAGTAGATCCCCTCTAAGTGACTTTCCTTAGCCACAGACATGGCTAGATCTTTGTGTGCTAAGGTGTCTCCTGTGTTCTCATGGGATCATCATGCCTTGTCTCTGGGGTCTGCTGTGGGGAAGCATATCTGCTTTATTTTCTGAACCCTTGGGAACTCTTTGCTCTGGGAAATGTGGGTGCCAGCTCCTTTAAGGGATGTGGGATTTGGCTCTTGGTTTCTGCTGAAAGCTGGCATTTCCTGCAGCTGAAATGAGGCCAAGACCTCTGTGTGGCACTGCTAATCTCCTTCCTGTCCCACTCTCAGACCCCCTAGGTGGAGGGGTCAAAAGGTCAGCTTCCTCCCTCTCCTGGCACCAGAGGAACTTGGCTAAGGACAAACCAATGTCCAATGGCAGCCAGACCAGCCAGAGTCAACCTGCTCCTTGGTGCAAATACCCTGAAGAAGGAAATCTGCTTCCCAGGGTAGTGTAGCTAAGGCACTGGATTGGCAGCCCAGAGACCTGTGTTCCAGTCCCAGCTCTGCTGCTATCCTGCTGTGTGACCTTGGGCAAGTTACTTTCTTTCTCTAGTCTCAAGATCTCCATCTGTAAAATGAGCATGCAGGAATATCTCTCACATTCCAAGATACCGATTGTGATTCAGAGAGACAGAGAAAGGGGAGAGAGAGAGAGAGAGAGAGAGAGACAGAGAGAGAGAGAGAGAGAGAGAGCACAGAGGCAAGTACAATCTTTGGGGAGGAGTCCTTTGCAGCCTAGCAGTCTGCAGCATCCTTCTGAGCAAAGAAATGGATTCAGAATTCAAAGATCGTGAAGGTTCTTTATTGCTAAAGGGGGAAAGGTCCGAATATTGCTTAGCAAATTACCATCTGCTAGGGGCACCATTATGCCTTGACACAACCATTGGTCAGCAAATTGGTCACATTATTGGTTAGTAAATTTGAGGCTGCAGAATTATTTATTGGCAAATTAGAGATGGCAGAATTATTGGTTGGCGAGGCCAGAATTGCAGCGATTGGTTAGCAAATTAGAGATGCCTGTTTTGGTCTGTGAATAAATCACGGCTGGTCAGGGTATTGGAGGCCAAATTAGAGGTGGCCGAGTTATTTATGGCCAAGCCAGGAAAGCAAAAATCACATTTGCCCGACAGAGAGGGGGTCAGCCCTCAACGTGTGGGGTTACTCCATGAGAGAGCCTCCAGGTTGAAGTGATGCAAGCTGGAGTCTTGTTCTGCTGCACCTTCTGGTCATATCCCAGTCCTTGTTTCCAAAGATAAGTAGAAGATGTTTGCAGTGCTGGACTGCTCAGTGAAGCAGAGGCTAAAAGTCTAGTCCAAGAAAAGACTTGATCAGAGTCTGGAAAAGAAGCCAGGTTTGACTTAGAAACATGTTCTTCAAAGACATGACTTCTCACTGTCTTCTGGCCCCACCTAAAATGGAAAACCATGTGGCATGAGAGGTTCTGACCTCAGGAACTCAGGATCAAGTTGAAACCCTTCTTCTTTAGGGCTCTGGCCAGACCCCAGTTCTCTGGGAAGGTCAACTCTTCCCTGGCAGTTTGTAGTGGTCTCATGTCTGTCCGAACTTCCCCCTGTCTGGATCGCTCACTACTCAGTTATTTTCACTCTTCTTTCCATTTGCTTTAGACTCTTGCTGAGTTTTCATATTTCCTCTGCCAGATAAACAGCTTTTTGAGGGCAGGGTTCTTGCCCTTACTTCACTCATGGAGCCAGGTACAGGACTAAACATCCACATGGTGGATGCATGTATATGAGTGCATATGGTTGGACGATGAATGAATGGGTGGATAATGGATGAGTGGATAGATGGATGGAGGATGGGCAGATAGATGTATAATGGATAGGCGGATGGATGATGGATGGATAGATGGAGGGATGGATGGATGATGGATGACTATGTGATGAATGGATTATGGATGGATGGGTAGATGGATATATGAATAAAGGGATAGATGGATGGATGGTGGATTCAGGTATGATGAATGAATGATGAATGGATAAGTGGATGGATGATGGATGGATATATGATGAGTGGGTAGATGATGGATGGTTGATGGATGGATGGATGGATGATGGATGGATGATGGATGGAGGATAGACGGGTGGATGATGGATGGATGATGGATGAATGATGGATGGAGGATAGACGGGTGGATGATGGATGGATGATGGATGGATGGATGGATGATGGATGAATGATGGATGGAGGATAGACGGGTGGATGATGGATGGATGATGGATGAATGGAAGAATGGATGGATGAATGGATGGATGGAGGAATGGATGAATGGATAGATGGATAGGTGGATGGATGGATGGATGGATAAGGGATGAATGGACGGGTGGATGACGGCTGGGTGGATGACGGCTGGGTGGATGATGGATGGATGATGAACAGATGAATGAATGAGAAATGGATGAGGGTGAGTGGATGGATGGTTAGACAGTGTTTAGATGGTAGAATAGAAGGAGAGATTATTGTTGTTGATTTTTTAAGATAGAAAAGCAGTGATCCCCAAGTGAAGAAAGTTGGAGTTTCAGAGTCAGAAGAAATCTGAAGCCATATAATCTACCCCCTTCTCTTCCTTAGGGCAAGTTTTTAAATAAAAAATTAAGCAAAACCATTGACGTCTAGGGCCGTAAAGGAAAGTTAGCCAAGGTCTTCCAGTGAGCTCTACTCATATTCCATCTGCAGAAGTTACCAAATTCTAGGGAGAGCCCAGAAAGAATCTCAAAGCTAAAGGAAGACAATGGTGTCACGAGGAGCTTAGGCTTCTCTGGTCATCATGAAGTTCTAGATAAAACAGGGAGCCTCATCATAATGGGCTGAATTTTAATTTTCCAATGTGTCTGTACACTCACCTCATTGCTTATTCCCACATCATCTTGGAGAGCAAGATGGTGGAAAGACTTCATGTTACAGATGAGAAAATTACTGTTCAGAAAAACGGAGGGATTTGTATAGGGGCCCACAAGGATTCAGGGCAAGAACCTAGGTCTCCTGACTGCCTCTGGCCTATCCACTACCAGCCAACTGACCTGTCCCCTCTCCCTTGCCCAGTTCATCTTTTAAATGGGGATAGTAACACTTTCATGAACATTAAATGAGATAATACATGTCTAGTGTCTATAGCATGGAAGGTGCTTAATAAATGGGAGATATCGCTCTTAACAATAACCATCCACTTATTTTGGATATTTTAGATATGTCACCTTTCACTATCATAAAGAATGCTGTGGTGAACATCTTTGTAGATAAGACTTTCTTATGTTCAGTACAGGTTGAATATCACTAATCTGAAAATTCAACATCCAAACTACACCAAGATTCAAAACTTTTTGAGTGCCAACCTGATGCTCAAAGGAAATTCTCAGTGGAGCATTTTGCATCAAAGATTAGAGATACTCAGCTGGTAGGTATACTGCAAATCTTCCCAAATCCAAATCTCTGAAATCCAAAACACTTCCATTCCCAAGCATTTCGGATAAAGCATACTTAACCTGTATTATTTTCTTATGACTGATTCTCAGACCTAGTTAAAGTTATCAGCTGAATCAAAAGGTAAAACTTTTGATAATTTTGTAAATACAGCCAAATCAGTCTTCCAAAATTGTCTTGTTGAATGAGTTTTCATAGTCACAGGCCACCATTTATTAAGTGCCTACTATGTGCCTGGCACTGTGCTAAGCACTTTATGTGTATTGAGCCTCCCCTATGGGGTAAATACTTTATTATCTTCCATTTACACAACAGAAAACTGAAACAAGAGCACATCAATGACTTGCCTAGGGCCATGAAGCCTAGTTATGAAAAAACTGGAGATTTCATTCCAGGTCCCACGACTCCAAAGCCCCTCCTTTCCACCACTTGCTGCACTGTGACTTTGCTGTAGTGGGCCAGCCAAGCCTGTTTCTCTCTGGCACCTGCCCTCTGCACCCACACTGGGCAAGCTGCTCTTCACGTGCTCCCTTAAGTTGCAGCTGGAGTAGGGAGGCAGGAACTCTCTTAGCCTCCTCCTCCACTCCAGCCACTCCAGCCTCTTACAGCCCGGGGAGTATCAGGGCAACACCTCCAAGAGTTGGACAAGGAGAGCTCCTGCAAAGCCTGAGGACAAGCCTTTTCATACATGGGAAACCACCTGGCATTTCGTCCTGGGTGCCCTTTCTGAACCAAATCCCAGCCCTTCTGAGGTTGGACAAGCAGGGGCCGAGGAAGCCCCACTGCCCAAGGAGTTCCTGCTCTGGATGGCCTGGGTATGGGGTGAGCTGGGCTCTTCCTCAGGCTCGTTTTGCCTTTCTCTGCCTCATCGGATTCGCAATGCCCCATTGAAAGGCTTGCTGTGCAGATTTGGCCATCAAGTCCTTGCAAAATCCACATCATCTGCGGGAACTTAAAACTACAGTGTCCCGTGTCTGGAGCTCTGAGAAGGGAGGCCAGGGGAGGCTCAGAGCAGCTCAGGGGAGGTTTCCAACTGGATGCGCTCCCGCTGGCAGCCCCACGCAGGCATCCTCCATCAGGATCCCAGGACCTTCCAGAGAGGCCTTGGCCTTCTGCCTCCCTGGCTCTGAGGAGAAGCAGCAGGAGCTGCATGGGAGGATCTGGAATGAAAGCCAATTGTTGAGTCACAAATCAGGCAGGAGTGGGAAGTGCAGCCCACAGCTCTTTTCCCTTTCTTGGCTTGACCAGGGAGGAAAGGCAAGGATGGGCTTCCCCAGAGCAGCAGGGGTCTGACCAATGGCTGCCCAGCACGGCTCTGTCACCTTCTCCAATTCCACAGTGCTAGGATGCTGAGAACCAACCCAGGCATGGCCACAGGGGCCACAAACAGGGCCCAAGTCCATGACCATCTATAACATGAATCTAGATATATTTTATCTGATCTGTGCAGGATTTAGAAAAATATGAAGTCATGGTCAACCCTTAGGCATCAGAAACAGGATCATCTGGATTTCTGACAGCTGTTGAAAAAATTGGATGTGGCCACCCAGGTACACACCCTCAGGGCAGCAAGTATTGAGCACTGAGTGGCAGCAGCTCCCTGTTGAACAGGGCTTGAACTCTCCAAACACCTGCAGTCTCCCTATACTCCCAGCTCGGGACTCATACAGTTTCTCCAACTGAGGTCTCCTGACCCACATCTGGAGGCATTTTGTCATCTGACCTTGGCTATACTAGGGTGGTTAAGAACTGACACTGCCTTCAAGGGGACAGATGCTTGACTCCAATATCAGGTACCCACGGAGGCACCATCAGGGCAGGGCAAGAGTGTAGGCACAGTGCTAGGAAGTGCTAGTAAGTGGCTGAGGAACAAGCATTCACACAAAGGCATCAGGGAAAGTCCTATGGAGATGTGCACCCAGCCAGTTCCAAGGTTACTGACTGAGTAAGGGGAGCAGGCTCCCTGAAGCCAGTGGATATGGATGCTGGAATTGGCAGAACCTTTTGGGATAATAATCCCATGAGGTTGGAGAGGGGACACAAAGGGGCAGGGCACAGGCCAGGGTTTCACTGCAGGAGCTGTGAGCCTTAAGGGGGTCCTGCAGCTCTGGACCCTGACTTTCAGAGAGCATCTTGTTCTGGTTGGACAATCCTGAATTCTAACCTCAGCTCTGCTCCTACCTACTTATGCAAGTGACTCAACCTCTTGACTTTAGTTTTCCCATCTTTAGTTACTGCAATATACCCATCTATATTAGTCAACTTGGGTTGCCATCACAAAATTCCATAGTCTAACTTAAACAACAGAAATTTATTTTCTCATACTTCTAAAAGCTGTAAGTCCAAGGTGCATGTGCTGGGGTTAAGTTGGAGAAATACTGAAGTTCTCTGAACTCTCAGCGGGGAGACCCTGGGCCCACTACTCCAGCCTCTGAACACTCAGCTGGTGCAAGGGTCTTCCCAAATCCTGGCTAAATTTTTCCCCAAGGCGTATGAAGGAACTCAGCAGGCGTTTTCACAAGTCTCCCCCTTCCATTTTCTTTCTTTTTTCTTTTATTTTTTTGAACCAAGTTTGCTCTCTGGGTGGGTTTCTCTGCTTGCTTCCTCACAGCCTAATTATTATTTCATGAAAAAAATAGCTTCTCACACCTAAGAGAGATGCTTTTTTACTCCAGTAACTAAGAATTTTCAATGGCAGTCACTGAGCAATTACACGCTACGATTTATACTATATCCTCCAATCTGTTCTTCAACAATACGAGTCCCTATTATCATCAGTCAGGCAATAATCAAAAGCCTAAAATAGGCTTATAAGAAATCTCAGAACTGCAGGAACGGGCTCTTACTGGGAGTTATGATACAGTTCAGGAGCAGGTTTCCAGAAAAATAGGCAACAACACACAAATGTACTATGTATTTACCCAGGAGAAGCTGCACAGTACAAAACAGGAAAAGTGTGTGGGGCTGGGTTGAGAAACCAAAGACCAATCAAGCTCCCCTTTTGAAGTCATGGCAAAGCTTCCAGGGGCTAGTACATTCTCTTGGGTCTTTTATGTAGAAAGGCAATTTGCTGGGCACTGGTGGAACTTCATTGCCCAGGAAACCACTTGAGGGAGTCAGAAATTCTGTTGTATCACATACTGTCTTAGAAACTCCTGGGCCCTTTCATCTTCTTGGCCTGTTCTGTCTGTCTTGGTGTACAATTGTGTATCCCAAACTTTCTCTATTATGTGTTTGTGTGTGTATGTATCATTCTCACAATTTGCTTCATAGTCATGTACTCCTGTACTATATTACTGACTTTTCATTTTTATTTAAAAAGACTTGTTCCAAACAAATAAAACTTTAAATTTGTTTATTGGAGTTGGCAACTTCATGACATGATTGTAAATGAAAAATCAGTCTATTTCCTTGTGAGCTGAAAGCACAGGTTACTTCTGTCCCAGCCTTCTGCCATTAGCCGGAAATCTCTGCCTCTGCCTCTGCACACAGGGATTCTCAGGCTGCCCAGCATCTTAACTCCCAGCATGCCACAGGGTGTCATGGCAGGATGGAGAGACAGCTCTGCAGTTGGGCAGTAGGAAAAGCTAATGGCCATGTACCTTGAATTTATGTTAATTGATATGTCATTAAACCTAGGGGGTCTGTACCTTCTGAACACTACCCAGCTTCCTTCTGGGCCTCTCTTGCCTAGTATTTTACAGACACCATATTTCTCTCTCTCTTTTCCTTCACTTTGTAATTTGGTATAGTAGATGCAGAGGGTCCATCTTGCCAATTCACTGTTTTAGTATTTTGTTTATCACTTTCTCTTGATCTAGAACATTCCAGGGAGAAATTCACACCCAATTTGAATCTTCTAATGGCTCTTTAGAAAAGTTTGAGCTTGTTGAGTTAATCTTCAAAGAAGATTTCATTGGTTTCTGTTGGGTGAGAAATTGGAGGCACAGTTGATGTGGGCATAGGAACTGGGACTAAGGAGCTGCCATCTCCTTCCAGCCATCTCAACAATGTTCTCTGCATACTGTGGGACCCAAATACTTAGAGAACATCTAATATGCAACTCCTTATTTTCTTCACAAGAATGCATTATCTTAGCACGCTCCACTATCCCAGCTCAATGGCAGTGTTCAAATTCCAGCTCCACTGTTAAGGGAAATATCTGACCTCACTGAATCTCAGTTTCCTCACTGTGAAATGGCAAAGATGAGGATGACTATGTCCCATATTTCAGCCAGGAGATTGAGGGAAAGATCCCTGCCTGACTCTGGCACATAACGTGGGGTTTTTTTTACCCAACAGCATGCTACATGCTACTGACCTCCATTACCCACTAGGCTAGCTTGGACCAGCTGGTGGAAAAGCTTGTCAGTCTCTAACTTTGTTTAACAGAGAGCAAGCATGCACCTAGCATGACTCCTTTCCCAGTGGCCCTGTGTTGTGAGCAGAATCTTTCCCCTCTACAAGGCCTGACCCAGGTCAACCTGACCTTGGCAGCTTCCCAGATGCTCCAGGTTTCTGGGGTTGACTGGTCACAGGCTATTTCCCCTTTCCACAGTGAACAAACATGGGTCTTTTGCAGTCCTAATCCCCCATCCCAGCCCTTCCTGCCAAAGGCCTTCCCATTACAACCCTAGGTGTCTCACCAGCCCAGAGGAGCCTACTGGCATCCTTAAGGTCTCTGAAGCACACATGTTCTCACACATGTGAGGTGTTGCTAATATGCAGCTTTGGAGAATGCACTAGATGGTTCTAATAATTTCTCTGCCTTTGATCTAGGGCAAATAAGTTTGCCTCTTTTCTAATATTTTGTAAGTCTCTTTACCTATAGAATGAGACTGTGTTTCTTTTCTTTTCTTTTTTAGAAAGCTGGATTTATTAAGAGGACAGAAAATCTCCCACGGTGGGTGGGGACCCAAGGGGATTGCCTGAGATTGTGCTATTATCTTTTTATTTGATGAAAGAGATTTTTTTCAATTTATTCTTAAATCAAAGTATAACATACAGAAATGGGCAGATGTCATAAATATATAATCCAGTGGTTGTCTCACTTTCTGGAAAGAGCCAGATAGAAAATATTTTAGACTTCGCAGGCTGTGCAATCTCTGTTGCAACTACTCAATCTGCCTTTGTAACATGGAAAACTCCCCCCATAGACTATACGTAAATGGATAACCAGGGTTGTATTCCAATAAAACTTTATTTGCAAGAACAGACAGCTGACCACATTTGACCTGCCAGCATAGTTTGCCAACTGCTATGGATTGAATTCTTGGTTCCTTCCAAAATGTATATGTTGAAACCTTACTCCTCAGTGTGGTGGTATTTGGAGGTAGGATTTTTGGGAGATAGATAGGGTTAGATTAGGTCTTGAGGGTAGGAAACTCATGAGGAAATTAATGCTCTTATAAGAAGAGGAAAAGACAGGAGACTCCCCCCACCAACCCTTGCCATTTGAGGATATAGAAGAAGGTGGTTATCTAAGTTCATTTGGGCTACAATAACAAAATACCTTAAACTAGGTAATTTACAAACAACAAAAAAGTTATTACTCACAGTTCTGGAGACTGGGAAGTCCAAGATCAAGGTGCCAGCAGATTGGGTGTCTTCAGATGGTGCCTTCCAAGTGTCCTCACATGGAGGGAGAGACAAATTGTCTCAGGCCTCTTTCATGAAAGCACTGATTCCATTCATAAGAGCAGATCCCCCATGACCTAATCACCTCTGAAAGGTGACACTTCATAATACTATGCCCTTGGGGTTAGGTTTCAATATACAAATTTTGGAGCGACACATACATCCAGACCATAGCAGTGGCTATCTGTAAATCAGGAAGAGGGCCCTCACCAGACAACAAATCTGCTGGCACCTTCATCTTGAACTTTCAGCCTCCAAAACCATGAGAAATAAATATTTGTTGTTTAAGTCACCCAGTCTGTGGTGTGCTGTTACAGCAGCCTGTACCGGCTGATCCTCCAATCCCTGGTACAGTCCAGTAAATTATCAAAAATGAGCACACCTGTGTGACCATTATGCAGCTCAAGAAATAAAAGATTATCTGCATGCCAAGAGCCTATGTGTGCCCTTTTTCATCTACTAGACTCAATTTATTTCTGATATCCCTCCAAGATATTTTTCTTATAATTTTTGTCATTTCTTTTTTTTTCTTTGAGTTGGAGGCTCACTCTGTCGCCCAGACTGGAGTGCAGAGGCTACTCCTGGCCACTGCAGCCTCGACCTGCTGGGCTCCGGCGATCCTTCCACCTCAACCTTCCAAGTAGCTGGAACTACAGGCATGCGCTATAACGCCTGGCTAATTTTTTGATTTATTGTAGAAATGAGGTCTCACCAAGTTGCCCAGGCAGGTCTTGAACCCGCGGGCTCAGGCAATTCACTCACCTTGGCCTCCCAAAGCGTGGGATTATAGGCTGAGCCACCGAGCCCAGCCTTGTCATTTCTTATATGCCAAAATATGTGTCTTATGTGATAGGCCACTTAGACATTATCATTTGAGACGGTGGCTTCCAAACCCTGTCTTCAAGTGAAAATTCAATGACACTCCTATGAGTATTGTGCAAGAAGAGCAGAGCATTGGGTGCACTAGAAGCAGAGACTCAGAGCTCATCCATTTCCTACCCTTTCTATATTTGGGGTCAAAATGGAACTGTGAGAGTTTCTCTGAACCCAGTTTGAAAACCAGTCCTTGGAACATTCATTAATACCCCAAGGAAGACAAATATGCAATCTCTCATTCACCATAAATGACCCATGTGCTTCTCCATGGCCCTTGGGATGGTGTCCGGGGATATAGCCAGGGGTCTTCAATGGTAGTAGCAGACAGGTTAGCGATGCCAGATGGGCACATGGACCCATTTATTCATGAGCATGAGTGAAACGCTCTGTTGACCCCCAGAAACACCTGGGGCGGTGGGCCGTTGAAGGGTCTGGGGTCCTGCACCATTAGAAGAAATAAGAGTCAGCAGAATGAGGGTGATGGCCAATGAGGTGACCTCATCTATGCCCTCAGCTGGTGGGGTCTGGGCAATTCAAGTCACAGGAACATTGTTGGTTAAAACAAATATTTTTAAGAGTAGAAGACACCCATTTTATTTTCTGTTTTGTTTCTTTATTGACCAAGCAGTGTCCTTGATATTCCAAGAAACTGTGGTCTTTTTTCTCCTCTGAGATTTAGATCTCTCCTTGAGATGAAAAGTGAGTTTAAAAGTTTAGGAATCCTCATCACCTGAAGGCTAGCAGGAAGCCTCCAGAAAGTGCCCTGGGTTGGTGTATCCTCTAAATTTCTGCTTATGGCTTCATGATGGCTCTTGTGTCAAAGGGGTGAAGGTTTTCAGGTGGAATTTTTGGCACCCGTGAAAAGATGGGACATGAGTAAGTAAGCCAAAGATGATTTGGCCAGATAGGGAGGGAGGCTGTCTTAGTCAATTTTGTACTGCTATAACAGAAATATCACTGACTGAGGAATGCATAAAGAACAGAAACTTATTTCCTCACAGTTCTGGAGGCTGAGAAGTCTAAAATCAAGGTGACAGCCATACCCACTCAATAAAGAATCAGCCAGTCCACATGTCAATAGTGCTGATCTTGAGAGACCTTGTTCTAGAGTCTGTGAGATGCGTGATTTCAATGAGACCAGTTGTCAAAGGGTACCCTGAGGTAGGTAAAAAATGATGAGCTCTGCTCTTGCTTGGAGGTGAGATGACAAGGAAAGGTCCCAGAGCCCCATTGCTGGACAATCTTTGGAGTTTCAGCCCAGACAGCTTGTGGAATGTTGCCCTGGTCACTAAAAGAAATGTCTTCCTCAGTCCAGCGGCTGGCCATCTAGACATCAATGGAGTTCTGAAGAAATTAATTAATCACTGAGGATCTCATCACCCAAATTTCCCCACTCAAATTTTCCCCTCCCTGGATCCCTGCACCCCTGCTGTTAAGTGTCATGGCTTCCCCGTGAGGTTCTGAACAGACCTTATCAGTCACGTGGGCACCAATCCATGGCAAATCACTGGAAGATCAAGCCCCCCGATACCTCGTATGTCTTGTCCCCAGCCGCCCCAGTTGCTGGCTGCAAACAGAGCAGATCTGGTTTTGGGTGATATCATTCCATGTCCTCAACCAGAGGCATTGAGATAATAACTTTCCAAATATTGTCTTACGAGATGCTTATCACTGTAAATCAATATTTTGTCACCAAGCAGTGAGCAAGGGGCAGTATCACTTTGCAGCAACACTCAGGTTGGTGAGGGGAGGTCAGGTCATCACATGGGGTGGGGAGATTTGGAGGAAGTAGAGCATGGAGTGAGAGAGTGGGCTCTGAAGAGACTCGAGGGTTGTTGAGACAAGTGAGGAGGACTTTGCCAGAGGAGCTGGTTTTCGGGCTGTACACAATGAATGCCAAATCAGAGGAGAAACCCATTTTACTCTTCAATTGGGGTTCAGTGGGCCATGTAGATGTGATAGATCCTGCTCTCGGAGTATCCAGTCTAAAAGAGAAGTCACAAAAGCCACTGCAAGGCAAGGCAACAAGTTGATGGACCAAACCGAGCAACCAGAGAACCTTGTTTCATCATACAATCATCATCAACTTAGTAACAGTTCTTCAGCAAAAATAAGATCCATAGCAACACTCGACCACATTAAACATACTCACTGGCTGTAAGATGGCTTGTCCCTTGGCCTCTGATTCCCTGTTGGTAACAGAGGGGCCTTGGTCAAAGCCAGTGCTGATTCCCTCAGGGTAGTATTCTGAGTTTGGAGATGGGGAGAAAAGGAATAACAGAGGATTTGAAGGGGACAGGTCAAGACTTGCTCTGTTAGCTGTGGCCGTAAAGCCACACCCAGGGTTGAGGCTGTCAGACTCTATTCCCCAATGTCTGCCTCTTCTGTCACAATTCCTTTAGAAGATTACAATCCTCTGTGAAACGCTTTCTAAGGAAAACCCAGGCAGGACGAGTACAAATGGAAGTTAAAAGGGGAGTGGGAAATTGCTGTGGGTTTTGTTTTGCTTCAGGGGCTGAGAGAGGGCAGTGCCGCGGTCATACTAGCATGGTGCTGCAATGACATTGTGAGACGAGTCCCTCATGGTTTGAATCAGCATCAAGTCATGGTGAAAGGCAAGGCATAGCCCAGCTGGCTCTGCCCAAACTCTGATGCTACTACTTACTACTAGCTGTGTGATCTTGGCCAGATTCCTCAACTTCTCTGTGCTCTGGCTTTCTTGTCTATAAATTGGGGGCATTAATGGTGTTGCTGTGAGTTTCAGTGAACAAATCACAGGCAAAGCACATAGAGCACCACCATAACTGCTCATTGTTGTTATTATTATTACAAAGAGTTGTGAAGATCAAATGGGACAATAAGCGTAGTCTACCATATTTGCGGGTTACTGCCCCTGGACACCCAGTCTAGGCAGGCAAAGACCACCTTCCTCAGGAGCTAACACTCCAGTGGGAAAGACACATTTTGAACAATACTTTAAGAACGTGATTTCAGGCAGTGATAATGGCTATGAAAGTGATTATTGCTATGAGAAAAGAAAAAAGTTCACAGAAAGGTTGGCAGAACTGCAATATGTCTTGGGCAGCTTGAGGCAGGGAGGCTGGAGGGGGCCTCTAGCTGGGGCTGCCATTGGAGCAGAGACCTGGAACGGGGACCACCAGTGACAGAGTGCCAAAGCCCCTGGCAACATCAGGTTCTGTCTAGGAGCAGTGTGTCTGGAAAGTGGTGGGAAGGGGAAGATGTGCTCACAGGGGTAAGCAGAGGCTAAGCAAATCTTGCAAGTCATGGGGAGGACTTCAGATTTTATTCTGGGCATATTCATATTTTAAGGCTGCTATAACAAAGTACCACAAGCTGGGTGCTTAAAACAACTGAAATGCATTCTCTCACACTCCTGGAGACCAGAGGTCTTGTGTCAAGGTGCCATCCAGGCCACATTCCCTGTGAAACATTAAGCAGACGTCTTCCTCACCCCTTCCTAGCGGTGGCTGTCTATCCCCGCCTTGCAGCTACATCGCTCCAATTTTTGCCTTTGTCATCATGGGACGTTCTCTCTGTATGTCTGCGTCTTCTAAGGATACCCATCATATTGCATTAAGGGTCCGTCCTACTCCAGGGTGACCCCATTATAACCAATTACATCTACAATGACCCTGTGTCCAAACAAGGTCATAGTCTGAGATACTGGGGGTTAGGACTTTAACATATATTTTGGGTGGGGGAGGTACACCTTAACTTAAATAAAAGTGGGTGACACAGGAAACCAGAGAAAGGGTTTGAACAGTATCATGATATAACTTGAATTTATGTTGTAAAAATACCATTGCACTTGCTGTATGCAGAGAAGACTCTGGAAGGCTGGGATGGAAGCATAGCCCACTGAGGAGGCTGTTGCACGAGCCAGGGGCACCACTGCCACATCTTGGATAGGGGACACAGTGGAGGTGGGAGGTGGCCACATCTTGGAGGCACTAATTAGACGCCATGCGTGAAGGAAAGAAATAACTATTAGGATGATGCTTTGGATTTTGACCTGAGTTTCTGGGCAATTGTGTGGCTATTTACTGAGATGGTGATAAAAGGGGAGGGGCAGCCTCATGGTAGGGTAGAGAGCAGTGACTGCAAAGTCTAATGTGACTCAAGTCTGAGCTTCTTTTAAACTCCAAGTGGAGACACTGAATAGAGAGGTGGACACTCCAACCCAACACTTGCAAACCCCATCTCATCACCCTCTAGCCTCCAGCCTGCTCCCCCTCCAGTGTCTATATCTCAGTTAATGGCCCCATCATCCTTCAATGTGTCATCAAATTGTGGGGATCCTGCCTGTTGAGTGTGCCCCAAGTCCACCACAGCTCTGCATCCCCACTATCCTCTTCTCGGCAGCCTTCGTCTTGCGTCCACATGACCACCGTTTCATCCTGACCATAGTGGCCTCGTGATGCCTCCTTGTTCACAGCCTTGTTCATTCTGATCCACTGCCCATCCTGCAGCTGAGGGGTTGGTTAAAAGGGGACATTTCTGGTACCTTCCTTCAGCTGATGGTGTCATGGAGAGAGTCTTGCTCAAGGAAGATTAAGCCATATTTCTGCATTGTCACATAGCCTGGAAGAAGTTCTCCAGTGATCACATTTGTAGTACAGAAGTTCTAGATCTTAAAAGCCAGATTTCCAGATTCAAGTCCTGACTCCCAACCTTCTTGGGTAAATGACTGGTGGGTTGACTATAGAATTTATTGTCCAACCTGTCAAAAGGGGAGGTACTGCTAGTGATCACAGAACAATAGGCATATAGTGCATTGTCATGGGCTGACCACAACGCACGAGTACCCTAGACGTTGGTTAAGTCTGGTAAATCTCTCCAAGTCTCAGGTTCTGAGGCTAAAGAAGGATAACCATGCCTACAAGTGGGGTTGCCTGAGGACAAGAAAGCATAAGGAGCAGACAGGCACCTCGCAGGGCACCTGCAATGAAGAGGTGCTCACCACCAACCCACACAAAGAACCGCCTGAAAACCAGCATCACACATGCTCTGCCAACTCTTCCCTGCTTTTCAACTGGAAGAGGAGCAATTTTGAGAAACTACAGTCATTTGAAGTCCTCCTTCATTATTAATTTTATAGAGAGTTATTTTGTAGTTCTGGCTTTTTTTTTTTTGGTAATTAGATGCTGTAAAAATTTTTTAGTGATTTTCTCTTCTTTGTAATTAGAAATAGCGATTAGAGTATCTTTTATATTACATGGCATTTTCCCTTTAAACAATTGTATACATTTTGTATTCTTTGCTTTTCTCCATACAGACTTTAATGAGAATGGATTCATTGTGTACCATAATTTGCTATTATTATAGTGTGTCATGAAAATGAGTTATTTCCGTCACAGAAATATAATGCCCAGTGTAATGTATTTTTGCTGGTGGGTTTTTATTTTTTCTCTCTAGGGACAGGGGAAATGTGTTTGCCAAGTTTAGAACCCACTTGAACCTGTAAGGCTGGGGAATTGCAGAGTGAGGTCGGGCTCTCTGGAATCTGAAATCACCCTCCCGCTCCCTTGGGCTGAACAGGGTAAAACAGGAGGCAGCAGAGAGTTGGCTTTCCACATTTCAGTTAAAACAAAACAAAACAAAACAAAAAACACATGATTCTAAACCAGGCATGGGGAAACTAGGCATGAGGAAACCAAAAACAGGTCACTGCTTAAGACTTGAAGAGGCTGTGTCATGGCTAAGGTTTGTCAGGGAACCAAAAGTATGTATGAAAATCTGCCAGTGTTTCTACTGCTGCGTGCAAGCTGTGCCTGTGCAGTAGATAGCCACATTAGATGTCATGTGGCACAGCCTGGCCTGCACCCAGAGTTGGCCAGTCTGCTTCGGGCCGGGACTCCCGGCCTGTCTGCTCCAGCCTTCCAGTGGTGAGTGGCAGCCAAGGCAGGAGGGGGAGGGCCTTATCCTGCAGCTCACAGTGAGATGAGTGCCAGGGTCTGGGTTCTCCCTAAACCAGCCCCTTTGCACTCCCACCCACCAATCATAGCCCTCCTAAAGGTTGCTTCCAGGACAAGATGGAATGTGGACCTCATATCTAGATTCAAGTGTGGAAGTAGACAGGAATAGACCGGTCATATTTGGCCCTGGAGAGTTCTCTGTGCTGCGACATCTTATAGCCCTGGTTAGGGTGAGTACCATGGAATTAAAGCACAAGGGATATGCCGCATGTGCCAATGGGGGTGGGTCCCAGCAGGAAACAGGTAGTACACTCCAAAAGGATGATGGAGTGTTTATGACCATCTTCCTCTCATGTGGGTGGGCAGCAGCAACTCTGGGCAGCACCCCAACCTCAAAGTGTCAGCAAAGCTGTGGGGCCTGTGGGGGCAGGCTGGCTATCGGTGAGGCCACCCCAACTCCTGGAGCTGGCCCTCTTCCCACCTCTGGGTAAAGGAACTCACCTCCCCTTGGAGGGCAGAAGGCAAGGTCCCAGTATGTTAACCGACAACAGCCCTGCTGTCCCACAGTTTCTGGCTTGCAAAGCACAACATTTTGTCTGTCTCCTATACCTCTTCAAAAGCCTGAGAGGCAGCCTTCAGGGACAACTCTTCCCATTTCACAGAGAGGAAAATGGGATGTTCAATAACTGGCCTGAAGCCATAGCTAAAGGTTTGATGAGCATCTCAGCATGCCCAGAGTGAGGAGCAGGCTGAGGAAGGTAGGAGAGGGGAGAGCGGAGGGACTACCGTGGACTCGGATGGACCCCTTGCATTACCTCCTTAGCAAATTCACCCACCGCCAGCCTCGATCCACAGGTCCTGCTTTAAAGGCCAGGATCTTGCAGCAAACTGCTACAGTTCAAATGCCAACTCCACCACTTAGTAGCCATGACCTTGGACAAATGACCTAACTTTGCGGTGCCTCAGTTTCCTCATCTGGAAATTGAGAATAATAACAGCACTGACCTCATGGGAGCATTATGAGGATTAAACAAGCTCATTCGGGGAAAGCGCTTTGGCTCAGTGTGGAAAGGCTCCTGTGGGCAGCTGCACCATTTGCATAGCACTCCTCTGGGTGAGAAGGCAGCACCCCCCTCCCAGCAGGGTGGGCTAAGCCTTGTGTCAGCCAGTTTGTGCCTGCCCAGAAAGCGTGCCTTTCCCAATGCATCCACCTGGAGGCGCACCTTCTCCTAGTTCTTAACAAGATTCGTATTGGCTCTCAGCAGTCTGGTTCCAGAGAGCCCACACGTTCAAGGTGCTCAATCAGTATTAGCCATTGTAGCTTTCGGTCCCTCCATTCTCCTCTTCCCCCTGCTCAAACTGCCCTCTGGGAAGGAGCAAAGCCATGCTCCGTTACCGAATTCAGAGGCAAAGGGTGAGTGTGTCCACCCAGCTGACACTGCCTCCATGCTGTCTCCCCAGCGTCTCCCTGTAGATAGTTCAGAGTTTGGGGCTGGGATCCCCAACTCTCAGCAGCCTTGAGCCCAGCCCCAGGGAGTGTCCTGATTGCCCACACCCCCGCCCCTCCCTACAGAGCGCAGCCACTGCCACCCTCCACCTCACAACTTCTTTAGACCTTGTCTTCTTGTTTCTGTCTATGGGCTTTCTGTCGACTCTCTTCTCAATTGAGGACTCATGTTTAAGCAGGCCAAAGTGTCATTTCATCATTAATACCTAAAGCAGTTCTGTGGAGTTGTGTCAACATGCTTCCTAGTGCAGGGTTCATCGGCACCACCCCCCACGCCCCCCTTCCCCATTATAATTGTTCTCACTCTCCAAATTCAGATGTAATTCGAGTTGAAGAAATCGCGGCTGGATTACATCTGCAGGCAGGGAATTATTAGTATGACTTTTTGGCAGCGTGACAGTGATGTTTCGACAATCTATACATATTGATTTAGGTCGATAATAAACAATTTGATTAGCCTCCCCATCCACGGGCTGTCATTTCAATCACCGACAGGGGCCCAGCAGAGTGGAAGAGAGGCAGCACACACAAGTGGCAAGAATTCTCAAAATAAGAAACTCGGTCCTGATTAGAGGCTGGGCTTCAGTGAATTGGACAAGACAGCTCAGCTGCCACGTTATTAACTCCCTGGGAAAATACTCGGCCGGTCCCCCGGGCCAGCCCGCATATTCTGATGTGGATCGATAAGCAATCTCCGGTGTATATGGAATTCAGACTCGAATCATTTGTCTCCAGCTCCGTTCTCCAAAGGGAGCCCTGTGGTCCGGACCTGGCCTGCCGCCCCAGCACCCGCACCCCCACAACCCTCCCCTTTTAACTAATGACCCGCCGCAGAGGAGGCCAGAGAGTTGAAACCTCTTCCATCATCGAGAGAGGCTCTCTCAGGTGGGCCTAATGATGGTAATGGCCTCCTTTCAATTTTTTTAAAAACGATGCCCGCCCCGATGTCTTGGGGGTGAGTTTGTGTAAGTGACAGGCACGCCTCTCCATGACAGATATACAGATGTCCCAGTAATGGACACCCCCCCAACCTGGCAGTGTCCACACCTGATGGTGAGGCTTTCACAGAGTGAAAAGATGACCCCTTTTGCCAAGACTCTGTAGGAAAGACACAAAGGTGAGTGCCACCCTGGGGTGCTGGCAGTTGGGACTGTGGCTGGTTCAGGAAGGAAGAAGAGGTGCCATCAGGGTAGCCTCCCAGTTCCCTGTGAGCTGGCTTCTTGGGTCTCTGGTCACTGATTGATGGAATGACCACTGGATGCCACCCCCTTTGGTAACAGATAAAGACTCTGAAGGGCACTGAAGGCAAGGGACCTGCACTGGACCACACAGCAAGTCAGATATTGGCAGAGACCCGGGTCTCCAACTCCCTACAACAGAGAACAGTGTGGTTTAGTGGTTAGGACAGGCTTTGGATCAGGCAAATCCGAACATTGCCTCCAGTGAGTTGCTTCCCTCTGTTTCTCCATGTGTAAAATAAGATTGCTAACATCTACCTCACTTATCTGTGGTGATCAGTTAATAAGATAATGTAATAGAGGGCCTATCACAGTGCTGGTGGCATAGGAGATGTTCAATAAGCATTTTTAGCATTAACATAGCAAGTGCAGTGAGTTTTATACATTGTTACTTACATATTATTATGCAAATATTAATTATTATGAGACAAATAATAATATGTATCATCAGATCCCTCTTTTAAGAAATGAAATCCCAGAAATTCAATTTGTGACTTGGAAAAAATCAGTTGCTCTGCCTTATGTGGGGACTGGAGAAGCCAGGCTTTGCCCACCTGGCCACACCTTCATGGCCACACCCCTCCCAGCATCCCCCATCTCTGGATCCCCTAGGGCTCTGGGGAACCAGTCCAGAAATTACTGTTGTAGTGGAAAGATGATGATGTCAGGAGGCATGATAATGAGCTCTGGCCCCAGCTCTAAAACGCTGGACCTATTTCTCTCTTGGGACCTCAGCTTCCCAAGGTGAGGGCACCTCAGTTCTCAGATTCTCTAAGGCTCTTTGGTCTGTTGAGTCCCATAAAACCAAACAGTCATAACACCAGTACACAGCACTGTGCTTCATGCCGAAGGGCCTTGTTGGCCTCTGGAGCAGAGAGAGGCAAAGGTGCCAGCCCTGAGACCCCATCCTCACAGAGCAGCCTGGATCTCCACCCAGGAGACCTGTGTCCCGAATAAAAACAAGCAAAGGGCCGTGTCAGTGAGAATTGGATTTGGCTGTGAGAAACAAAGACCTAAAATAACAAGACTTCAACAAGATCAGACTTTATCTCTCTTTTACATGAAAGCCGGGAAGTCAGTCATCCGGGCCTGGTGTTGCTGCTTTGCTACACAGAGTCCTCAGGGACTGGGTTTCCTTCCAGCTCACTGCTCCACTGTCCTTGGGGTCGTGGGGCTGCTTTGTCTTCACCTTCCAAGATGGTGGCCAACAGATCTAGTGTTCCAGGAAGTGAGGCCAAGGAAGGGACAAGAGAGATTGGGACAAAGGGTGCACATGCCACTCCTTTTTTTTAATTAAAATTTTTTACAGTGAAGATAGTAAGTACAGAGTTCTCAGGGCACCCACACTCCAGCTCCCCCTATATTAACATCTTATGTTCATATGGTACATTTTTCAGAGTTAATGAACCAATATTGATGTGTCATTATTAACTAAAGTCTACACTTTGCTCAATTTCCTTACCTAATGTCCTTTTTCTGGTCCAGGATCTCATCCAAGATACCATTTGCAGTTAGTTTCCATGTCTCCTTAGGCTCTCCTGGCTGTGACAGTTTCTCAGACTTTCCTTTTTTTTATGACTTTGCCAGTTTAGAGAAATATCAGGACCTTTGCAGAATGCTCCTCAGTTGTGATTTTTTTCCTGATATTTTACTTATTATTAGACTGGGGTTATAGATTTTTTGGGAGGACAATCACAGAGATAGAGTGTCATTTGCAACCCATCATAAGAACATCTTGGTTGCTTCTAGCTTTTGATGATTATGAATAAAACTACTATAAGCATATGCAGTTTTTTTGGTTTGTTTTATTTTTTTGGAGTTTTTGGGGTTTTGAGTGGGGTTTTTTTTGTTTTTTGTTTTTGATAATGTCTCTCTTTGTCATGCAGGCTAGAGTGCAGTGGTGCAGTCATAGTTCACCACAGTCTCAACTTAGACTCAAGTGATCTTCCCACTTCAGCCTCCCAAGTAGCTGGGACTACAGGCATGTACCACCACTCCCAACTAATTTTTTCTATTTTGTAGAGATGAGGTCTTGCTATGTTGCCCAGGCTGGTCTTGAACTCATGGTCTTAAACAATCCTCCCACTTCGGCCTCCCAAAATCCTGGGATTACAGGTATAAACCATCATGCCAAGCTGCATCTATGTTTTTATGTTGGATGCCAACTCTTTTTAAAAGAAGGCTCTCAGAGACAGCTCTGCAAAGCCTCACCTCTGTCCCTAAGCTATGTTTAATCACCTGACCACACTTACCTATGAGGAAGGCTGGTAAATGTAGGCTTTATTCTGTGCCCAGAATAAAGAGTTTTCTTACTATGAGAGTTTTCTTACTACGGAAGAAGAGAGAGATGATCTGTTGCAGAAAATCTGCTGTCTCAGCCAAGGGGATAGAACAGAAAGGAAGCAAGCAGCACAAGGGAAGTATGAAAGGAAAAGCGAATTTTAAAGACTCAATCCCTGCCACTGAGGGTACCAGGAAGAGGCTGGCCATTTGTCATGGAGTCTATAAAACAGAGCCTGGTGGTAGGAAAATGTTCAGCAATTCACTCATTCAAAAAGGTGTATTGAGCATCTCAGGGAGCTGCTGAGTTTAAGCCCAGCGATAAGGGACTAGCCCCACTTTGGATAAAAAGAAGTTTTATGGTATTCTGAGATCTCTACTGTCTAATGGAACAGAGTGGAAGCCCACTGAGTTTTCTGCAAAGTCCCAGATCCACGAATCATTCTCTAAATTGGGTCAGCTTTTAGATCTGCAATGGAGCTGATTCTCTTCGCACTATAATACAGGACAGCTCTGTTCCCTTTGGTATCTAATGTTTATGCACAGAAGACCATATTCTTGGGCCTGTTAACCTGATGTCCACCAGCCAGCTTGAGCAGCTTTGCAGGTCTGGAAGAGGCTGCAGGGCTATTCCAGCAGAGACCCTATTGCTTCGCTAGTTCTCAAGGATTTCTAAGAATTTTCTTATGACATTAATTTGACTCTAATTTTGAGACAGATGGGGATCACCCAGAATTACCTCCAAGTATGAGTAAACTTTTACTTAGAGTAAAATTAAGCACTTTGATTTGTTTGTACTTTTTTTTTTTTGAGTTGGAGTCTCACTCAGTCGCCCAGACTGGAGTGCAGTGGCCACTCCCGGCCACCGCAACCTCGACTTGCTGGGCTCCAGCGATCCTTCTGCCTCAGCCTTCCAAGTAGCTGGAACTACAGGCGCACACTACCACACCCGGCTAATTTTTTTGATTTATTGTAGAGATGAGGTCTCACCAAGTTGCCCAGGCGGGTCTCGAACCCGCGGGCTCAGGCAATCCACTCACCTCAGCCTCTCAAAGTGCGGGATTACAGGCTGAGCCACTGAGCCCGGCTTTTGTACTTATTTTTAAAGCCTTCCAGTGATGTCATGTGGCATTTCTCAATTAAGGAATGGGCAAGTTAGAATCTTCCTAAATTCCCATCTTCAAAATTTTTCTAAAGTTTACTGTAGCATCAGTGGAGTTCCCTTGAGTCTGGAGTGTGGGGTTAACAGTGCTTGCCAGTATAAAGAACACGCTGAACACACTGACATCCCAGGCCCTCCCCAAGTGGATGAGTGTGGAGGGGGAGACAGAACAAACGGTCAGGCCCAGGTGCCAAAGGGGCTTCAGCCACGTTGCACCTCAATACAAATAAATGCATGGAAAGATCAGACTTCATCTGCCCTGGCTGGGGAGCCAGAACATTTTTTTCTTAATTGGGGCCCGATTATCTCTAGACAGTCCAAAAAACATAATATGATATTTCCAACTTTTCAGTCCCTAAGTTAAAGTCTACTTTCTCTGTCTGCTTATTGCTCCCTAACTGGTGAGTTGCTTGACAATTATAGCATGTTTGCGTCCTGCTTTCTCATTATGAATTATCTACAGGTTTGGGCACCCACTAGGTGTAAGCTCCTCAGGGGACCTGGACTTGGACCCTTCTCTTTCTCCATGATGTCCTGCGCTTAGAACATGGCTGTGCATGCTGCCCAAAGACCCAGCTTTCCCATGCATCTGGCCACAAAATCTGGGACCAGCTGCTGAATTCCCCGGAACCTCAGTTGCTCATCTGTACTATGGAACCCTCCCATGGTCATGTGTAAGTACTAAATGATCTCACAGATCAAAATACCCTATGCCATGACTGGCCCATAGCAAATGACCAGAAAGAATCAGACGAAAATAAAAACAGATGCGCATGAGTGTGGAAGGGATGAATTAACGCTTGAGCGCACAAATGTTTCTCCCTGGGATAGTGCAGGCAGTTAACAAGAAAAGGCTGGAGTTATGTTAATTCCCACTAATATCCTCAGAGGGGGTGGGGAGCAAGATGGACTAGCAGGCCTTGAGATGCAATCAGATCCGTTTTTATCTCCTTTGCTACAGCTTTACTGTAGTGAAATATGTTTATTCTAGCAGAGGGCAGTCAGCCTAAATAGACGATGCGAGAGGCAGGAGATGCCAGCAGAATTCTGCAGAGTGTCGGCCCTGGGCGCCCAGCACCAGGCCATCTCGGTGTGTATTAGAACCGCCCACAGATGAGATGTGCGTAGACCGCTGGTGGGTGTCTGCCTCGGCTAGGCTGCATTCGACTCAATTTATCCCCCAGCACTCATTGTTGCTATTGATTGATTTTTAAATTAGATGAAGGCAATCAGTAAATACCACCCAATCAAGTTCTAAAAACATACAGGAGATTAGACAATTTGGGGTAATCAATGGAAATATTCCTTGATTTGCTACCACTCAATTTTGACCATAAATTACAACTATAACTTGCAAGTTAGTAAGCTATAAAGCAAGTAGATGTGACAAGAAAAACTATAAGAAATGAATTAAGGGGCTGAAGAAGCAGCATGGATGTTGTCCTGTAATGAGGTGAAATGACTCTCCCTTCATATTTTGCATTTCTTGTTGGACTCAGTACCAGCGATGGGCTGAGACACGGGAGGCGCTCGAGATTCGCTTGCTCTTTTTAAAAAGAAAATGGGAGGGATGATGTGTGTATGGAAGAATAAACGTCATTGCCATTCTTCTTTCCAGCTGATGAGTTTGAGTTTGATCAACCTCATTTTCTGGTTGCAAATAAATGTCATATGATTTTAGGCTCAAAACCCCACATTTTTTGGTGTGCAGTTCTAGGCTCAGAAAAAAAAAACCCACAGTTTGTTAAAACCCTCACCTACCTCACAAACACTTTCAAATGCTAATTTGAAAGTCACACTTCTGTACTGTTATTTCCTACAAAGTCTAAAATGTAACAATAATTAATGTAATTTTAGACCAGGACTTCATACTCTTCAGAAGCTATATTTGTCTAATTGTACAATCTGCCCATCTTCCATATTTTTTAAAAGAAACAGTTAGACGATGGATTTGTTTTTCTTGCCCAATAAGGATGTGATATAGAGGAAACTGATTTACTTCCAGGAGCTCATGGTTTCACGGCAAAGGTAAAAATCCTATAGCAGTCTGAATCTTTCATTCATTCATTCATTCATTCATTGGTGCACATTAAATATTGAAAGAGGGACAGGTTGTTTCTGGTTTTCTCATCTTTTCTGTTTGGGACATTCCTAAGAGCTCTGTAAAAGTGGGAAATGGATAACCAAACTGTAGCACAATACTCTACATATACAGCAGATAATCTGAGGGCTTTCTGGGACATCAGGGTGAGCAGGCCAACTCTTCTGCCTCTGCCCTGGGCAGTGAGCAGGATGAGACTAGGATGGGCTCCTCTCTCTTCTGGCTTGTGGGGATAGGGAGGATGACTTCTTGTGACAGACCCCTGCCCTGGTGGGGTCCACTGGCAAGCAGGAGCAATCAGGTTTATGACTGGCTTGTGCACGCTCTGGTTTGGGGAAGAGGTCAGGAAGTCCTGGGACCCTGCTCCTCAGAGATCTTAGTGAGAATGGTGCTCAGGGGCCTACCTGTGGGAGAGCATTGGGGAGTCAAGACAGATGGAGCTTCTGAGGGTCTCTGGAAAGCAGTGGCAGAATAGGGAGAGAAAAGTTAAAGGTGAAATGTTTTTCCAGAAGCCTGGGAAGCTAGTTGTTTAAGATTAATTAGCCTGCTCTGGTTTATAAACCAATGCATGCTGACTATAGAAATTCTAGAAAATTATAAGGTAGAAAATTTAAATCACTCATACTCCTAGTGCCCCAAATGTTCTGACGCCTCACCCTTCCTATTTCTTTCCAGCATTTGGCCCATGTATACAGAGTAAAGTGAGCCTGCCTGGTGCCTGCTTTTTTTTAATTTAATTTTGCATACCAGGCATTGTCTCATATTCTTAAGCTTTCCAAATAACACAGTTTTCAAAAATGTAAAGCTCTCCCATGATAATGGCAATACTCACTGAGTGCTGGCTGTGAAGGAAGCACTTACATGCATCATTGTGGCGTATCCCTGTGACAGCCTGTGGTGCGGGCACTATTGACATTATTGTCACCATTTTGCAGACACAATAACTGTGCCTAGGAGAAATTGAGAAATCTGCACTGGTGGTGGACCACCGGAGCCAGGAGCCACGCGTATGCTAGAGCCCAGGTGACCGAGCTCTGGCACTCTAGAGCCTAGCTGCCACTGTGAGATTTGTGTTCAGGACCTCGCAGAGGTAAGAGAGAAAATACTGAAAGGAATTAGGGTTCTGGTCCCAGCTCTTTCCTCACTGGCCACACCATGTTTGAGTTACTCGATGTCTCTGGTGCTTTATTTGCCAAGTATGTCCTTCCTAGGAGAACAGCTGGAACATAGCTGGTCTCAGATCATGTTCATGGAGTATACACCTGGTGACAGTCTTCCTCTCCAGGCTATTGGCAACACAAAATCAGGTTTTCTCTGGGAAAGCATTGTACACATTGTAGAGTGCTGTACAAATGTAAATGGTCCAGTCAACCAACTAACCATGGTACACAATGATGCTCTAAACCAGATATTACTGACTATCAGGCAGTGGTCCAGATGTGGCAAACAGATGGGTTTCATTTGACCTCCATTAAACTTTTTAAAAATAGTTATTAACATTTAAAAATTAGAACTTTTCAAGACAAAAAAAAATTCAGATTTCCACATTTTCTAGGAAAATCAGAAGCTATGACCACTGGGCCCACGCTTCCCTGTAGCAGCCATTGCTTGGTGCTCACAATCTCTGCATCCTATGGACAGGAATGTGTTCTCCAGGGCACCACAGTCCTCACCGCTCACTTTTATGTCCCGCCTGATCTGCTGCATTCACCAACACTCCTTGCCCAGCCCAGGGAGGAGTGTGAGTTTATTAGCCTTGCCCTAAATATTCCCAGAAGGTAGAAGTCTGTTCCTGTCTTCTCTCAGGAAGACCTGAAGTGGATGGCCAGTCTCTTGTTTAAGTGTCATCAGGGCCAGGGTCTGTTCTGTTGTATTCTTGAGGTGTCTTAGCAGGCCTAAGCAGGAATGGGCACCCAGTAATTGTTGAAGGGATGAATAAATAAGAAGAAGGCTCATGAGATCTGTAAGATGCAGACAGTTTCCAGGGTAGCATAGGTGAGAGTCTGACGTGCCATCTGGTACTGGCATCCCAGCAGGTGAAGTGATCTGCATGGAGGTACCGGTGGATGCCAGCCAGGTAGCCTGGGAGCCCAGGAAGACTGGGAAGTGAGGTAGAATTGACCAGAAGCCCTACTGCTCCCATGGCCTCCACTGCTCAGGAGTGAGTGTCTCTTGTGCTCCTGCAGTCGCAGGCAGGTAGCTGGACTGCAGAGAAGAAGCCCTCTTGGTCTGTCAGTGGTAATCATTAATCCCAACTCACCTCTGTTCTTTACTTTTCAGGTTACAGAGCATCCTCTTTCTTGCCTTGTGTTTTTAATGGTTTACTCAAACTCTGTGGATGAGGAGACTCAAGCAAGCAGCTCACCTGGAATCTCTGCGTGAGTGGGTGGTGGGGCTGAGCCTTGTTCCTAGGTCTCCAGAAGCTGCCTCCAAGCTGGAGATCTGTGATGGTGGAGATCTGACTTCCGGCAGGCTTTTCTAAGGATAAAAGTAGCTTCCAGTGAGAGAAGCCCTGAGTGTAAGCTCAGAGGGTCTTTCTGCCTCAGGTTCCAGCAGAACCAAAGTAGCTGTGTCCTTCCCAGGGGATGGAGCCGGGTCAGGGGGTTCAGGAGGCCCACTGGTTAAAGACTCAGAGGTCAGCCGGTCCATATCTAATTCTGCCTTTGATAGAAGCTCCAGTAATTCACTGAACTCTGTGCCTCGGCTTTTTCTACTAGTAAAATGAGGAGATTAATGATAGCTGCCTCTCTGAGCTGCTGAGCAATATTGATAGCCAGCACATCAGGGGCCAGTGTTTACTGAGCACTTACTTTATGACAGGTGCTATCCTAAGCCCTGGACATGCATTCACAGTGCCCAACCCACAGTAAGCACTGTATACACACATGATAAATAAATCACCTCCTTGGATTCCGATGCCCTTATGAGGTAAGTTGTTTTTTGTTTTTTTTTTTTTTATTTTAAAGATGTGGGGTACAATTCAGGGTTAAGTATGCAAATGGTCATTGTACAGGTAAAATTTGGGCCTCACTTTGGTCCCCACATCAACTGGTTTGAGATCAGGTTTTCTTATTGATGAAGTGTCCCCCTCCCCCTGGCAGTTTCCCACTACTGCCAATCCCTTTCTTATAATATTATGATAATTGTTCAGAGTCCACTTATGAGTGAGAACATGTAGTACTCAGTTCTTTGTTTCTGTGATAGATCACTGAGTATTACAGAGTCTAAATCCATCCAAGTTGCTGTGAAGTTCATAATTTTGTCCTTCTTTATGACTGCATAATATTCCATCATGTATATGTACCACATTTTAAAAATCCAGCCCAGTTTCGATGGGCAGCACAGTTGGTCCCATGTTTTTGCTATTGTGAATAGTGCTGCAATAAACATGCGTGTGCGGGTATCTTTTTCATAGAGTGATTTGAGTTCCTCCGGGTATATTGCCTGAAGATGAGGTAAGTTGCTTATTATCCCCATTTTGCAGATGAAGAGACTAAGGTATGAAGAGGTTCTATAACGTGCCCAAAATTTGGGCAGGTGGTAAGCAGAGGAGCTGAAAGCCATGCTAGGCAGCATGACAGCAGAGTGTATACTGCTCAGCTGTCTGCCTCCCCTTGGCAAAGGGCTTTGCCCAAAGCATTAGGTTGAACCTTGTAGTTGGATTGAACTGCAGTCTCTGTGAAATCCCAAGTCATTGAACATCAGCAGTTTCATGTGGATCAGCTCACTAAGGGCTTGGTAACCTCTTATGATGAAGATGATGATGATGGTTTGCATCCAGGGAAGACAGTGTGAGAGCATGTCCCAGGCTGCAGGTCTGAGCTCTCACCCCAGGGCGGCCTCCTCGGAGGTCCTTGGAGGGCCGGGGAGCTTTAGAGGAATGGCCGGGGAGGTGACCAGGAGAAGTGAGCTTTACTTTATCATGGTACAGAACTAAAAGGGCAGACAAATTAATCATGGAAGTTTCTAAAAGTGCTTTTATTTTGCCATTTAGTATGCCAGCGAGATCATTTCCCTTAATGTATACTCCTGGTATTAACACGCCTTAATCCATCATTCGCTGTATTATGAAATTACTGTGTTTTACTCCCGGGTCCTCCTGAAGATCATTAACCCAACTCTTCTTGGGCCATACATCATCGGGGATTACCTCATGGGTCCAGAGACCCCTCTCCCTGGGCTACGTGGTGGGGCTGCCCCAGTCATTTTTCCTTGCCTCATCTGACAAACAGGGCTGTTTGCATTAGTGAGCAGATGGCTCACGGGCGACAAGCAGACGTCCCCTCCCACCCGCCACCTCTCCTTCCAGTGACCCAGGTTTCCAAGGGACACAGCTGAGAGAGAGGCAGTGTCCACCCAAAGCTATCCTCTGCAGCTCTTCCAATGTCCTCAGGCTGGCCAGGGACTATGTTCTTATGTTCTTAAGCCGTCAGGGGCTTTTGATGTCAGGTCTTCCCGCCATGGGACTCAACTCCTGGGCGCTCTGCTCTGGGCTCAAGGAGGCAAAGGATGGGCATAAGCATCCCTGCACTGGCCACTTCAAGGGATTGCCTGTCTTACCCACCCAGGTCGCCCCACCCCAATTCCCTGTCTGCCTCATTGTCCCACACTCCACCTCGTTCTCTTATTTTTTACAATTTTTTAGGAAGTGCCAAACTGTTTTCCATAGTTTGCCGCACCAATTTTTCTTATAATTATTTTTAAAATTGCCAAGTAAAAATGATTCCTATTTGTGGTATACAACATGATGTTTTGATATATGCATACATTGTGGAATGACTACCTCAAGCTATTTAGCATATGCTTTACCTCACATCATTATTTTTTTGAAGTGAGAATACTTAAAATCTACCCTCTTAGCAATTTTATATGTAGAATATATTGTTATTAACTATAGTCACCATCTTGTGCAATGGAGCTCTTGAAATCCCTCCTAACTGAAATTTTGTATCCTTTGGCCAACATCTCTTCAGATTCCACATATAAGTGAGATCATGCAGTATTTGTCTTTGGGCCTGACTTGTTTCACTTAACATAATGTCCTCTGGGTTCATCTGTGTTGTAGCAAATGACAAATTTCTTTCTTTTCTAAGGTGAAACAGTATGCCTTTGTGCAGGTATACCACATTTTCTTGATCCATCAGTCGGTTGATAGAGGCTTAGCTTGCTTCCATACCTTAGCTATTGTGAATAGTGCTGCAGTAGACTTGGGGGTGCAGAGAGCCCTTTGAGATGCTAATTTCAAATCCTTTGGCTATATAACCGTGGTGGGATTGCTGCATCCACTTTCAAATTTTGAGGAATTCACACTATCTTTCATAATGGCTGCACTAATTTACGTTCCCACCAACAGTGTAGACAAGCCCATCCCACTCTTGAAACCAACAATTCTAAGATGCTTTCTCTATTTCTTTCTTGTTCTCACCCATCCTAGTCTGTCCATAAGTAACTCTCCTTGGAGCAACCAACAAAAGCATCTCAAATCTACCATTTCTCTTTTTTTCCCTACATCCATCCTGACCCAATCCTGGAGGACCACAGTCACCTCTAGCTGGTCTCACTGTTTCAACTCTCCGCCTTCCGCAGTGCCTTCTTCACAGAGAAGCCAGAGGGATCTTTTAAAAACAAATCCCTGGGTGCTAGAAGTCTCCTATGTTTTGACCTGAGTGCAACACAGGTGCACATATGTGTGAAAATTCATTGAGATGTTCACTAAGATGTGTGCCCTCATACTCTCCCTAATGAAAAAAGAAAATAACACAAACCAGATCGTGTCACTCCTGTTGAAAATCCTCCAGTGCCTTCGTGTCCTCAGATGGGATTATGCAGCCCTTAATCGCGGCCCTAGGTGACCTGGCCTGCTGTTCTTCCTGACCTCATTTCTTGCCATGACCCCTACTTCCAGTGCCCTTCTGTCTTACTCACCAGCTCTGAAATGCACAAAGACCGGTCCTGCCCCAAGGCCTTTGCCCTTGCTGTGTCTTCTGTCTGAAACACAACTCAAGATTTTTGCCTGGCTGACTCTGCCAGGTCGTCTGGTCACAGCGCAAAGCTACCTGCTCAGATTGACCTCACCTGCCCCGATTATTTCAAGCACTCTCCCCCTTACTCGTCACCTTCTCTCACATGACCCTGGTCTGTTTTCTTCATGGCACCAACACTGCCTGAAATGATCTTGTATATCGCTAAATACCCTCATTAGGTTGCAGGCTCCTCCAGGGCTGAAAGTGCATCTGTCTTGTCCATCCCTGTCTTCCCAGAGCCTTACCTATCTCTTCTGGGCCCTGCCCTACCCATTGTCCAGGAAGAGCCTAGTATTACACTAGGACTTCAGTGGAAAGAGGTAGAATCAATGCACCACACTGACCGTGAGAATGAACTTGAAGAGTGGCAGCTGGAGCCACACGTGTTGGCCATCTGCAAAATCATTCAAAGGTGAAGTCCTCTCCAGCTGTAGACGCCTCAATTTTTGGGGGAAGAACCCCTTCTGAGTGATGTGACGCCTGACACCGAGAAATGGAGGCATGAGGAGGCTGGTGGGCCAAGAGCAGCTCTGTGTACTTCCAAATTCTTCACGTAGGCCTTGACAGTCCCTTAGAAGCCCAGGAATGCAGGTTTCTGGGGCCACTCAGCTATACAAGTCTATAGAGAAAGGACTCAGGAGGACGGGGCAGGACCGGCTTCTTCAGCCTTTGCCCTCTCTCTCCTGATGAGGGGGTGGAAGACACACCTTTCCCCTGGGCATCAGCAGACACATGTGCCAACCCTGGGGACTCAGCCAAGTCAGAGTGGCCTTGCTCAGCATGGGTGGGGCCATCCATGATGCGCTGTGGCTGAGTGAGGTGTTGAGGCCTCCTCGAAGGGAGGGAGGCTGACATGACAGCCAGCCCGTGGGAGGGACGGTGCCAGAAGACACCAGGTCCCAGAAGAACTTGGGGCAGACCTTTCAGGGCTGTCTTAATAAAGGTTCATCTAAAAGCAGACCCTAGTTGGATACAGATGGCTTATTTGGGAGGGCATCCCAGGAAGCACAGGTGAAGCAGCTGGAAACCAAGACAAGGAAGGCAGGAAAACCAATATAGGGTGTGTTAGTAAGCTGGTCTGGCTGTGGGCAACTGGGAATCAATGCCACTGGGGCCCTCTGAGGAAGTGTGTAGATGACACCTCAGAATCATCCCCATGGGAGACCAGGAGACTGAGCCTTTTATCTACCGACTCCCGATCCCACTGACCGAAGCACACTCACTTGCGCGCGCGCGCGCGCACACACACACACACACACACACACACACACACACACACAAAATGCCTGGTTGCACACTGGTATTTACCCAAGAAGGCTCCCTTGGTGCCTGAAAAAGAGAGGAAGAAAAAGAGGCTGACAGGGTAGGATGCTGTCTGCCTACCAGAAGCCAACTCCAAGTGCAGGTCAGCTCAAATGGGCCAACTCAGATGGGATGCAAGAAGAGATGTCAACAAAATCTGCTAGGGAGTTGCTTGGACAGTTATGTGGCACCTCGTGTGGTGGGTCAATAGCCACGACTATGCATTCAGCTGCTGTGTGTCCTCCAGGTGGTTCCATGTCCCTAGGGCCATGGCTGCTGGACAACAAAGCCAATCCATCTCTGCCTGGCCCCAACCATCACCCCTTTCAAGGCCAATTTATTTAAAGTACAACACAGGTGTTGGGAGCATCCGTCCTTAAATAAGAATCTTCATTGATATTTGCTCTCAACTTACTATACTGGCTAAAGAGCATGATACTTCATTTCATCCTTACAGAAGCCCTGAGCAGTAAGTGTCATGAGTTTCCCATTTTATAGTTGAGGAAACTGAGACATCAAAAGGGGCAGTCACTCACCCACCGTCATGTGGTAGAGACAGCATGTGTCTGAAGCACAATTCTGAACAGCTCCGGAGAATGCCCCTTCAGGACAGCCTCCCAAGTCACTGTGAGCAGGCCAGGCCTCAACAACCTAAGTGTATCACGTGAACACCTTGATTACCCACCAGCCACACTCACCACAGATCCATGTGCAGATCCACCAAGGCCTTCCGTAAAGTTGATGCCTGAGTTACACATTTCCCTTGCTCTCTGGTCAGAAAGGGAGGAGGGAGGGATGGGGCCTGCAGTAATGGGCCCTGGGCAGCTGCTCTGACAGGGGGGCAGTGGCCTGATCAAGGCATGCCAAGCCTGTGGATGTGCCACCAGGCTACAAGTCAGGACATTCTTGCTCTCTTGCCTTGGAACTCAGCCGGGCATGTCGGGGGCACAAGAAGCTTGGCATTCGCCTGCTTCCAAGGCTGAGTGTGACTGAGACAGATGGGGTCATTACCTCCTTCCTTTTCTATGTCTTTGTCCCTGCGGGCTCCCTGCTCGAGAAGGAGCAGGATCTCAGGAAATGCTGGAAGAGGCATTCCTGAGCAGCTGACACCCATGTGTTGGCCAAGAGGGTGACGTACTGATGTGCTTTACCACCAGCCCTTTTCACAGATACTAGGGTTGGTTGCTTTCCCCAAATCAGCAGGAAAATGCTTGGTTGTAGATTAATGGTCAAGGTACAAATCATTCTGGACAAATTTGGTGGAAAGTTGGAAACCACATGATGACCAGCAAAACCAAAGGTCAGGTCAACTGGCAGCCTAGCTTATCAATAATCCCAGATTACATCGTTCTCAGAAGAAAGAACAGGAATATGGTCTACTGGACTTTTTCACACTAACACCAAAGTGTCCTGGTTGGTCAGGATTAGAAAACCAGCAAAAATGCATGTGATAAAAGCCACACTGGCTGAGGACAGGAGGCAGTGGAGGCTAGCCTTCTGGGAGTCCCAATGAAGAGGGACTGCCTACCAGTGCCTACCAGTCACTAAGCTCTCACGGTGAGCTGTCACTTGATCAGTGGAGGAGGCAATCCTGAGAGATGAGCCAAGAAGCCAGGGTCAGATCCCATCCAACGCTCCAGTGATGGGGCCAAGTTTTTGTCTCTCTTGTCCTCAGTTTCTCCGACATGTACAAGGGACCAATTGTAAAGCAACACATCACATTCTGGGCAGGGCTAGGGAGGTGGGCAGTTATTCCCCTCAAGTAACATAACAGACAATGAAATCTTTTATCCCCAGCAGGTGCCCAAATTCATCTTTTCCTAGCCAAAGGAACAGAATTCTCTTACAGTATTGTACAAGGCATCCCAGAGCCCTCAAAGGCCCTTCCGGTCTCTTGGATGTGGCCTGTCTAGGAAGCAGTAGGAAGGGTTCAAATACACAGCAGTCCATTTTCTGGCCTTTGACCTTGAACTCATATTTAACCCCTTGAGTTCCTCAGATATAAAAGGAAAGAAACCCCTCACAGAGTAGCTCAGCTTCCAGTGATTCCAGATGAGTAAATATAATAATCCAAGCTCCTCCACTGTAGGGCTTTGGATATGTTCCCTTTGCCTAAAAGGCCCTTCTCTGAGTCTTTCTATGGCTGCCGCATCTTAATTTTGGCTTGAATAATATCCTTTCAACGAGCCCATCTCTGACCACACTCTCCAACTGGGGATTGCCCATTATTCTTACTCTCTCTCACCTTCTTATTTCTGTCACAAAATTTGCATTTTATACATAGCTAGTTGGTTGTCTCCTGCTTGTCTGTGGTCTCTCTCTTCTACCAGTCACTAAGCTCTCAAAGATGGAGACTTCTTGTATATTATGTTCATTACCATATAGCTAGCCAGTGCCAATCACAGGATAGGTAATGGATGGGTGGATGGATGGATGGAGCATAACTACTCTGAATAACAAACGTGAGCTGAAATTATACTTACAAAGGTCCTATTTCAGAATAATTCTGAAATTCCAGGTGGTCGTGAATTTTAGGGTGACACAATTCAACCCAGTAGAGACCCCAGTCCTAGGCTCTCTCCTACAAAGGCAATTTATCCAACTGGCCTGTCACCCAACATTCCCTGGGGATCTTGTCAAGAATGCAGAGTTTTGGGTCCTGCTCCCAGACATTATAATTTCATTGGTCTGGAAAATGCAACTGGATGGATGGATGGATGAAAGGATGGTTGGATAGATAGCTAAAAGGTTACTGTAGGGATCAAATGAGAGAGCATGTGTGGAAATGCTTTGGAGATTGTTAACTATTCTATTAATGCCATGTGTCTTTGTGAAATGTTAGTGTCAGGCACTGTGATAGATGCCTTGCAAACATCATTATCTCCAATCATCCAATTCTGCTCATGGATGCTATTCTTCCATCATGGTTGCTGTTCTTCCGTGGAAAAACAGGTGCTCTGGTGATGCTGATATACTTCCCTAAGATCACTGAACTGGTAAGAGCTGGGGTTCAAGCCCAGGTGTCTGCCTAAAGATTTATGCTCTTCCCAAATTTCACCAGATTCTAAAATTCCCACCATCAACAGAAGTGACTGCAGTGAAGTCCTCATGGACACTGACAAGCCTGAAACCCAACATACTTGAATGAAATAGCCCCATTGTCATTCTTTAGACACTCTGTCTTCTTTCTGAAGCCTAATCTGCCTCTCTCCCATGGTCAGTTTTCCTTCTTTGGGACTGCCATTGAAGAATCTTTACCTAACACCAACGCCTCTCTAGGAGCATCCTCCAATTACATCTAATATGAAAGTAATTATTGTTTAACTTGGGTGTAAAGTGAGAGTCAAGAACTTCTAAGCAAGGAAGGATGTTTGTGAATTAGTTGCAATCTCCTTTGACTCCTCTAGAGGTCTTTCTTTTTTAAAAAATTATTTTTGGCTTCGGGAAGTTAATCTAGAAAGTTGAAATTTTGGGGATACATAATACCCAGATAAGCAAATGCCATCTTGCCCATTTCATAGAGTTCTTTAGAGCATCAAATAAAGAATAAATGTGAATGCACATTGAAAAAAGATATAGGAATGTGAAGATAAAGATATTTAAGAAGATGTTGTTGCTACCACTACTTAACAGTTCTTGAAAGTTCATTATACTACCATTGTGACTTTAATCCTTCAACAACCCTCTGAAGCAGCTAGTATCGATATACCCATATTACAGAAAGAAATGCCAGTTCAGAGAGGGTAAGGGGCTAACCAAGTTGAAACTGGTACTTCTGGGTCTTTGTCACAGAACTGGAGCACTCACTGTTGGCTTTCTCACGATCAACACCCAAGATTCCCCTGAAGGAATTCAGCAAGTGCTATATTCCAGTGGAATCTATCCTGACAAAAATGAAGTGATAAACTGCCCAAAGTTGGTAGGAATAGTTTAGGAGACTTGTGATCAAGTTCGAGGTCATAATTCTTTGTCCATTTGTGGCTGAAGTAGGGTCCAAAGGACTGGTAGGAGTCCTCCTTATCATCTCAAACTCAAGGAATGAGGCTGAGTCCCCAGAATCCCCAGAAGAGAGGATTGTATCTGTGTCCTTCTCATCTAGGAAGGGGAAACCGAGAAGGAGACACTGAAGTCCAGAGAGGCATAAGTGACATCCAGGGGTCTCCAAGATTGAGTAGTAGTCACCATTCTGACCAGAGGTTTGTAAAAATGTAGATTCCAATTGCATTTTCCAGACCAATGAAATTATAATGTCTGGGAGCAGGACCCAAAACTCTGCATTCTTGACAAGATCACCAGGGAATGTTGAATGACAGGCCAGTTGGGTAAATTACCTTTGTAGGAAAGAACCTGGGACTGGGGTCTCTACTGGGTTGAATTGTGTCTCCCTAAAATTCACAACCACCTGGAATTTCAGAATTATTCTGAAATAGGACCTTTGTAAGTATAATTTCAGCTCACTTTTGTTATTCAGAGTCGTTATACTCTATAAATTCACCATGAACACTGAGTTAGGGAATTCTAAACCATTTCTCCTAGGGGAAACAAAGTTCTTATGAGCTCCTGGTCAGAGTATTTTCGTCAGTCAACCATGTATTTGTGTGTGTGTGTTTTATGTGTGTTTCTATTTGAAGATACCTGATTTAAGACATACCGTTGATTCATTCACATTTAACTCATGACCAAGAACACTACAACTCACACCTGGATGAAGCTTCCCTGACACAAGGATTTTCTGCATGAGGCAAAACACAAACAGGCTTCTTGCACACAGGAGCACTGAACAGCATTTCAACATTATCCCATTTTAAACAGCAAAATCACCAACAAAAAGCACAAAAATGCAAAACACCCGGTACTAAGTAAAGTGCAAAAGACACTCATTTGTGAGAGCTGAAACAAGAAAGCAGAGCATCACCTTATTTGACCTCATCTTGGAATGTGGCATTGGGCAACTCTAATTTTCTGCTACTTTGCACATAATGAAGTCTGAAAATTAAGTTTGCAAACTCATCCCAGAAAAAGTGTTACATACCTCACTGCTGAATATCACTATGGTCACCTTCAAAGTACTCCCCTTGAGAGCTATGCACTGACGCCAGCACCTAGTTCACCTATCAAGGCAATTTTGGAACACTTTTTCTGGAATGGCCATCAGAGTTGTCATTGTATTATCCTTGCTATCCTGAATGTCATTAAAATATCTTTCTTTCAATATTTCCTTTATCTTCAGGTAAAGAAAAAAGTCACTGGGGACCAGATCAGGTGAGTAGGGAGGGTTTTCCAATACAGTTATTTGTTTACTGGCTAAAAACTCACTCACAGACAGTGCTGTGTGAGCTGGTGCATTGTCATGATGCAAGAGCTCCTTCGGGACCACTTTTGCACACACGTTTTCCATGTCAAGAGTATCAGTTAAGATTTTCCTAACTGTTTCTCTATCAATGTTTATTTGATCTGTTATGTTTCTCACCGTCAGTCGATGATTCTGACTCACAATTTGATGAGTTTTCGCAATGTCTTCGTCAGTTCTGCTCATTACTGGCCATCCTGATCTCTCTTCGTCAGTGACATTTTCTCTCCACTCAGAAAAACACTTAATCCCCGCCCGGGCAGCGAGACCTCATCTCTACAATAAATCAAAAAATCAGCTGGGCATGGTAGCGCATGCCTGTAATTTCGGCTACTCGGAAGGCTGAGGGGGAAGGATCGCCGGAGCCCAGCAGGTCGAGGCAGTCTGGGCGACAGAGTGAGACTCCAACTCAAAACAAACAAACAAACACTTAATCCATTCCTACACTGCCATTTTCTTCATGGCATTGTCCCCATAAACTTGGACTGACATATACCTGATTTCACTTCCACTCTTGCCAACTTTAACAAGAAATTTAATGTTTACTCATTGTTCTAATGCAAACTCTGACATTCTCACGATGACAATGCTGATGGCCAGAAAAAGAGTTCCAAAATTGATTTGATGTGTGAACGAGGCACTGGCATTGGTGCATAGCTTCCCAAGGGGAGTACTTTGAAGGTGACCATAGTAATATTCAGCAATGAGATATGGAGCACTTTTTCTAGGATGAGCTTGTGAGTTTAATTGTCAGACCTCAGATCTGCAAATAATCCACATGTATCGATTTGGGAGTCACAAATACATTTTAATGAATAAGTAAGTAGCAAGTTTGGAATTCATAAATAATGAGGCTTCACTATAATTAGATAAGGTCATCCTGGAGTGTAGGGGCCCTAGGTCCAATATGGCTTGTATTCTTAATTGGAAAAGAGAGGACGCACAGAGGCAGATACATCTCAGGCCAAGTGGTCACAGACACAGAGACTGGGGAGAGGCAGCAAGCCAAGGAATGCCAGTGTCTGCCAGTCTCCACCAGAAGCTGGAAAGACAATGCAGGACTCTTGCTTAGAGCCTTCTGTGGAAGCACGGCCCTGCTGACCCCTCGGTTGCAGGCATCTAGCCTCCAGAACAGTGAGAGAATAGATTTCTGTCATTTTAAGCCATCTGGTTTGTGGCACCTTGTTATGGCAGGCCTAGGAAATAAGTAGAGGGCCTGAATCTGCAGGGGCCAGCCTGGCTTAGGGGTCATGTGGATTCAGGGACTCCCATTCCACTGGGGAGTCAGCCCAGCTCCCAACCTGACAGCCTTGCCTCAAGGATCAAATGAGAGAATATCTGTGAAGAACGAAGGGAACTAGCATATGCTCTATCAACTCAGTGGATTCCTATTTAAGTCCTTGGGGTCCCAAATTACCTCTCAGCAGCCTCGCAGCACCCACTGCAAATGCCCTGGGCCCCGACCACTCTGAGGTCACCCTTCCAGGCAAATGCTGGGCACAGGGCTGCCTCCACACATGTGCTGGGGTTGTTTCTCACACTAGGAACCCCTCCCCCAAGTGCAACCTTGTTCTGCCAAGAAGATTGAGTTTTTCTCATCTCTGAAAATCCCATAGTATGTAGAATGCCTCCCTCAGCACATAGATTTTTGCCCTCAGTAATAATTAGGGTGTACGTGCTTAGTGTCCATGATGCAATTACATGGCAGGAATTTCTTAGTCCAGTGTCTTGCACCTGCCTGGTGCACGGTAGGTGCTTAATAAAAAAACTGAGTTGCGTAGGCACTCGGTGGGGTGTGATAGGTTCTCCTGGATGAGGGTGTTTGGTCAAAGGATCTTCAAAGCCCTTCCTACCCTGGTTTTTGTACAACAGGGTTGTTGGAGGAATGAATAAGTGGGTCCATTTTAAGCCCCTCCTGTAGCAGGTGAGAAGACAGAAGTCCTGAGACTTGCATGAGATCAGACAGTTTTTGGGCTGTGGCACCGGATGTAAGAGCAGTGGTTTGATGCTGAACCTAGAAGCTGATTTCAGCCTCTCTACACCCCCGCATAAGGCCTCTGGGATCCCTGTACCCAGTGGCTGCCCTAAGGATGCTTGTTTGAAGGCCCATTTAAACAGCATGGTTGACTGCGCCTCATTCATTCTGAACTCATTCTGATTTCCCACAGCCCCGGCCCTGCATTCCTTCAGAGCAGGCTGGCAGAAGGGGAGCAAGATGCTGCTGAGCATCTCTGGTCTTTGGCAGGTCTGGGGCCATAGACAGGAGGACCCAACAGCTGGAGAGGTGCCCGAGGGTTCAGGTACCCTCTTCCAAGAGTCCAGACCATTCTGGTAGGGAGGGCACTGCCATTTCTAACACCCCTCCTTACTCCATCCTAGTACCACAGAATGGCAGAACAGGGAGAACTCAAAGAGAGGACTAATTTGGGATCACACACTCAGGACTATATAGGGAACCAACACGGGTGACAAGACCAGGTATGTGCCTCCAGGGAGCTATTGGTCCATGGACCCACCTGGAGAGTGGATGTACTCAGTCCTCATTATCTTTTTTTTTTAATTTTTAATTTTAAAGATATGGGGTACAATTCAGAGTTAGGTATACAAATGTTCGTTATGCAGGTTCCCTTGTTGATGAGGTGTGCCGCCCTCCCCTGGCAGTTTCCCACTATTGCCAATCCCTCCCCCCTCCCCTCGTAGTTTCCAACTACTGCCAATCCCTTTCTTATAGTATTATGATAATTGTTCGAGGTTCACTTAGGTCCTCATTATCTTTAATCCTGCACCAAAAACAAAGCACAGGGCAGACCAGACTAAGCCTCATGTCCATCTAATCCTATTTCCTAACTGTCCTGATGGAAACTACAACTTCTGGAGAAAGATGGGGCTTCCTCAGGGCCATGTGGTAATGGGTCAGCAGCAGAAGAGTCCAGCTCTGCCCACATCCAGACCACCATCTTTTGTTTGCTTTTAGCTCTGGAAATATAAACATGGGAAAGTTGGAAGAACCTTTGAGAAAGCCCCATTATATAGGCAGAAAAACTGAGGCCATGGGGGAGAAGAAACTCATGAAGCTCACTCAGAAAGTAGAGTGTCAGGCAGAACAAGGGCTCAAGCTAGCATGTGTGTGCATGTTGCGGGTGATTGCATTTATCTTTTAGGGACAGAACAATACCTGGCATACAATAGGTACTCAATAAATTCATGGCTTTGGGATGATCCTAGTTTGGGAAACTGCAGGCTGGGAAGTGTTCTCTCTGGAAAGCTTTTGAGCTATCAACATTTTTTCCCCAAATTTCTGAGCATTCCCTTTGGGTGCCAAGTTGGACGTGATCACTTCAAATTCATAATGAGTATGGAATAAACAGAAGGTAACTCAAGGTGAGTCATTCATTAATCATAAGCAAAACAGGCCTTGATCAAGGACACATCAGCACAAACCATAAAAAAAATGGAGGGAAAGTGTTGCCCAATCTCCTTATTTAATATTAACTACATTATGTTCTTTCATTTGAGTTCTGAGAAAGATTGCCTCCCACTCCCCGGTTTTGTATGAACTCAATCCAAAGTCAATTTTCCTTGAATACATAGGAGCCTGTTTCATGGGTGCTGAGAGTGAGATGAGGGACTTTGGAACCACGATCACTCACCCAGAAAGGATGCCAGTCGGCAGGACCACCTCCATGCAGCATAGAAAGGGACTTGTCCTTGGTCACTTTTTCAGCATCTCTTGATATCTTCAGGGGGAAAGCCAACAGACTATGTGGGGGAACTACCATTCCTTGGAAGGTGCACCTTGCTGGGGTAGAAATAACAAGTGCCTGAGTGACTGTGCAAACAGTCACCTGATGACATCGCTGGGCTGTGGCTGATGGGGCATGCCCTGATTTGGGGGAGGTGAGAGAGGGAGCGTGGACACCATGTAGACTGGGCAATCACAGTGACATGTTTTTCTCCTTTGCTTTCACGTGTCCCATGATGTAGGCAGTCAAGGGGTGTGATCATAAGCTGAGGCTCAAAGCGTGGATGATGTCTGGCGCAGGGCTCTCGCCACTCCCATACCGCCCGAGCATAGTGACAGGGGCCCTGTTTTCTGAAAGGGTATCTGTCACTTCAGGATTGAGCTATGATCCCTCCAGTGGCTGCTTCTCTATCTGAAGTGGAAGACTTTGGGCTGAGCAAAGACTTCCCTTTGTGCTCTCTGTGATGCCTGAGCACCTTCTCCCTTTCCTACCATTCCTGGCTGTCGCCGCTCCGTTGTCCCTTTCCAGCCGAGGAAATGGCTGAGTTCTCCTGCACCCTGATTAGAATGCACTGCTTCCCTGCAAAGGTGGCAGAGCCGACTGGCGTGGACACGCCTCCACGTAATTTGCACAGCATGGGAGTACTGTGATCTAAAGGTGAGATTCAGGAGTTTGCCCCCAAAAAAGCCCAGGAATGGAGAGGAAAGAAAGGGAGATGAGAACAAAATTTGACACAAATTACCCGGTGCTTGCTGGAGCAGAATGAGGCAGTGGGAGCTGCCAGGGAAAGTCTGGTTGGTACCATCTCAGTAGAGCAGAGAAGCCAGCCTGGTAGGTGGGGCGGGGGGCGCATTGTGGACTTGGTGTGGACATCACTGGGAAAGTCAAAACTGGCCTGGTCCTGAAAAGTTTTCCTGCCTAAGAGAGTTTACTAAAAAATACAGACAACTAGCTCCTACCCTCAAAGATCCTGAATCAAAAACTTAGAGTGTGACCAGGGTAGCCATATTGTGGTTCAGTGCCAGGTACAACCCTGAAACAAAGCCTGCTGGGAAATCACTATTCATTTGACAGCTCCCTCATCCCACGGAGGAGGCAATGGAGCTCACAGAGGAAAGGGTTTAAGGAAAGCTCACAGAGGAAAGGGTTAAGTTCCCACAGAGAGTTAGAAGCAGATTCTTCCCTCCCTTCCTTTCTCCCTTCTTTCCTCCATCCTTTCTTTCCTTCCCCCCTTCTTTTTAATTCCTCTTTTCTTCTCTCCCTCTTTCTTCCTTCCTCTCTTCCTCCTTCCGTTCCCACCTTTATTCCTTCCTCCTTTTCCCTTCCTTCTTTCCTTCCTTCATTCCTCTCTTTTCTCTCCTTTTCTTTCTTCCTTTTATCCTTTCTCCATCCTTTTCTTCTACCCTCTGTCCCTCCTTTCTTCCCTACTTCATACTTTCATTCATGCATTTTTTCAACAAACATTTACTGAGTATCTGCTATGTGTCAGGCACCGAGTTAGGTGTAGAAACAGCCCTGATGTCTCCCCTGCTGGAGCAAACACTTTAGTGGGAAAGATCAGCATTAACTCAATAATCAAACATGTAAATGTGAAAGGGGCACACAAGAGGCTAAATGTTGTACAAAGGTGGCCTCGGTGGCCTCATCTATAAAAACTGGAGTTTTCTCACTTGCCCTGCCTCCTTCTCATTGCACAGCACACAATGGAACAGATTTGGTAAACATAAAAGTAGTTCTCCAAATGCTGGGCTTATCTTGACTCTGATAGGCAATCAATAAATATTTGTAGAATTGAATTGTTGAATTGAATTATTCTGGAAAAATAAAGCACGGATTAGCAAGAATCCCTACCACCAACACATTGTTCATTTAATTTTCCCATTTGTACAGACAAGACACAGGCTGGGTTTGCTGGATCTAAACAAAGACCGGCAGAAAAAAATGCCTTCTGCAGATCCCTGGAATGTCAGAGCTGGACAGACCTCAGATATTCCTGGTCATGCCTGCCTTCAACTTCATGGGATGGGAAACTGAGGCCCGGAAAAGGAAACGATTCTTCAAGGTCATATATGAGAATAGTGACCCAGGTTTCTCTGAGTCCCAAACCAATTGGATAGATGATCGTTTAACCAAACCATGGGCATGTCTTGGATGCCTAGATGCTGGGGGCTGTTAGTTTCTATGTTAAAATTCCCAAGGTTGGAGTCATCTCCCATGTATTAATTAAGGTTTTACTGCAGTCCCCAAGGTCCCAGAAGTATTTCTCCATGAGCCACAGCCAGGAGCAAATGCTGCTACTGTGTGTTTGGTAGACATCGATTGCTTCCTGTTCTGTTAGAAGCACCCATATGTCTTTGAGGAACCACCCACTCTCAGTCCATGAGGTTTAGGTATGGTTGAATCCATCTACTTCCAGAAAAGATAGACACATGTCTCAGGCCTAGCCAATCAGCTTGTATCATCTCTTTGGTCATAGTGATTTGTTCAGGGAAAGACATGTGACTCAAGGTGGTCCAATGAGAATCAATCCTATGATTTGGGGTGGAGTTACTGGCAAAGAGACCCTGTATTTCCATTGATTTTGTTAAGCTAGTAAATGTTATCTTAGAGCTTCTGGCAGTCATCTTGCTACTGACCTGGAAAGTCTTTCTGCTAATGAGCCCACACTATGCAAGGGGGGAAAACAAGAAAAGCAACTGAGTCCTGAAATATATATTTGCATATTTATATATCTATATACATATATATTTGACTTCTGGATGCAGCCACTCTTGTGGCTAAATACTTTGTACTTCTCAGTTACATGAGACAGATTCCCTGTAACTGGTTAACCCACATGGCAGAGACAGCCAGAAGACACTTGTGGAGTTTTTGCTTGGAAGATGATATTTTCCAGCATGCCTTGCAACTAAGTGGTGCCACACAGCTGAGTTCTGACCAATGAAACTGAAAGGCAGAAGTGAATGTACACTTCTGCCAAAATTTTCCATGCAATCTTTCATTTTCTTTTGTTTAATCCACTGAATAAGTGTCAAAATACAGATTGGTCTTAGGAGCCACATATTGAAAATGTCATCAGGTAGAGTCCCTGAATGACTGTGGAGAAGAGTGCTGTCCACTGTCAATTGGACGAAGGTGAATGGAAAGTAAATTCCATTGTGTTAAGTCACCAAAATTCAGGGGCCTCTTTGTAATAATAGCTACCATTATCTCCATTAATTCACCCAGTGTTTCAATCAAGGTTCCTAGTCATAAACAACAGAGACCACCTCTGACTCACTTAAGCTCAGTAGGGTTGTATTAAAAGGATGGTAGCTGCTCACAGACACCTCATGAGAGCAGAAGAACCAGGACTGGGGATGCCACTACTCAGAACAATGCCCAAACTAATTACACAAAACTGAAAGTGGTGGTTGGAGGGGCACCAATGAAGGTGTCACTGGGCATCCATATCTCACCTGGTCCTGATGCTGAGAACTAGGTATAGCTGAGACCATGACCACTGTCTTTTTCAGAGTGGATTCTGCAAAGTCCCTGCTTCTCTATGTCTGAAGGAAAGTCTAGGGCAAGTATATCTTATTAATGGAGTACAGGTCATGCCACCACACTCTACCTGTAAAGGAGTCTGGGAAAGTGAATGGCATTTTCCCATTATGATGATGGAAAATGGGCTTTGCTTCAAATGGTAAAGAATTCTCCAAACATGGGAAGGACGTGCAAACACAGGACAGCCTAAAGAACTGATGAATGGATGCTACAGCAACCCTGAAATAGATTTCTGTCACTGAAAGAACATTACAGACAGAGTGTACTATTAATAGGCTTCAAATTTAATGTAAAATAGAACATAGACATGTTCTAGAGATTGTGCTAGGCACTTGACATAGCTTATGTAATCCTCACAATTACTCAAAGTGGGGTAGAAACTATTATCCTCATTTTTCAGACGAAGAAACTAAGTCCTAGAGAAGAAAGTTACTTGCCCAAGTTCATGCAGCAAGGATGGGATGAAATCTTCTAACTCAAAAGACCAGGGTCACATGACAGGTTTCCATATAGCGAGGTTTCTGGCTTGAAACCACACTGGGATTCAGGTAAATTTGGAAAATAGGTGGTGAGTCCATGAGCAGGAGTCTTTTTGGATGGAAGACTGAAGGGCTTCCAGAGAGAGCTTATCCTGAAAAAGAGGCACAAATAGGACCAACTTGACCAAGGAAGAACACCTTGGTTATAAGGTATTAGGGAAGGAATTAGGATCTGAATATGATGGTGGAGGGCAGTTTGTTCCTGATATGTCTCCTGGGACAGGCTGGAGACTAGCAGAAGAGTCCTGAGGGCAAAAGAACTGAGGGTGAAAACTGAAAAAGGATATTTCACTCCAAACTACTCACATGATGCTGGAGGACACATCTTCGCTCTGGGCACCTCTAGAGGAGAAGCCCAGGATGTAGGAGGCTTCCTCCCCCACCTCCCTGCAGGCCACCTTGAAGCTTTGCCCAGGGAGGCTCCAGTGCATTGGTGCTGGTGTTCACAGCTGCAGTCACACTCAGCGAGAGAAGACTTGTTTATGAGCACAGGTGAGATCCCCCTGAAAACTCTCCAGAACACTAGGAGTGGGAGAGATTCACAGGAACAGGGAGGCCCTGTGGTAACAGGTGGGGCCAAGAGCTGGTGGAACTGGACATCTCAATGTCAATGTGAGTCAAGGGCAAATGTGCTGGGTATCTTAAATTCACCGACCAGATTTTCTCTCCACTCTTACCTACCCTACTCTAGGCCCTACACCCTGAGATGTAGGAATTACACAGCTGGGATCCTTCCCTTTTGTCTTCTGGTTGGGCTCAACCAATGGGCAGCACTAGCAGAGTCAAGTTCAGAGTTATCATGGACTGGACTGCACCCCTCCCCACCAAGGTCACCAGGATTTCTGCCAGCTGCCTTCTCCACACAGCCCTCTGTCTCTGGAGTCTAGTAATTGTCACTTTCCTCATCGCATTAAGCCCAGAAGACGTCGTGGCGCCCTGCTTTTCCCAGTGCTTTGGGGTGCTCAGCTCCAGGGTTGTTCCCTCCACTCTGCCCATACTTCTGTCATGAGCCCCAGTGTGAAGCTGTCTTCATTTCCAGTTAGAGTATACTTCCTACTTCAGCCAAGACTCTGACTGTTAGAAGGAAACATGGAACCCACTACGAGATAATCTGCTTCATGACTTTGAGAGGCAATGTCATACTGGATTTTGCATCACTTTTTCTTTTCATTTTTTAAACACATGTACCAGAATGTTCTTGAGGTTTTTGTCAACTCTCTGGCACCTAGTAATCTTGTCACAAAACTCTGTTTACTTTTGGGTCCTGTCCAGTTGGCCTAAGATCTGTCTTTGTTGGGGAGAATGTCATAAACCAGGGAGTTCCTACAAATGACTGAGGGAAAATGTCATGGAAACAGCTACCCCAGGGTCTAAAAAATAGTCGAGGGTGCCAAACTCTTAAAGACACCAAAATGATGAGAGGCCCTGAGCTGACCCATGATGGGATTCAGGTTTGGAAGGGTTTTTTGGTATACCTGGGACTGTAGATGCCCAAATACCACATAGAAGAAGGTCACTATTTTTCCATCAGTCATTCTTCATTTGGCCCAGGTGCAAATGGCCCAAGCTCAGATAAGCTAGAGGCAGTGTCTGATCCCACCCTGGTCCCACCCTGCAGTTCTGTAGCCTGAGGCCCTCTCCGCAGAGTCCCATTGGTCTAGGGACCTCAAGCCAGTGATGAAGGGGTCAGCTGAGACTGCTCACTGTCTTCCACCCCATTCAGAGAGAAGGGACTTTGAACATGCTCCTCAATGAGCTCAGATTTGCCAGGACTATTTTGGGGACAACAAGTATATCGCTGCAAGCTTACAGAGTGACACTATAGCCCAGCCCTTCTTGCCCTACAAAAGCCAGAATCCAAGCCTGCTTTCCTTCCCATCACATTGTCAGCTCTGGCCATATTTCTCCCCTGGGTATGTCTTGATCCTAATGTCTGGGATCCCCAGTTTGGGGACAGCTAACTTCCAGAGAAAGCATCCTGGACAGGAGTTATTGTAACCAGGCCCTGCCTTTAAATGAGCTCTCATGTGAAACTCAAAGGTCTTTATGACTTGAATCACAGTCTTAGGAAAGAGGCCATTTGCTACAGGATGAAGCCTGAACTTTTGCCCACTCTAGGATTTTTACCCACCAGTTGTGTCAACCAAATAAGCATGAGTGCTACAGCCAAAACAGAAATCATCTGGAAGAAAGAGAGAGCTGAATTCTGACTAATGAGTATCCCCTAAGGGCTTCCATGTATAGCCATGCAAGTTGCATGGCACAAATACAGGGGGCACCATTCGCTACATGGACAGACTAGATTGGCATAGCCATTATGACTGCTTTCTGGCAGTTGGCAGTAAGTGACCTGAGGAAGGGGCATCTGTCCCTAATTCACTCACTCTGGCGGGATCCAAGCCAACCCCTAAGGCATCAGATCAGAAAGGCTGTTAGAAATATAGTGGTGAAAAGTGTTCCCTTCCTCATTCTTCGAAAGGATATGATACATTCCCTGGGGCACCTGTGCCACCCTGGCTCTTCTAATGTGGCCTTCTCCTCCTCCATCTATCCCCACAGAGCAGCATAGGCACCAGCAAGGCCTCAGGAAATCACTCCATAAATTCTCTTTTCATTGGAGGCCCAGCAGATAATAATTTAAAGAACTAGTCACTGCTTGCAATTAAGCACAGAGAAAATAGATCAGGCCCATAATTTATGTCTGTGCAAGGTTGGGCTGGATTCGTAATTAATGTTTGCTCCCTTTAATGAAATACTCCAAAGGTCTGCACTTCTGTCATTCATGAAGGTAATTTTTCAATTGATTAGTAAAATAATACTTGAAAAGTAAATGCACCTGCTTCTTCCCCGAAATGTCTCAGTCAACCGGACACACTAGTTGGGACGCTAAAAAAATACCACTCCAATCCAGTGGAGACCGGACTCTGCACCATCAGCATGCAGAGAGCCCGAGAAGGAGGCAAGAGGAAAAAGTAATTAGAGCAGCTGCGGTGACCAGAATTCCTGGGTGGCCCAGGGCTGGGGAGCAGCTGTGGCCATCCTGCCCGGCTCCTGCCTGCAATGGAGAAGTCAGGCGGGAATGTAAGGGCCGGGCAGGCTCAGCTAGAGACCCAAGCAGTCTGGTCTTTCCAGCCCAGGTCCATGTGAGACATCAGTGAACTGGGCAGGGCCTTGGGGGGAGAAGACGCCTCAGAAGCCAAAGTGGGACGCACTTAGTCAGCAGGGATGTAGGCTGGCCAGGGCGTTTGGCAGAAGGCTAGACACAGAGATGCTGTTCCCGAATATCCAAGGGTAACAGGTCCCTGTTAAAGGCCACTTAAAATGGGAATCAGCATTCCGTAGTCATCAGTGAAGATGTTTGACTGGAACCTTATCTTAAAAATTGAAACCAAGCCGGGCTCGGTGGCTCAGCCTGTAATCCCGTGCCTTTGGGAGGCTGAGGTGAGTGGATTGCCTGAGCCCGCGGGTTCGAGACCCGCCTGGGCAGCGAGACCTCATCTCTATAATAAATCAAAAAATCAGCCGGGCGCGGTAGCGCGCGCCTGTAATTCCGGCTACTCGGAAGGCTGAGGCGGAAGGATCGCCGGAGCCCAGCAGGTCGAGGTTGCGGTGGCTGGAAGCGGCCACTGCACTCCAATCTAGACGACAGAGTGAGACTCCAACTCAAAAAAAAAAAATTGAAACTAAAATGTATAAAATTGTCTTCATTTTATGTTCTGTGAAGTACATCTAGGCAATAAATATAATATAGTAGTGTTAATTCTTAGAATAAATAGAAACTCAGTTATCAATTTGGGGATTTGTTTTTAGTCAAAGTTACTTAACGGCAATACATACCATCCTTCCTCTCATCATAGATTTTCACATACAGGCACAGAGAGGGCGATCTGGGCAAAACTATTCAAAGGCTGAGTCAATTTTCCAAAGTCCGTTTGTCATCTTTGACATTTAAAGGACTTGACAATCAATTATTGAGCATCAAATATTGAATTACTTCGCCGATTGCTGTCCTGTGAGTGTTTCCTTCTTCCAGCAGGTCATCACTTGCCAGTGACTTGGTGTGGGAGTCCAGGGTACTTCAACATCACTTCCACAGACTCTATGAACTCTTGGGTCTTTAAGAGATCCACTGATTCTACTTGCAATCCATTTTCGTGTCAATGTTGAATGCTTGACACAACAAAGGGGACATCAGTAGTGATGAGAGGAGGGGCCTATTGGAGGGGTCTGGTTTTACAGGGAGTCAGCTCTTTAGTGAACGTCTCTGTGTCTTCTAGCAATGCTGGCTTGTCGACATGACCTCATAACTGTGGGGGGCCAAGGGTGGAAAACAGTCCAATAACCACAGACCTTTTTTCTACACTTGCTGGCCATGGTTGCTTGGATTGAACCTTGAGGACAAGTGTGTCACTTAGGATCCTAGTTGCAATCAACAGAAATGGACTAGATGATCTCAGCAGATAGAGCCTTTTTCAAAACATGCTGGAAAAGCCACGATTCCCTGGGAAGGCTGCAGAAGGAGGTGCAGAAAAGGGCAGAAGGGAAGGTCTTCACCTTCAGCATTCCCAGTCTAGTGTAATAGTCCCTGCCACTGTCACAAAATACCAGATGCCGCAGCCAGAAGTACACTCCATCCACCCAGGACTGCAGGCATAGCCACAGCACTCCGTTCCTGCTTCCTGCCTCATTGTTCCGGCCGATGTGGCAATCCGGACCAGGCCGCATGCCTCTGCCACCTTCAAGGGGGACAGGAAAGTGTTGCTCACTCTAGTGGGTGGTGGGCTCTGTCCCCTGAGCCTCACTTGGAGGGGAATCTCCTGGCATAGGAAAAGGGTTCCCAAGCTGGGGATCCCCTAGAAAGAGAGAGCGAGGTCCCATGGATGGGATGCATTTCAATCATGTCCTAACTTCCCTCACTTTTAGCATGTACTGAGCACCAGCTATGCTATACATACTCACATACATTTTGCCGGTCAACCTTTCCTTGTGAAACAGGATTATGATCCCAACTTCCAGTTGAGGAGACTGAGGCTTAGAAAGAGGAAGGGACTTCCCCAAGGCTATGTAGATTAAAAGCACCCACATCAGGGTTTGCTTTTCTTTTTGCTCTTCTCATCCTAATGCTACTACTCAAAAGACACTTGAAAAAGGGTCCTTGAAAGGCAGGTGGTGAGCTCTCACTTCACTCCTGATTTTATTTTTCCTGGTGGAAAATCCAGGATGTTGAGAGCCCATGAAACTTCTTATGCTGCTAGTTCATAGCCGATCTCCTGGCCCCTGGCACAAAGTCAGGCAAGTCATAGGAGCGGAGGAAATAAGCTTTTCCCTTTTGAGATTGCTATGGGAAACAACAACTCAAATGCTCTGGTTGTTAGCTATTAATATTTCACCTTGGCTGGGGGTTTTAAAATATGAATTTTAGTTCTGGGTCTACCACTGACTTTGCCCTAGTCTTTAACTCACGTACACCCTCACTTTCCTCCTGGGTAAGGAAGAGAGACACTGCAGCAGAGGCTACAGCTGGTGGCCTTTTTCTCCAGCTCCAACCACAGAGGAGTTCTATTAGTCCCCAAGGTGTGGCCTCCACTTCTCCTGTGGCCTCTCCAGTCTGAGTCCACCATCCACCAAAGAAACGGGGCTGTTGTTGATCTGATGTCCCTCAAAAACGGGAAAACCAAAGGTGGGCCAAATGGCAGCATCTTGCAAGAAAAATGAGCTTGGGGGTTCTTTACCTAATCACCTCACTCATTTGGACATCACCTGTCCAGCCCTTGCAGACACCTGCGTCTTCAGCCCTGAAGGTGCTGATCTTGGGGAATGACTGACCAGAGCCTGCCAGCTGCAACTCTCTGCCTCTTCGCTGTCCAGTACAGGAGCCACAGGCTGCTACTTGAATTTAAACTCAAATTAATTAAAATTAAATACAATGAAAATGGATCCTCCTTGGTCACGCTAGCCAAATTTCAAGCGCTGACCAACCACTCAAGGCAAGTGACCAGTGACCACCATATCAACAGCACAGTATTAGGACATGTCTGGCATCCAGAAGGTCCTCTCAGACATCACTGCTCTAAGTCCCCCCATGAGCTCCTCAGGCCCACTTACTATCTCTTTCCACCTAGTGCCTGAGCTGCCAGGGCACAGTGACCCAGGGTGGCCCTCCCTCCTCCTCTGCTCCAGCGCCTCCAGCCTCCTTTCAGAACAAGACCAATCTATATCGGCAGCTCCTTTTCTTCGCATGAACAATGCGGAGCCGCCCTGGGAAATGGCTGATCACTTTCTCTAGCACCTCCTTTCCGACTCCCTTAATAGGTGGAAATGCTTGGTTATTTCAAATGAATATAATTACAAAATCTTCTCCTTAGAGCAATGTTCTTCCTTTGTGGGAACAGACATCTCCTTTCTCTTATCTCCTCTTTGAGAGGCACTTTGCTACTTTGAAAAGTGCAATTCAGTGTCCCCGCAGGACGGTCTCTCCTCACTCTCCTGTGGGGCAGAGCAACTTTGGAAAGATGCTCCAGGCCCAGCTCCATGGGCCAGGCTCTCTCTCTGGTGGGCAGGATGCTTCAGCAGCAGGCCACCCCTCTGGAGGGCGAGCCACTGGCATTGTGGCTCCCAGGAGTGTTCTCACTCATCCTAAATGGGCAACCTGTCCCTCCCTGTCTGGACAAATACACGGCAGGCCACTGCCTCTGCCACCTCATATAGCAGTCTCCTTCCCTTGTCTGCACCTCTGTCGTCATGCCCCAGCACCTCCCGCTCTGGGAGCTGATCCCATAACCCTCAGTTCAACCCCAAAGCTCATGCGTCCTGCAGACTTGCAGCTCCAGATACCCTTGATTGCCCTTGTTGTTGTGAAGGCAGCACAGGCTGTGGGGTCAGACTGACGTGAGTTTGAATCCTCACTTTCCCACTGTGATATCTTTGCCAAATGAGTCACTTTTTGGAGACTTAATTTCTCCAGATCTGAAATGAGGATTCTACCCACCATGCATAGGGAAGCTGCCATGTGCATTCAATGTGACTCCAGCTCTTGGTCCTAGGTGATGTTGCAGTAATGGTCACATGACTCACTTCCCCTGGGTGTGTGGATTTGGAGCAGGAGAGCATCGTGTGACTGTGAGATATCCCCATTGTCTACAGTCACGTTCTCACTGGGTGGAGAACACTGGCCAGGCAGAAATGAGAAAGAAAGAAGCCAATACATACAGAGATGCCAGCTGTCAGTCCAGGAGGGCCAGGGTCTTTCTAATGTTGCCCGCTCCTGCCTACTCAGTTCCTGGCAGGGGGTCCAGTACATAGACGGTACCTAGCAGGTGCTGGTTGCATTGTTGAAGTAACGAGGACAGAGTATGAGTCCTTGGTCCTGCTGTCCCAGGCCCAGATCTAGCTCTGTCCTTCCACTTACTCAACTGGTCAGTCCTTCTCAGATTCAGCCCCTCCAGGCTTCTGCTGGTCTGACTTCCGTTTCCACCACTTGCAACCCCCAGGGCTCTGCTATTGTGGCTATATGAATACCAATCTCTTCCCCACCTCATGCCAGCAAATGTGTGCCAGGCAGGCAGGGCTTACGAGCATCAGGTTCACCCTCTACCTTTCCATTATAAAGAGAACAAAAGTGATGCAAGGACTCACCAGAGACTTGTCGCAAACTGATGGCACACCCAAGAAAAGTAAGGCTCACACTGCACCTGCCTCCTAAGGAAAATACTCCAATCCACATCTGACATCTCCCTTTTCTTGCTCACTGCAGAGACCATTGCTCTCTGGACAGTGACACTCTTTCTCCAGCCAGAGCCACCTTCCTCTGGAGAAGACGTGGGCTCCAGGAAGAAGCAGGCCCTGCTATCGTGTTCGAGTGCACTACAGAGCAGAGAGCTGCACCTTCCGCCTCACCTCAGTGGAGCAGTGACAGGGCCTCCTCCCTCCTGATTCCATGTGCCAAGAGTTCCTTCAAATCCAAGAACATAGAGCTGCATGTCTGCAGAGCTGTACGCCGAGAGAAGGCCCAGCCGTCAGAGGCCAGGTCCCAGCCATATCCGTAAACATTCCTGTAACCTCAAGCCTCCCTTCCAGATGTCTTCTGCACGGACTTCCCTCTCCCACTGGCACCTCTCCAGGGCAGAACCCTGTATGGACCTCAAACCTTACTGCAGGGCTGGAGGACATGCACTGATGCCATGCTGTAGAGCATGGCTTGAGCCCCGGGGCCAATTTTGCTGTATGAATCTGTAGCAGTATAATCTAGGGACAGATCTGAGTTCAGGTCCCGACTCTGGAGGTTGGTGCCATCACTCATTGACTGCTCAGCTACTGGTACTGACTGGACCCTTGCATGCAAAGCTCTGTGAGGGACAGGAATGGGAGTGGACCCGGCCCCCAGGTAAGTTCAGGCATCCCATGGGCCCCAAGCAGGTTCAGCTTGAGCAGGGTTTCCTGGAGGAGGAGTCATTTAGCCAGGCAAGGATTTAGGAGGATTCAGATATTAGCTGGGGTTTGGAGGAAGAGTGGACCCAGGCAAAAGGAACACCATGAAGAAAATCTTTCTTAAGGAGATGCACATCCAGGAATTAATCAGCAAACTGGGACCAGCTGCCCAGGAGAGCTAATGAATTGTCATGCATTCATTCACTCATTCAACACATAGTTATTGAGCCTAGTGACACTGAATTTGAGACAATTGAAATAGACTTTGAAAACCAGATCAGAACTGTTTGGTTCTCGGCTGTGAGAATTCAGAGGTGAGCAAATCAGATGTGATACCTGCCCTGGAAAGGGAGAGGAGATAGACAAGAAACAAAGCAACCAAAATTCAAGTAGCAGTGCCTGCTAGAATGGCTGGAGGGAGGAGCCGGGGCCAGGCAAGGCCTCTGAGGAGCAGGCACCTGAAGAAGCCAGCCACCCTGGCAGGTGGGGAAGAGAACAATCCAGGCAGAAAGTAGAGCGGTATGAGTCTTGAGAAGGGGATCCAAGCAGCAGCCCAAACGCCCCTGTGGCTGGAGCACTGTGGTAAGGAGATGTGCGGTGGAGGGGAGGGCAACAGGCAGGGTGGGTCACAGGTCATGGGGCCTTGAAGGCCAGGTCAGAGGGTCACGGATTTTATCCGATGCCTCTGCCCCAACCATGAAACAAACAATTATGAAAGTTATGATAACACACTTTTCCACCTAGCAAAGACGCCAGCAAATGAACGGGGTCACCCTCTGTCTGCATACAACCCACAAGCTGTATCTTGGATTTTGCCTCTTGACCTGCAAAACTGAAAATATGTCCTATCCAACTCTTTACAGGAAAAGCTGGCAGATTTCTGGCCTGGAATGACACCAGGTAAGATTTCTCTCTAGAAACAGGCAAACATGTTCATGATCACTAGGGGGAAATACATGTTACCCTCTTTTAGGCGGAAAACCACACAATAACCCAAAACTGTTTGGTAAAAAGTGAAAAGACACCCTCGTCAACTTGCTGGTATGTATCATGGGTGCAGAGAACTGAGGGTCCTTCCCACTTCACCCCGTGTCTCCACAACTTCCCCCTCCCATTTCCAGCTCCCGGAAATCCAATTTCCTAGTTATGGCTGTGCTTATTAAAAGCATGACTGTGGAGGCTGTTTACCCCAGATCTATTTTTGTCATAACTGTTTGTAATGGTTAAACCTCAACAACTTAAACACTCCATACAAAATAATGTATCTTCAATAAACTGAAATATTAACCAATCATATGTAATGGTTCATTTCTAACAAATGCAGAGCTCAGGGTCCTCAGGGCATCGTAGAAATTGAAAACCATATTGATGGACTGGCCAGCCTTCAAATTGCACTGCGTGGAGATGAAAAAGCATAGGAAAAGTTCTCATTATGGCTCCCTGACATTAATTTGAGCATTTTTATATGTGTGTCCTATTAAGCACTTTAAGTGCTTTTTGATAATTGTGCTTTGTAGTTTTTACAGCACTTCAGCCTATTCCCAGTTCAATTTCCTCTTTTATCCGATGTTTGAAATATTGATTTCTGACAGATAAAAGCAAACCTTATAATCTCAGCAGCGTGCAATAAGTGAGTGGGACGAGGCTTCAGAATGCATCAGGGAATGGTCATATTTGAAACAGTCTTTGTTTTATTACATTTCGTCAACAGAATTTACTTACTGCTTGCTGATATTTATGTAAAAAGCCCAGCCGCTGAGCGGGCTGCGATATTGCCAATTTCAGCTCTACTTTTTGCATTTAGTAAGATAAAAGAAGCCTCTCCCTCGGAGCCCGATGATTGCAGCGGCTTAAACTGCTGTCAGCCGGCTGCAAGTAACTGTGATTTATCTTCTTCAGATTGTGCCGTGTCGTGGCTGCAAACTTTTCTTTCAGTTTTGTATTAAAAACTGACAGCCTGCCAGGATGTTCAGAGCCTCCCCTCTCGGCTCGCCCTGGCCCCCACGGAGACCTTTGGTCTGAGAGAATCTCAGAGTTCTTTAAGCTGGATGTGACCTCGGAGGTGATATACTCGATGCATTTCCCCAGACTCAGCTCTCAGACCCCTGAGAGCTTTGAGATCATTTCAGGTGCTACTCACATTGTTTCCCCTATTTTAATGATTCTTTCACCAATCCACACACTTCAACCATGACTTACTGAGCAGTGTTCCGGGAGCCGAAGTAGAGATGAACAAGGGAGACTATTGTCTTGGTGTTATGACATTCACATTCTAAAGCAGTGATTCTCAACAAATGGGTGTGATCCTGCCCACACCCTTGCAGGGGATGTTTTTGGTTGTCACAACTAGGGAGAGGATGGTTGTGGCAACTGGAGGTAGAGGGCAGGGAAGCTGCTAAACGTCCTACAATGCACAGGACAATTCCACAACAAAGAATGATCAGGTTCCAAATGTCAATAGAGCTGATGCAGAGAAATCCTATTCTGGTGGAAAGAGACAATTAACCTATAAATGGGCAAGAAAAAGCCCCAGCCGGTGATAAAGGCAATAAACAAATAAAATAGAGCAATGAGACAGAGACTTGGAGGCCACTAGACATGAGGTCAGGGGAGGCCTCTCTGAGGAGGTGACATTTAAACTGAGACCTAAGGAATGCCAAGGATCCAGTCAGGAGAAGATCTGGGGAAAGGCATCCCAGGCAGAGAAAAGAGTCATGCAAAGGCCTCACAGCAGGAAGGAACTTGGTGGGTCTGAGGGGCACAGTGAAGGCCAGTGTGGCTAGAGTTAGGGACTTAACTGGCCTGGTCCCAAGGGCAGGACGAAGAGAAGCAGCAGCTGGGGAGCAGGAACATGTTTTTGAGGCCGTGTTGACAGAATGTGGAAATGGAACATGGTACAAGATGGAGACAAAGGATTCGAGAATGGTGTTAAAGTTAACTCAGCTAGAGATTTATTCTAATAAGTCTTAGAAATGTTGCTTAGGATGCAGATAAAGCATGTAAGCAAAAAACAAACATTAAACCATCATCATGGTGACACATAACTGCAGCCATAGCCCTGAAGGCAGCACTCACCTGAGTCGAGGTTGGGGTGAAGAGAGAAAGGACAAAAGACTTGCCCGGGGCCTCATAGTATGTGACTGGCAGAGCTCAGAGCTTGGGCTGGACTCACAGGCAGGGACTTTTCCAGTTTTCCTGTAGCCTAGGGAAAGAGGATGCTGGAGTCAGTGCCTGCCTTCTCCAGAATTTTGGGAGACATGTCAAACCAAGGAAAGATGGTCCAGGGACCCAGCCAAGCTCCATGTAAACGCCACAGTTGACTGCAGACTCCCATGGGCTTCATGGCCCCCCATGCAGATGCTGACATCCTCCCATGTACCAGAACATTCATTTAGTTAACAAATATTTATTGAGCACCTACCATGTGCCGGGGCCTCAGGCTACATACTAGAAACACAGCAGAGAACAAAACATACCAAGTCAAAGGCTGCCTTTACATCTGCTCCTACTGCGCAGCGGTCTCTTGAGGCACTGGAAGGCTAGCCATGAACCCAACAGCTGTGAATAAAAGGGTGATGCTAACAGTTAGGACAGGCTCAGTTATGCTGCACTAACAAGCACACGTGAGCTCTCATGCGTGCTACTTGTCCTTCGCGTGGCAGCAGGACTCTGCTCTACGTTGTCATCCTCTAGGAGCCAGGTGGATGGAGTAACCAGCATCTGTAACAATCTAGTCCCTGTGGCAGAAGAAAAGAGAGCGTGGTGAAGCTTCTGCCAGTTCTTGCTTCTACTCATGTACGGCACATGTTACATTCGCTCCTGTTTTATTGTCCAAGGGAAGTCACACGACCACACCTAAGTTCAAGAAGATGGGGAAGGGGAAACCAAATATCTGGGACCAACCCTAATGCTTAGTACAGTGCTCCGGACAGGAGGAATAGAGCTGGGAAGAACTAGGAGTGGGGGACAACGTAGGATGTTGGCCGTGAAAATGAATCCTAAGACCTTTGATGGGCTGGGCCACAGGCCCAGGGTCTCAAACTAGAGGCCATGAGAAATAGGCGACATCCATGTTGTGCTTAGTCCATGCAGTGTTTAAATTTCTAAAAATTAGTTGTCAGTATTTTTCAATAAGGAGATTTTGCACAAAAATCACAATTTGTCCTTGAAACAAGCAGAACGGGCCACGTGGGGTTGACATTCCCATTCACTGCCCTCGGTGGCTGGCTGCTGGGTCTGCAACTGGCCCTGCAGCAGGCCCGCCTCTTGAGGTCTCCTAGCTCATTCCTGCTCTCATCACTCTGCATCCCCTGCCCTGCACTTAGGCTTTTGAGTTCGCAACCCTTGGTCTAATATGTTGCAAAAATGGGGAAACTGAGCCCCAGAGAAAGAAAATGACCTGCCCAAATTCAGAGGTCAATTAATAGCAGACTCAGTATCAGAACCAGCCCTGCCTCTGGTTTCACAGGCTGATGGGAAAGAAAAGGCTTCCAAAAAAATGAAAGGGACATAGCCAGAAAGGCATCGAGGAGCTGTGTGGTGAGTCAAAGTAGGCTGGACCACGCAGACAATTCCTGCAACCATGCCCTCCAGACACGTACACATCCCTGCCAGGCACTGAGCAGAGCTCTCCAAGGCTGGGCCTTGTCTGGCATCGCTGAGCCCCATGGGCCACCCGTCCAGAGCTCCACAAGCCCCTTATAAGACAGTGACAGCATCAACCCCAGACCTCTTCAGAGGATTGCCTGTAAACTGGAACCAGACATGCTTAGAATTTCAAAGGGGGTCGTTAGCATTTTCCATACTGGCCTGGTTATTTACAATTCATTAAGAGAATTAACTTTGAGACCGGGTTCCTCTGATAACCCACCAAAATAGAAACCATAGGCAAGGGAGCAGCAAACAGGGAGAGCAAGGGCCCAGTGAGCCTGGCTCTCACCCAAGCCCAGTGTCTTCCTGCACCTTTACACTTGCTTTGTGAGGGAGGCCTCCCCAGCATCATTTTGACAGGGAGGGAAACTGAGGCTGAGAGAGGTTCTGTGGTGTCTCTGAGTTCATGTGAGTGGGCCACACAGCAGACTGGGCAGCCAATTAGTCAGCTAGTCCAGCTTCACCGACCACTTCAGGCACTGGGATGATGTCTTGCTCCTGTTAAAATTCTTGTGAGCAGAAATTGCTGGAACCGCCAAGGTCCTGATTCTCTATACCAAAGGCACTGGAAACTCAACTGCCGGATGAAATAGAATGAAGAAACAGACTTTCTGCCCTGACAGCACCACCTGTCAGACCTCAAAGAAGGAAAGTTCCAGTCTAACCAAAAGTCGGAGCCCAATGTGCATCTGGGGCCTCTCAGGGGCTGCCAGCAGCACCCCTCCACACAGCTTCTTGGGAGTTTGCTCAACTGTGGCTCCAGGCTTCTGAGCTTCCCAGAGCTCACCTTCACCACAGTGAGCTGCATCCTCCTCCTCCCTGCAGGCCTCCAGGAGTGTCAGGTAGAACCGTACATGTTGTTGTGTGAAGAAGCTGATGAAGGCTTGCCTCCTTCCTTACTGTGTGCTGTTCTTATATCCATAAAATCCTGTCTTTAAATTCTGAATCTATGATCTAGTTTTTAAAATTTTTATGGTTGTATAGTCTTTTCTACAGTTACTTCTATTTAACGCAAGAGAAAAAGGTAGTTGGTTTTGTTTGTTTTTTGCAGTAGTTGTAGGAAGCTTTCTTATAAAAATTTTTTAAAACAGTTTTAGTTTAAAAAAGAAGAGAGTCAACTTAAAGACTAATATTAAGTGAATATCAGTACCGGGGGTACGCAAATATGACCAAAAGTATAGCCATGGCACCCAAGTGAGTTCCCTAATCCAGAGAGTGAAGCTCTGATGTGCAGATTCTCAAGAGCTCTGATGGGACCCTTGGGTTATGTGAGAACTAGTATGTGTTTTATTCCCTGTGGTATCCTTAGCACTTAGTGGACACACATATGAAAAACTGTATCATTAAAGGGTGGAATGGATGACAAGTCTAGGGATACTACAGAAGAAATACAAAAATGACTGGGGCACAGGAAGACAGTTTAGACTGTACCAAGAATACCAAGTTCTTGACATGCACACCATTGCTTTGGGATCTCAAGACCATAGCAGACATTACTAATCAATCTAATTTCCTCTGAACCAGAACGCAGCCCAGAGTCCTTCTAAGCACTGTGCACCTAATCAGAATTAACACACAAGATGACTTATCATTCCTGGACTGAATGATATTTTGAGGTTCATTCCAGTCCCTTGTAACAAAATTGCAAGTTGTTGTGAGACACTTGGCCCACAAAATTTCCAACATTATTCCTCAAATCACGAGGCTATCAAAACAGCTGCTTTTGAGTTGAGGTTAAGTCTCCAAACTTCCTGGTGGCAGCTCTTCATTGATCCAGGTGCTCAGTTTTCCCAAAAGACAAGCCCTTCCGACAAATCTAAGCACTGCTGTTTGGTGAAAGGGGCAGAGCAGGTGATCTGGGACACCTCTCTTCTGTGACATGCTCAGAAGGCAGTGATTCCTCAAAGTGCCCCAGAGCTACCAGGTCCTGCAAACACCTTGACCCTGCCAGATGGCAGAGGGCAGACTTGGGGAGGGCAAGGACTGGAGCAGGGTCTGCCCAATGTGTCCCAAGCCATTCCCCAAGCCCACCCTCTATGGCGAGCAGGAAAGAGAAGGCACAAGCTTGGTGTCCTATCCCCAAATCCTTAGAAGGCCTCAGCTCCAGCTTCCCACCCATGACAAGGTTTCCCTCCCTAGTGCCCCTGTGGAGTGACTGTGCAGACCCCACAGCAGCCCCAGGAGGTTGCTACCTTCATTCACTAAGAATGGTGTCAATGAAGAATCTTTAGCAACCTGGAAAAAAAGACTCACAATATTATGTTAAGTGCAAAACAAAGCAAGATATGAAATGTGTATCACTATGTTTACACATGAGTTTAAAATACATTAAATGCAAGGAGTTGAGAGGAGAACTCACTTTAAAATATTATCTGTGGTTGAGTTCCACTGATGAGGTTAGAGGTGAGTATTTTTGCCTCTTCTAAGTTTTCTGTGATATCATTTGACGTACAGGATGGATGTTGTGAATTTCTGTGGTTTCTTCCATGTTATCAGCCACATCTCCTTCTTCTGGCAAAGGCATCCCAGTTTTTCTTTCTAAACCACCATGCCCTATTCTCAATTCATGTAGTTTGATGAGACAAAGCCCACCCCAATAGCTCCAGGAATGAGTACATGCTCTGAGCCCACCTGATCAGCACATTCCACCCACCGAACTCCAGGGATTGGTTTATGGGTCCAATAACCATTGGTTCAATAGCTGGAGCTTACATTAAGGGAGAGATGAAAGTTGTGAGGATAGGTATCCAGAGCTACCAGGAGCCATCTATCTTACTACCTGTCTGAAATCATAGCTGGCCCAGAGGAAAGCAGAGCAGAGGGATAAGGGCATGGAGGCAGAGAGAGAAAACATTAATGTCATTGAGTACCTGCATCCAGCCATTTCTGAAGTCTATTTTCACCTGTAGTTACATAAGGCAGTAAGTTTCCTTTACCTCTTAAGGCAGCTTGAGTTGCAAATCTGTCACTTGAGTCTGAACTAGCTCAGTGGGAAAAAAAAGACTAAAGACAAGACACAAGCCCTACATTCTCCCTTCTTCTACTTTTAATCTTAGTTTTGAGCTACAGGAAGAAAGATGCCTTCTCCTTTTAGATAGATAACTCTCAGCTCCCTGACTCCATTCTCTGCCATACTCTTTCATTTTCACCCCGCACACACACACACACACTTGCACACATGTATGTATACACACACACACACGTAAACATACATGCACACACACACAGAATTGGCTCCAAGTCAAACTCAACCATGGATTCAGCCTCTTCTTCAGTCCCTCCACCCTCAGCAGTGTCAATTTCAGCAAGTCTCTACTAGGGCCTTCAAGACATAACCCCACCCCCATGTGCAGTGTGGTCCTGTAGCATGTCTGGTTATGAGTAGATAGATATGTGAGGAAAGCAGGCTCCAGCCCTCTGCACTCAGTATGCCCATGTATAAGAAGTGCAAGGGCACAGATGGAGAGAACTTAGGAAGAAGCTCAGTGTGAGCAAAACATACAGAGAGTCAAGTCTCTGACAGTCAAGGAAGCTGGTCGGGTGGCAGAAACTTGGAATCAAAACCCAGTCTGTAGGACAGAGGTCACCGATTGGCAGCCTTTTCAGTGGACCCTGCTCACAAGTACATTTCATTTGACTCACACAGTGGTTTTCAATTATTTGAACTACAGAAAGGCATCGAAGAATCCAGAATGTATGAGTCTCTTGGCAAAGAGCAGACACCATCAGGCCCATGTCCTACAAGGTCACAACGGGTTGAGGAGGGACATGGCTGTTCCTTTAAGAAGGGCAAGGGCACTCCTGTCTCTACCCTTGCTGCCCGGTCATCTCCAACACCCTGTCATCACTGCCATGTGTCATCAAGCTTGCACTGCTGTGTTCCTCATGGAAGAGAGTCCTTTCTACCCTTGCCTAGAAAGGGAAAATAAAGACCTGCAGTGGCATGTTTTCCTCACAATCGGCTGCAGCACTGAGAAACAGTAATCACCAGCATAACTTCGTCAAATAAAAGACTGAAATAAATCTGTTCTCATTGGTGTGTTTTCATTGCCCTGGGCCCCTGAGTGCCTCCCCAACACCTAACCACTACATCTGGCACTTTCAGCCTCTCTCCATGAGGGATGTCAGGGGGGTCTGTATTGAGCCTGGATCCATGGTTGAGTTTCCCATTCTGAAGATAAACACCGTGTTCAGCATTTATCCCAGTGAGATGCTTTTCAAAGGGTAATATTCCTAACCTCAGCACCATGGTCTGCATTGAGGCTGGATCCATGGTTGAGTTTGACTTGGAGAAAACTCTGTGTGTGTGTGTGTGTGTGTGTGTGTGTGTGTGTGTGTGTGTGTGTGTGTGTGTGTGTTGAAAATGGAAGACCCCCCTGGTATACAACCCACACCTTCCTGCAGCAATGTAGCAGGTCGCGGGGGGGAAAGTCTGACACTGTGGCCGGCAGCCCTTCCGACTGGTCAGTGTTCAGCTGAGCCACTTGGTAGTATTTTGCAGCACACCCCTGAAAATATTCAACAGTTATCTTACTTTGAGCTCCCCCAGAAACAGACTGAGACAAAGATCTGGAAGCAGGTCATTTATTTTGGATGTGATTTCAGGAGACAACAGTAAGAGAGTAGGGAAATGAGACCTGGAAGGGAAGGAAGACTGGAGAAGAAGTGCCAATGAGCAGATTACTGTTGTGGACAGCAGGAGCTCAAGTCTGTGGGGACCTGTGAGAGATTATGTAAAGCACACCTCACTGCGGTTCTACCTATGGGCAAGGAAGCTGAGTATGTATCCACCAATTCCATTTGTCATGGGTAGAGAGTTACTCCCAGGGGCATTAACACCCTGGCACATCTGGCCTGCCCTGTGTTCAGCTGAGAAAGGCTGCCAGGCAGGAAGACAGGTGTGAATGCTTACAGTAAGAAGCTGGTGATGTGCACTGAACAATTCACTGAGAGAGCAGGCAGGTCTGATCGAGCCTGCTGCTGCAGTAAAAGTTAATGATGCCATGCTTGGTATGTACAACTGCTTTCCAGGTGGTTGGGGATACCCAGTCATGGAGGTAAACCAAAAGCAGAGTCTGGCTGTGTTTTCCTGGGATGATTTGTTTGGGTGAGATGCCATGATTCTCTGGCTCCTCAACTGCCTACTTGCAAAGAGATTTCAGGATTCTCCTGGCCAAAAAAAAAAAAAAAAAAAAAGGAACATGGAGAAACTTCAACAGTCTAAGGAAATTTGGCTCAACAAAGATACCATCGACTCATTGCCTGTTTCCTGCTAATCTAGCCATTTTCAAATTCCCCTTTGCAATTACTGCAATCAAGTTATTATCAATCATACTATCAATTGCTTGCCCCACTCTAGGATGTAGGTTAAATATTCTTGTGTCAGTGGAATGCTGCATCCTAGATTTTCATTGAAATCTAATGACTTTCATCTTCAAAGACACTGTTTGGAGCTGGCGCTCCGTCCCCACCCCTGCTGGTTTAATTACAGCACTTCATACATTTCCCATTCTGAAGATAAACACCCCGTTCAGCATTTATCCCAGTGAGATGTTTTCAAGGGGTAATATTCCTAAAGCACCCACTCCAGTGAGAGGCTGGCTCATCACACCAAACTTACAGACCTAGATCTGGCATCTGTCGGAATGCAGTCAGGAGGCTTCACTGTCCTGCTGGTGCCTCCCTGGGCTGGGACCTGAGAAAAAATTCCAAACAGCCACCCAGAGAGTCTTGGTGATCGACCTGGAAGTAACACCAGGTCATAAGTAGGCACCTCCAAAAAGTGGAGCGTTTGGGCTTGTTCAAATGATTTTTGTATGTCTATTGCTTCCTCAGTGTTCCCACCAGGTATTGAATGCTCGTTTGACAGGTATCTATAGAATATCTGTCACGTGCCAGGGACTGGAGGCACGGTGGTAGACAAGGCGTCATCCCGCCTGCGTGCATTTCACAGTCGAAAGGAGAAGGCAGACTACACATACACAAATCCAAATATAAAACAATCACTAATTTGGGTCAGACCCATGAAAGGGAAGGAAGAGAAGCCTAGGTGAAGAAATATAGGAGGGAATGTGTTTGGAGGGGTGGGCAGAGGAGGTATAGCTACCCAGGCTTCTGAGAAGCAGATATCAAGACAGGAGTGGGTGTGCAAGAGATTTATCAGGCAAAATGTCCATGAAGGACAAACGGTGAAGCAACACGCGGAGACGAGAGAACCTTCAGACTGCGATGAGTGTCTGACACCTGTGAAAGAAGAAAGGCGGGATGGAGTAGGGAGAGACTCGGGTGCAGCGTAGTTCAGAGGAAGACTCAGAAGCACCCGAATAAGCCAAATGCATATTCAGCAAGAATGGTTCAGCCCTAGGACCCAAAGACACCCAGGCATGGGCTAGGAGCAAGCTGGGAACAGTGTGGTCTTAACATGGACACCATGGTGGGTTCCAGGGAGAGGTGATTGGGGGCTGCCATTCAACACTTTTCCTCACACCTGATTCTCTTGAAGGAAGTGCTTAGTGAGACACCTCTATGGCCACCACAGTCCAACCCTTGGCCACCCAGACCCATTTCCATGTATATGTTCAGGGAACAATGCTTCCATGCTCCTATGGGCCTCTCTTCCTGAGGGAACACCTAGAAGAAGGAAGTTGGTGGGATAAGATATAACTCCCATCACCACATTGGTCTCAGGACCCCAAATAGTACTCATTTCCCCGCTCCTCCACTATCCTTTCTAAATCCCCCCACTTTCACAGGTCTTGACTTATTTCACAATGTTGCCCAATTCTTTGTTGCTGAGGAGTCTGGGTCCTTGGTAGTCCATTTATCATGTTAGGGTTTCTGTACATGTCCTCTCACAGTTACAATGGGAAAAGGAAATATTAATAGGCACTTAAGTAGCTCACATCACACATGCTCTTCTCCATCCCTGTTGTGCAGTAGCAGCCCTATTCTGGTGATAGGGTCAGGTCAGTGACCCCTGCTACAAGGTGACTCCTCTTCTCACCTTCTGGTCCTGGACACAAGGTGTTTAAAGAACCCTGCTGGTAGCTGTAGCTTGTTCAATGCAAGAATTCAGCAGAAGATTAAAACAAGATCCCTACCTATCCCCATAAACAAAAATCAACTCTAAATGAATCAAAGACCTAAATGTAAGACCTTAAACTATAAAAACCTTAGGAAATGCAGGAGACATCCTTATGGAAATTGGAACTGGAAACCAATTCCTGATCAAAACTCCAAGTGCCCATGCCATAAGAGATAAGATAGACAAGTGGGACCTCATCAAATTGACAAGCTTCTGCAAAGAGCAGGGAGACAGCCCACAAACTGGGAAAAAATGTTTGCCAACTGTATATCTGAAAAAGACTTAATATTTAGGATCTACAAGGAACTCAAACGTGCCAAAAAGAAAAAAAAAACAGACCCATTACAAAATGGGCAAAAGATATGAATAGACACTTCTTAAAAGAAGACATACAAGCAGCCAACAGGTCCTTGAAAAAATGCTCAGCCTCACTAGTCATCAAATAAATGCAAATTAAAACCACACTAAGATACCACCTGACTCCGGTCAGGATGGCCATCATCAATAACTCAAAAAACAACAGATGCTGGAGAGGATGTGAGGAAAAGGGAACACTTCGACACTGTTGGTTGGAGTGCAAACTAGTACAGCCTCTGTAGAAAACAGTGTGGTAAGTCCTAGAAGATCCAAAAATCAACCTTCCATACAACCCTGCAATCTCCCTACTGGGAATATACCCAGAAGAACTCAAGTCACTCTATGAAAAAGATACCTGACCTGCCTGGGCAACTTGACAAGACCTCATCTTTACAATAAATCAAAAAATCAACCGGGTGTGATAGCGCACGCCTGTAGTTCCAGCTACTCGGAAGGCTGAGGCAGAAGGATCGCCGGAGCCCAGCAGATTGAGACTGTAGTGGCCAGGAGCAGCCATTGCACTCCAGTCTGGGTGACAGAGTGAGACTCCAACTCAAAAAAAAAAAAAGATACCTGCACATGCATGTTTATTGCAGTACTATTCACAATTGCAAAAACATGGAACCAATCATGCTGCTCATCAAAAGAGGACTGGATAAAAAAATAATGTGGTATATATATGATGGAATATTATGCAGTCATAACGAAGGACAAAATTATGAATTTCACAGCAACTTGGATGAACTTAGAGACTATAATACTGAGTCATCTATCACAGAAACAAACAAAGAACCGAGAATCACATGTTCTCACTAAAAGCGGACCTTGAACAACTATTATAATACTATAAGAAAGGGATTGACAGTAGTGGGAAATTTCCAGGAGTGTGCAGGGGCAGGATTGGCAGTAGTGGGAAACTGCTGGGGCGGGAGTGGAGCACACCTCATCAACAAGGGTACCTTCATAACGAACATGTGTATACTTAACCCCAAGTTGTACTCCACATATTTAAAATAAAAGATTTTTTTTGAAAAAGAGTTCAGTGGAATTCCTGCTGTGTCCCTTGGCAAGCGTGATATCTCTTTGAGAACCAGAACCTTTAATTCCATCAGAGGCCAGCATTGGGAGGATGGGAAGCACAAAGTCTCCTGCTGGGTCAGGAGTGATGTTAAGAGATATTTCCATCCCTTGGTTCCTGGGTTCATGCATTTTTTCATATCAGAAACCCAGTGCCATATAGTGATCTCTGATAGAATGTATATATTTTGCATTCTGAAGGATAGCATCTGATCCTTGCCTCCAAGCAGGCACTTACATTGTGCATTTAGAAGGCTATTCTAGCATTCTGGGGTTGCTTCTGGATGATGTGGTATGTGATACAACCAGTAGACCCCGTGGTAACTGGCTCAATCTTATATCATCTTACTGTGAAATAGGTCCCCTGGACAGATGCTACACTGTGTGGGATTTCATGCCTGGGGACTGGACATTCTATAAGTCTCTGAATAGACGGACTGGCTGAGACTCTGCAGGCAGAAAGATGGACCCATATCTGTAATAAGCATCTGTCCCTATAAGGTTGAACTGCTGGTCCTTCAAGAATGGAAGGAGACAAATATAGTCAACTTGCTACCATGTGGCCCATTGGTCTCTTCAGGAATAGTGTTATATCAAGGGACTCAGTGGTGGCCCATGCTGGCAAGTTAGACATTCAGTGGCAGCAGGAACTAAGCTGTCCTTCCTGAGTAGAAAACCATGCTATTGAACCCATACTAACCTTAATCTCTGCAATCATGGCCATTCTACTCATTTGCCCATTCTGCCAGTTCTGGAGAAGCCAATGGTGAAGGATGGTTAAAGTCAACTGGCTGAGTCATGTTGTCTTCTGGTGGGAGTCAATGTATGACACACAAATATTCAGAGTTTATGCCAACTTCTATATGTCCATCCACATGCCTTAGCCTCAGACCTCCTTGTCTCTAATCCATTAGTCCTTTTTCTTCCAGTACCCTGACCAGTCAGCCAAGGCATTGCCCTCTGTCAGGAATTTTCATGTGTTCTCAATTCAGGCCACTTCTCTTTTCTTTGAATGTTACTTTTTCTGGGTATAGACTTCTAAGTCAATATATTATTTTTTCTTTTGATGGTTTGGAATTATTGTTCTACTGCCTCCCCATCTGCATTGCTTTCAATAACAAATCTTCTGTCATTTTTATCATCCGCATCCAAACATTGTGAGTTTTACTTTAATGTATGCTTTATTTTCTTGTATTCCTAAAAATATTCTTGAGTTTTGTTTTGGATACAGTTAAGCTGACTGGAAACAGTTTGATCCTTTGGGATCTTGCTTTTAAGATTTGTTCATCAGAACCAGAACAATGTCCAGTCTACAGCTAATTATTACATACTACTAAGTCAAGACCCTTCTGCAAATTGTGCCCAAGCTTCATGAATGCCTTATCTTTCATTGCTTATACCAGCTAAAGATATTGCCCTTCTGGCTACTTTTAAGACTTTTTTATAACCAGTTTGGGGTAGTTTGATTACAATGTGTCTTCATGTAGATTTGTTGATATTTCTTGTGCTTTAATTTTGTTGAGTTTCTTCGATTTGTCAGTTTATAGTTTTCTTCAGATTTGGGAAATATTTTAGACAACGTTTCTCCAAAAAGATTTTTTTCTTTCCCTTCTCTTTCCTTTGAGTATTTGACATGAAGTTGTCCTACAGTCCACTGATGCCCTGTTCATTTTTGCTGTTGTCTTTTCTCTGTGTGTTCAGTTTAGATCATTTCTACTGCTATGTATTCAGGTTAACTAATCTTTACTTCTACAATATTTAATCTGCCACTAATCTCATGCAATGCATTCTTCATCTCACACATAGTAATTTGAAATCTATAAGATCCATTTGGATCATTTTTTATATTTACATGTTACTACTTAACTATTTAAATATATGAAATACAGTTACATTAATTATTTTAATGCTCTTGTCTGCTAATTCTAACTTCTGTGTCAATTCTGGTCAATTGCATTGTATTAATTTATTTCCTGATTTGGGGGATGGTTATGTTTTTTGATGCCTGGTTACTTTTTATTGAATGTAAAATGTACTTTATTGTATGCTGGATACTTTTGTATTCTTAAACATCTTCTTGGGTGTTGTTTTGGATGTAGTTAAGTTACTTGGAAATAATTTGATCCTTTGAGGCGTTGCTTTTAAGATTTGTTAGACAGACCAGAACAATGTCCAGTGTATGGCTAATCATTCCACATTACTGAGTCAAGACTTTTCTGCACATTCTACCCAACACTTCATGAATCTTGAGATTTTCTGTTATGTCAAGTAGAAAGAAACACTATTCTCAGCCCCATGTGAATCTGGAGTGCTATTTCCTACAATCCTTTCAAATGGCTCTGGCGCCTTGGAAAGTTTCCTCACACACAGGTGTTTCTTGGTTCTTTGCTGAATATTTGAGGGAGTCCTTCTGTAGATCTCTAGAATTTCCCCTCTGCGTAGCTTTCCTCTCTTCATCACACTGTCCTACAAACTTGGACTGCCTTTGTCTCTCTAGGCTTTCAACTCCATATTTTCAACTCAAGGCTGCCTGAATTTCCCTTTTCCGTGCCAATAGCCTGGAAATTCTCTCAAGGTAGTACGATGGAGCAATCATAGGGCTCCCCTCATTTGATTCTCATTTCCCAGGGAAATTCCTATTTCCCTATTTCTCTTTCTTGTCTAAATTTCAGTGTCTTGAAAATCAATATTTCATATATTTTGTCTATTTTTTGTTGTTTCAGGCACAAGAGTAAATGAAACTTGCTACTGCATCTTGACTAGAAGTAGAAGTTCTCCAGATCTGCTCCTCCATATTTGCCTTCTGTTTGTAAATGTTAAGCAACAGCCTTATTGGCTTCTGGACTATTTTCCCTCACTCTTTTCCATCCTCCACCATCTTCCAGGGCAACCAAGGCATTTCTACTTCATCTCAGTAAAGGTCATTGCTTTCTCCATTGCTTGGTTATTCATCTTCTTAGTTCTCTGCAGATCAAACCATCATTACATCCCTTCTGATGGTGTCATTCTTTTTTTTTTTTTTTGAGTTGGGATCTCACTCGGTTGCCCAGATTGGAGTGCAGTGGCTTCTCCCAGCCACCGTAGCCTCGCCTCCGGTGATCCTTCCGCCTCAGCCTTCCAACTAGCCGGAATTACAGGCATGCGCTACCACACCCGGCTGATTTTTTTTATTTATTGTAGAGATGAGGTTTCGCTGCCCAGGCGGGTCTCAAACCCACGGGCTCAGGCAATCCACTCACCTCAGCCTCCCAAAGGCGCCGGATTACAGGCTGAGCCACTGAGCCCAGCTGATGGTGTCATTCTTTATGAAAATTGTAACCCCCTGGCTTCTGATATCTCAAGAAGCTAGCAACTTCACGGTCCAGTTCTGCAGCCACCTCTCCTACCGTGGCCTTCATCTGCAGAGTAGAGCTAACACTGAATTTCCTAGAATGCCAGTGCCCCTCTCACCAGTACATTCCTGATGTTGTTGGCAAATGGTGTGTCCTCACAATGGAAAATATCCTCTTGTGGGTATTCTGACCTTGTATAATACTGCATGTCCCTTTACTGCAGTCTTTTCCTTCCTTTGCCATCTTCCAGGGCAACCAAGGCATATCTGTGTCATCTCAATATAGGCCACTGCTTTCTCCAGGTTTCTAAAAGGCTCCATAGCAGTGAGATTGTCCCATCTCCTGGGGTCTTTGCTAGAATATTAAATCCTGTGTTCCTAGAAAGTTCCCTCAAGTCAATGAATTCTTTCTTGTTCAGTCATATGTTTTGAACCTCTTGATCAAACACTCCAGAAATCCTATTCCAGAGGTATCCTCTTCACTCTTGCCAGTGCATACTTGCTAATCCATGTAGCTCCTTTAGACTGTGATCTCTTTCCTCTCTTATCAGATCAAGTGTGTCTCAGCAGGTTTATATTGAAATGTTTTTAATATATTTATTTAGAAATTTAAGCATGTCACACATAATAAAGGTGCACAAATCCTGACTGTACATATGAATTAATTTTTATAAGTTGTGCCCATCCAGCACCCAGGCCAAACAATGGAACACAATCAGCTCTCCAAAAGCCCCCTCATGACACCTTCCAGTCAGTACCTCATCTGCTAAAGATAAACATGGGCCTGACTCCTACATCACAGACTAATTTCATCTGGCTTTGAGCACTATGTGAGTGGAATTATGCAGCATATATTCCCTTGTGTCTGCCTTCTTTGGCTTCTTATGTTCGTAAGTATCATCCACGTTGTTATGTGAGGTTATAGTTCACACATATAGTTCCCACTGCTGCATAGTAATCCACTGTATGATTATGTCACAATGTAATTATCTTGGTTACTGTTTATGGGCATTGGTTTCTTTCCCACTTTGTGCTATTACAAAAATAGTGCTGCTATAAACATCCTTGTATTGTCTTTTGGTGAACATGTGAGCACATTTCTGTTAGGAATGAAATTGTTAGATCTCAAGGTAAGTGTATATGAATCAACTATACTTCGAAACAAGTTGATGAACAACACTTTTCTCCCTGACTAAAGTCCCTGAGGGGAGCTCATCAAACAACAATTGATAAACACCGCCATATTCTATAGAGGGGTGGAGGACACACTCCCTCAGATTCTTTAAGAAGTGACCATATAGGTCCTGTGAACATGCCCCATCACCCACTCCAATAGAGAAGAGGAAATGTTTGAGAGGAATATGGGAAAGTGAAAACGATCATCAGCTTTGAGCGTTGTCATCCTGGTCAGAGTGCCAAGTCTTATGAAGAGGGAAGGAAAGGGAAGAGATGAGGAAGGCGCACCAGCCACCAAACCCAGGTTGCTCAAGAGGCTGGGTAGGAACCAGCCTGTCACCCCTGGCTGGTTGCTTGCTGGGCTGTGGACTCTGTGAGTCCATCCCACATCCTACTGGGAGGGATGAGATGAGACAAAAATCATGTTGGAAGTGTGTACCTGGCAGTTTCGAGACACATGTCTTAGGCTAGATCCTGACCCTGTGCTAAGGATTCAACAAGCAGTTTGAGAAATGATCCCAGGAAGTAATGGGAGGGAAGTGGGGAAACAGACATGGGAAGGAAACAGATACAGAGTGTGTTAATGAACAGCGACCACTGTGGGCAGCGAGGATTCAACCCCACTGATGACTGTTTCATGCATACATCTTGTCCCACCTGGGGGAAAGGGAGCTGGGGTATTTTTCCACCAACTCCTCTTCCTGGGGGTGTCAACTCCCCTGTCACATTAAGGCAAAGCATCAGCACCAGAGAAAGCCTGCAGGAAGAAAACCATAGGTGCTAGCAGTGATCACCCCATGGTGGGTGACAGCAAGCTTAGGTACACGCCTACTACAGCACATGTGTACACAGAGGCTCAGGTCTGCTTCTTACCTGGAGACACTCTGGAGGCGAGGACAGGCTGGGGTAGCCCTCTATGGCAAGGTGAGGAGACAGGGCAGCAGCAGCCACCCTGCACATCCTCAATTTGTTTTAGCAAGACAGTTTGGGTCTCCTGTAGGCCAAATATAGGCCAGGCTCAAGATATCTTGATGGAACCCGGCTAGTTGCAGGGTAGCCTGCAAAAAAGAGGAGCAAAAGGAAGAAAGGTCCCATGAGATCAGTCAGAGAAGACGCAGCCCACATTCAGAAATCCCATTCCAGAGGTATGCTCTTGTGTACTTGCTAATACTTTCTCAGGAGATCCTTCCTGAGAAGACCATGACCCCTCATGCAAGCAAGCAGTCGATGCCATTCCTTGATGGCACGATGCCTGCCTCATAACAGCCTGTCGAGTATGACATCTGTCCTCCCACCCCAGAGCTCACACACAGGGAACAGAATACCTACAAGCAGCAGACAAGAGAGAAAAGAGAGAGGAGATGCCAGACAGTCCAGGGTCCCAGTCTTCCCTTCTCCTGGTTCTACATCGGGTCAGGCTGAGACAAGGCAGGGAAGGAAGATTGGAACGGGCTGCAAGACTGAATTTTGAAAGAAACTGGGCTGGACATTGTACTACCTGAAAATGAGTCCATTACGGAAGTGAACAGGAAAGCCAAGCCATTGGTCTGAGATCTTGGCCGGGAAGGAAGAGGCAGTACAGCTTGAAAGCAGCAGTGGGTGGAAAATCATAGACACTAGGTGCTGTTTTTCTCCTCCATGTTGGAAGCATCTCTGACCTCAGTCCACCCACGGCAGAATCCTTCCTCCCCACCTGACACAGGGTTGTCAGTCGAGCATCACTCCACAACCACCGCAGTAGCTTGTTCCTGTAGTCCCCATGGAGCATGCCTGGTCTTCTAGGGGAAGGCACACCTCTCAGGCTTGACCAACCTCAGGAGTTCACCCCACCTGAGCAGGAAAGAAAAAGACGTTCCCAGGGTGTCCTATGTTTTCTTAGAGTCTGTCTTCATCTAATTGGCATCTACTCATCAGGCCTCTAGTATCAATTTATTTGCTTATTTTCTGTATTCTCGGTGCTCTGGCATTTGTAACCTCAGTGACTGGGGAGAGACTACTCCCCTCCCCATCAAGAACTAGCTAATTCCTAGAGATAGCAAACAACTTGCCTGAGTACACACTTTTTGCATGCAAACCCGTCAATCCTGAATCCATACCTAACTCTCACCAAGCCAGTACGTCCTCTGTCCTAAATCAACCCAAAGCTAAGTGCCAGACCACTAGGCACAGCACCCATGCCCCGTAACCTGCTAGAAGGATTAAAATAGCCAGTTCTAAACTGTTGCTCCTGCACCCACCCGATGCTTTGCCCTTCCTGCAGAAAACCCAGAAGGCTCTGGCCCAGGCTTTCCCTGGATCCCTCTGCCTCCTAAGCAACACCAGTGCTTACCTCCCGGGTCCTGTGGTGTGGCATACCCCCTTTTCTCAGTGCTCCAAGTAATTAAAATCTTCCTTCAGTGGTGTTGATCTCTTTATGTCATCACTCAGTCCCCCTTGTAAATTAAAATACTGCAGGTGTGCTTTGAGGCACAGGGTATAAGGACCATGAAAACTGGAGCTGCCAGGGGCGCCATTGCAACTCACACAGAGAACTGTTGAATGACCACACCGGCACAGAGGGATGTGGAACCAAGATGTGGGCACACAGAAACCACCGCGGACCACACTGCTGGAGCCTGGTCCGTATGCTTCACCCTGAGCGTTTTTGTTCTGTGAGCCACAAAACAAAACAAAACTTAAAAAAAAAAAACTTTGCTTTCCTTTAACCAGAAGAAGATGGGCTTTCTGATCTTTGTAGCTAAATGTTCTGGTTAATGCACTCTCCTCTTAAGAACCGGATAATGTCTCGCCTCCTCCAGGGAGCCCTCCCAGATTACCCCAACTTGCCAATCTCTCCTTCCTTACAATGCCAACTGCACCTAGAATCTCATAACATCTTCTATTACTCCCTTTTGTGCCATTTCATAATATCTTTAACCATCCCACGAGTTATCTCTGCCCCCAGTTTCTAGAGAGCAGAGAGGAAGAGAGTAGAGAGTGGAATCTCTGAGACCATCCCTGGTGATGCTCTTATGCCTCTACTATTTGAGGAACCTCCCAGAGGTAGCCATCTGTGATCAAATCATCGATGGGCTAATGACAGGTGATCTTCCTGCCCCATGTGCCTCAGTTATTCACACATAGCCCCACTGGAGAGTCTCAAACCCCACTACAATTCCCCCATCTCATACTAAAATTCAAAAACACCACCATTCCCCTCCAGACTTCCCTGAGACACCAAGAACCACATTGCTCCTCAAGGACTACCCGGCCTGGCTCCCTGGCACACAAAAGCTCTATTTGGTGTTAGTGGGAGCCCCTGAACCGACTGAGGCTAACGCACCTTTCACTGGAGCTGGCTCAGCTTGGGTTTATTGCAGCTGCCAGTTGTCAGTGATGCAGAAGAACAGCAGTGGCACCACTCCCTGGTCTCCGTGAACTGGTCCATTCGTGGAAAGGACACAGCACTTGGGGCCACGTGCCTCTGGGTTTGGGTTCAGGCTCTGCCACTGTCTGGCTGTATGTCTTCAGGAAGTCCTGTGCTCTCTCCAAGCATCAGGAACATTTGCCTGAAAATGGGGTCATTAACCCAGGCAGAGAATATGAATCTGAGGCTCAAAGAAGATGCCACCTGAAAGGGGGTTCTGTGGCTATGAAGTCCCTGCATGGGCTACTAACCCTTTTCCAGGAGGCCAAATCTCCATGGAGACTTGGCATAGGGCTGATTCTCAGAAGCAAAATCAAGTTTCCTTGACCCATGCACACTCTTAACACCAATGCCAAGCACCACCAAAATGAAAGCATTCCAGTTCTGCCTCCTACTGTGGCCCCTTCAGGAGCTGGGTCAGAGCACTGTGAATCTCTCACCTGGGGCCCAGGTAGAGGAAGGAGCAGCCCTGTCATCTAAACCTGGGAGACCCTCAAAGATTCGCCAGCCCAGAGGGAATTATTTGGGGGGCAATGATGCCATATTCCCAAAATAAATGAGGAGAATTGGAATTCCTGTGCATTCTCCACTCTTCTCTGTTCCTATTGCATGTTAGACATGGGGAGAAACTTGGAGTTGATCTCCACCTGCCCAGTTGTTCCCAGGAGCCCCAGAATTTGGCAGAGGCACCCCAGATGACCTTGGTGCTGAAAGGAAAGGTCAGAACTTCCCACAGCTTCTCCAAGCAGCCAGAGAAACTCTGCAGTTATATCTTAAGTTGCATGTCATCTCTGTAACACATTGGGCTTCATGTAAATTTTCATTTCCTTCCCTGTAAGTGGACCCAGAGCTGGGATGCTGCCAAGATGGATGATGATCTTTGGTTCAAGAGGAGTATGCCAGCAGTATGGGAGCAGCATGAGGGTATCACCTTGATGCATGTTACAGATAGATAAACTGAGGCCAAAATATTATAAGAACGCACCAACAGAATCTGCTGATTGTTTCTCCAAAGTCAGTGGTTTCCAAAGTGTTTGTACACTTGGGTTGCTCAAAATATACCCTGAAGACAGTGCAGGTCCGTGAGCTGTTTTTGATTGATTTGTGTCAAAATAAGTTTGGGAATTGAAGGAAAATGTTTAGATAATTTTATTATACACTTGTACAATTTTAGACAATTTCTTATGATTGGAGGACTCACTTCTTTGAATAAGGTGCATACCGTTCGGGCAGCCAGTGGCCTGCCACAGAATCTGTCGCAATTGGCTCTTGTAGGAGACCCTGCATCAACACATCATCAACACATGATAAGTGAAACACAAGGAAAACAGCCTTTAGCACAGGTAGCTTGAGAAACACTCTGTCACACGGATTCCAGTGGCACCTGAGAAAATATAACAATGATAATTTTTATTTATTTTTTGAATCAGGGTTTCACTCAGTGGCCCAGGCTGGAATGCAGTGGCACAAATACAGCTCACTGCAGCCTTCAGCTCCTGGGTTCAAGTAATCCTTCTGCCTCACCCTCCTAATTTCCTAGGATTCCAGGCATAAGCCACCATATCCAGTCAAGAATTTTTTAAATATTTAATTCTCATCTGTTTTTGAAAATACATAACTGGCCTACTAAGCCTGTGTATTCATGAATATTTTGGCTTAATATAAAGTAGAAAGGATATCCAGGTGACAATTCTAAAAAGTAAGACAATCTCAAAAAAGTCAATAATATAATTGTATAGTTGGTATATGAATAGAGATAGCAAAAATAATCATCATAAAGGTAACGTGATAAGGATGAGGAACCAAATCTGCTCGCAAAGAATTAAAAGCAATTTTCATAATAATAGCTGGAAAGAATCACAGTAGGCAATACCATCCTGCATTGCAATGTGCCAGGTACCTCCTCACCTGTGGTCAACTGGACTATGAGTCATCTACAGAAGTAAGTGTTCTTGATCCATATTTTACAAGGAAAAGCATCGCCAAGGTCCAAAAAGACCAAGGGACTCATCCTTGGTCTTGTCAAGGTAAAGACAGGGTTATACATCAGACCAGTCTGGACACTGTCTGGAAAAAGGGATTCTCGGAGAATCCTCAGAGAAAGAGGGCAGTAAAGGCAGATTTTTGTCTGTGGAGCTTTTACCCTGAAGATACACACTGAAGCGAGCCCAGGTCACCCCTTGGGGTTGTCTCCCGGTCCTGAGGTAAAACATCTCTGCCTTGTGAGTCCAGACGATGAGCTGCTCCACCCCAGACCCCTCTTCTCCATCCAGCCCCTCCCTCCCACTCTGGGCCCTGACACCCCACTGGAGTGGTGACTCTTTTGAGGATGCTAAAAATTGCTTTATTTTTCACCACTAATTTGCCAATAAGCTCAGCCGTCCGTCCAGTTGGACCAAAATGAAATTCTATAATTATACAAAAGCCTGGGTCAGTGACCTCCTGATTGCAATATCTTGTCTCTTTTGTGCCTTCCTTCCACCATCGTGCCCATGGGACAGAATTGCTTCGGCTCCTCCGGCAGCTTCGGATGAGGTGGTATTGGAAACTAGTGAGGCGTGGCCCTGTGGAGGTGTTCATAGCTTTGCAATAATTTACCCATTTTCATTTTGTTTGATTTCATTAACACCTGGGTCTCAGGGGAGAGCCCAGTTGGGAAGGGGGGAAAAAACAAGGGATTTCCGTTGAAATCGAGTGGTTTTCACACTTGTCTTACAATACCAAGGGAGTGTGAAATGCCAAGGGTCTGAGCTGGATGATGAAGACAGCCTTCCCTTTGAGGTAGCCATCACTATGAAGCCTTTCCCTTTGCACTCCTTGGTCCTCAAGGGTCCCCTCTCTTGGTCTTGCCCCATTGGCACCTCAACGGTTTTCCTTCCTCAAGGAGCCAGCCTAACCTGCCCATTGGGCCAAGATCATAGGGTGGCTGCATTCAGGCAGTGTGAGTCAGTGGGTAAGGGCACAGACACCCAGGACTAGGCTCTCACCTGGATGCACCTCCTGCTTGCCTGGTAGCTGTGAACATGGAGCTTTAACGTGAGCCTCAGTTTCCCTATAACTAAAGTGGATATGACAGCATCTGCCACCTACAGTTGCTTTAAGGATCTACTGTGGTGACGAATGGGGAGCACTGAAGCTGTGTCTGACACACTGTGAGTGCTCAGCAGAGAGAGAAGGGACCATAGTCATGCTTGTCCTCTTCCTGATTTTCTTATTCTGTTTTCTTTGTCAACATCACCTTCTTCTTCATGTTCATCATTATCAGGCCCTGCCCAGCCATCTCAGCCTCTACAGGTACTCAGGAAACAGAAGCCAGTTCCAGAAAGAGAAGGCTGAAGTGCTCATCGACAGTGCTCATGGGTGAGGAGCACAGGCCCCAGTCCCAGGTTCCTCCAGAGAGAAATGTTGATCCGATCTGAGCCACACCCCTGACCTATAATGGCACACCCCTTCTCAAAGGCATAGGAATTCTGGGTGACTTGGTGATGTCCAGGTGACAGGGAAAGACACTCCACTGGCCGGTGGCATCTGGGGAGAAAGCCTTTTACGACTGGGTCTGAACGCTAACTCTCCCTGTTTATTCTCCCAGTTCCCTAGGAGCCTCCCAGAGACAGCCCAGGGCCAGAGGCAAAAGCAGCTGCCATTTTGGCCCATGACAAAACAGACAGATGGAAGAGTTACTTTAGGGTGGAAAGGCCTTCCAGATGCCCCTCGAATGAGCAACAAGGAGCGCTCATGTCTGCTTTCATCTCACAAGAGGTTGATTGACCCATAAGCAAGTCCTTCTGTTGTTACGAATAAGAGCGTAATCATGACTGCAACTGGCATATATCAAGCACTTACTGTGTTGCAGTGTTCTAAGCATTTATTGCACACTTACTATGTTGCAGTGTTCTAAGCACTGGTCACATATTAATTCATTTCATCCTTATGAGTGCCTGCTATTATAGCCCCCATTTTATTGGTGAGAAAACTGAGGCAGCAGGAGGTTAAGCCCCTTGGTGTACCAACCAAGTAATCAAGCAAGACTCCACCAGGTCGGCCTGATCAAAGATCCAGATCTCTGGCTGTTGGACAGCTCTGGTCATTACAAAATCCTTCAGTGTCTTGAGCTAGAATCTTCCTCCCGGAATGCGTTCCTCTGCCCTGGTTCTGCCTTTAGGCATCAGCATCCCTCCAGTGGAAAGCCCTGCTGGTGGGTGCCTTCAGCTCTGAGTCCCTATCCCAGCTCCTGGGATCCAGACTGAAAATGCCACTAACTGTGGCTTGCAGGCCATGAGGTATTGCGTGCCATCCACCCTAGCCATCTTCCTCTAGGGTGCCTCCTTCAACGGGGCATCTGATGCCAGGAGACTTCAGAACATGCTCAGGCAGCGGCAGAGGGAGGAGAACACCATCTCCAGTCTTCCAGATACCTGCCTCTAACCAGGAGTTCTCATATGTTTGAGTGCTCCAGAATCCTCCAAGACACTGGTCAAACCTTCAGATTTCTGGGCTTCACACCCAGACATTTGACATTAGGAGGACATGGTGATGCATATGTAAAAAGAGCCACAAGGAGTTCCTAAGCAGAGGACAGGGGTGGGGCAGAGGAAATGGCCTTCAACTCTACTTGGGACACCCACCCTGGGCTCTCAGCACTCCCCCAGCCACCCACTCGAGGGTTCATTCAGACTCCTGAGTGTCCTCTCTGCACCCTGAGAGATCACCTCTTCCACTATCCTCCTGCCCCCTGCCTTGGTGGCCAAGGACCATCATGGGGTCCATTGGAAAGCCCCAGGGTCGGAGTACACTCAGATTTCTACAGATTTCTGCCTCAGTTTCTTTCTTTCTATTTCTTTTTCTCTTTTAGCCCGAGTTTATTCCTACCTTAGGACCTCAGCGCTTGCTATTGTTTTTCTAAGCTCTTCCCATGGCTGGCTTCTTCTCACAAACTCCCCAGGAGGCCTTCCTTTGACACTCCCATCTGCAGGGGACCTCCCAGGCCCTCTCCATCATGTGACTCTGTGCCATTTTTTTTCATAGCACTGAAATGTCTTATTCACACAGGAAACCTATGTCCCTTGCTCTTCTCTCTACCTCAGTTTCCACATCTGTCAAATGAGGAAATGCCTACCTGGGCTACTAGGCTGATGAACTGAGTTCATACATGCAGAGTACTTGGAACAGGGCCCGGGCATGTCAGCACCTTGGAGGCAGGGGCTTTATTCCTTATGTTAATACTATTGTCCTCAGCCCTTGGAGCAGCTCCTCGTATACAGTAGGTGCCCAATACATATTTTTGAATAAATATACAAAGGGCAGGGCGAGCAGAAATGCAGAGGGTCTGAAAAGTCCCACCCTGCCAGTTTCCGAAGACCCAGGCTACCCCCCCCCTCGTGGGCTGTAATTACTCAATAATGAGAACATGGCTCCCAGGGTGCCACGCACAGCGCATCGCCCAAAGATGAAAAGCTCATTTGTTAATAACTACACAGAATATCTCAAATTTTGTTTGCATTGTGAGGCTGGGTGCCTTCTCACCAATAATGACAGACCACTTAAAAAATAAATCACACGTATAATTTAAGCAACTCAAACAAATAGCTGTGTTGGCTTTCCCTGGGAAAATGTTTTCTCTTCTTCCTTGAGGCATCCCCACGGGTGCCCCTGTCTCGGCCTCCCCTGCTGAGATCCTTTCTCAGCAGGCAGCCTGGGAGTGTGGTGCACAGAGCAGTGGCAGGGAGCAGGCATCACCCACAGCCTCCCAGAGCCCTTCCCAGAGAAGCCTGGGCTTTCTTTCCCAACACCCTCTGCCCCTTGGGGTTATAAAACCAAATGGCTAGGAGGCAGGTAGGCAATGTATATGAACAAAGCAGATGGATGTATGGGGCAATAGGGACTGGTGGAGCCTGTGGTAAACTGAAGAGCAAATGCCCCTCCCTCTAAGGACAAACCTCATCAGTGGTTGCTATGCACAAATGCAGACCAGGTTTTACAAAATCTCCTGACGATCCATTAATTTGGATTTAAAACTTTGGTCCTTTTAGTAACCTGCATTCTGGCTCCCACAGCATCCGACTTTATCTCAGACTACTCTACACTTCATTCACTCTGCCAAGCCCACGTTGGCTTCTTGACTATCCTTGGACCAAGCCAGGCATTCCCACTCCCAGACATTTGCACTGAGTAGTCTCTCTCCCAGATAAAGTCCCAGTTCAAGGCAAGTATGGCTGGACCACAGTAGGTGAGGAGAAACACAACAAGAGGGAAGTCAGAGTGCAATCCAGGACAGCCAGAAGATAGGTAAGAGTTTGGGATTATACATATGCAGTCCTGTTTTGGGTCATCACAAATATTGCGGGTGTGAACTGTATTTAGCATGTCAGGCCCCATATGGCAGACCCTCTAAGATGTGTGGATAGCCCCCCCTCACACAAAGAATTATCCACTAAATATCCAGGCAGGCCCAGAGAGGATGTTTGGAGCCTGGACTCTAATTTAATTTCACATTTAACCCAAAGGAGTTTGGGTTTGCTTTGGGGTTTTGTTTTTATGTCTTGCCCAATTTTACCAAACACGGAGCTTCCTGGGGTTGCTGTATGTGTGTAGAACAAGAGGAGGCTATGCTGTTTTGTTGGGAGGCTTATTGGGACTTGGTCACCTTCCTAGGGCCCCACCCTTTCCCTCGGTGGAATTTGAGTCACCACCAACAGCACCAGGCTGTGTTTGTAGGTCACATTCCCAGAGGGTCTGTCTACATGGGGCTGGCTTTAACGCCTTCACTATGTCTCTCAGGAGAGCTGGGCTGGAATATTTACATGCTGAGGTAACTATTAGATAAATTAGTTTCCTTTTAATTCTCCTCTAGAGTATAATTAGGACATTATGTGGCTCACACGGATTTATTTTAAGTGTGTGTATAGATGGGTGATATTGTCTATGAATTTCATTTTAGCACAGGGGCATTTCAATGTACTTATTATAAAAAGAAGAAGAAAAGGCAACCAACCAGATATGCTTGAGTTTCCCAACATGAAACTTTTTTAGGACATAGCCAGGTAGGTACTTGGGCTTCTTCTTGGCCGAGCTGGGAGGCCGGGAGGCCAGGAGGGCTTAGGGCAAAGGAAAGATCATCTGACTTGCACTTCTAGAGGCCACTTAAGGGAGGCGGGCGCAGAAGCAGGGATACCCCTCAGAAATGTCAGCCTATAAGAGAGACTGGCACAGAGCAGAGGAGGTGGTGAGAATGGGCTGAGAAGCTTGCTGTTGGGCTGGTGGTGAAATGTGAGAAAGAGGGATCACGGATAACTCCCAGTGTGACTGAGTTCCCGGTGTGGGAGGGGAGGAGGTGGGAAATTTCTGAATAGAGAAATGTGGTCTTGATGAGGGTGTCCACCTGTGCCCAGTAAAGAGGAAGAGCCCACTGGCTAATGCCAGGAGCAAACTCCCAATCAGCCTCCCCACCCCACCCCACCCATTGCTGTCACTGGCATGGTGGCATTATGGAGCGAAAGCGAGACCTGGAGTCAGAGCACCTGAATTTGAGTCCTGGCTGCTGTGTAGCCCTGGGAAAGTCACCTAACTTCTCTGAGATTCAATCTCTTTGCCCCAAAGGCTAAAGTTGATACAAATACTCACCTTGGAGTGTCATTGTGAGGATAGAACCAGAGGTGGGTAAAGTGGACTCTGCATAGAAACGTTCCCCTGACACAAACAGTACACTTGCTCTCCACCTTCTGCACATCTTCACATCCCCGTAGGCTGGCCTCGAGAATTTCAGGGACTATGAACCAAGCCTCTGTGTGATTTTCAATCTATTGTCTATATCCCGCTCCTTTCCTAAGATGCTTGAGGTGTCGTTCAAAACTGCATGCACACGTGTACACACACAAAGAAATGGAAAAGAAAGGAAAGAGAATTAAGGAGAGGATACACTGAACTCTAGAACTAATAGACCTGCCATGACTGGGCACCTTCCTGGCCCAATTCCCCAACAGACAAGACAAAATGGGCGAGTTGGCTGTTGCTGCATAACAAACCTCCCCAAAAGCCAAGGGGCTCAAAACACCATCTGTATCTTCTCACAAATCTGGGGGTTGGCTGAATAGCTTCGCTGGCCCAGGCCAGGCTTGGCTGATCTTGGCTGGGGTCCTGCAGGTGTCTGAAGTGGGATGGCAGGCCGCTGTTGCTGGCTGCTCGGGATGCCACGGCAGGGCTTCACATGGTCTCTCATCCTGCAGGAGGCCAGTTCAGGCTTGTTCACATCGATGTCAGCGGCCCAAGGAGCAGAGGCTGCCAGGCCTCTGGGAAAGCTCTTCCCCAGGCTCAGAACTGCCGCATCACCATGCCTGCCACGTTCAGCCAGCCACAGCAAGTCACAAGGCCTGACCAGATCCCAGTGGTCGGAAGCGGACTCCATCTCTTGTTGGGAGGAGTAAAGAGTCAGCACCATCTTTGCAATTTACCACAATGGCAAGTTGCATACCTCTAATTATCAGAGAAGGAGAAAGACAGCAGTTTCTTGGAACAAAATCATTCCCCTTGACCAACTTGGAGAAATGTTCCCAAGGGCAGTCACCACATTGGCCTCATTTTCTTCGTAGCAGTAATCACATTTTGAGCACTTATTATGTCCAGACCCTAGACATGCCATACACTCATGCACTTCAAAAAACGCAGGACACACAGCATAGCTCTTAATCAAAGGCTAGTGCGTGGTGAGCAGCTAAGGAGTTACCTTGTTTTTTCTTCTTGCTTTCCATTTGTGATAAGTAATGTCCATTTTCCTCTTATGCTAATAACATAAAAACATCCTTTTGAAATAGATCGGTTTAAGTGTTTGAACTTGGGTCCATTTAAGGAAACATCAATTAAATAAGTAACAGCACAGGTGGGATGTAACCATAGTAAAACTCATGAGGTGCAGGCAGCCAAGTGAAACTTGGAAAACATGCTAAATTATGTTTTCATCCCTGAGATTCAACTATTACGATTTCCGTTTTGCAGATAGGGAAACTGAGGTGAGAGGCGGCCTGTGGAGGCTCAGTTCCAAGATGGTGCCGGATGTGCGGCTCTGCCTGGAAGGGCCTTAGGTGAGAGTTCCCCGATGGCTTGTAAGAGGAAGTTAGGCACATGGCAGAGGCCAGTGGTCGCATGTGTCACCAAACGGGACGCCTGGGGCTTCTGCACGCCTCCCTCCTTCTGGGCTTCTGAGCATAATGAGGCCCTGGCAAGGTACACTCTCAGAATTTGGATCAAATGGAATGTGAATCAGAACGTTCCCTGGAACGTTCACACGGGGCATCGGCCTGAAACCTCCAGGAGAAGTAGGTGCAATCATGGCGGACGTGAGCTGAGACCAATTAGCACCCAAGAGGCCAGGCCCACACGGGTGCTGAGTAAATCAGAAAACAGACAGGCTCTGGGGAGAGGGTGGTGGGGAACGCTGCTCCCGCCATTGTAATACGCCTCTGATTCCCAGAAAGGCTCTCCCCGTGGGGTCATCCAGAGGCTGTGCTTGGTGCCGGGTGGGAGGGGTAAGAAGGAGGAGCTAAGCTGGCAAAGCTCTCCCTACTCCACACCTGGCCTGGGGGCTGCTTGTTCAGGGCCCCTGGGAATGCAACAGCGTTTTGATCTACATTGCATCCCCCTCAAATGTGTATGTGGAAGACCTGACCCCCAGGACTCAGGATGTGGCCGTTTTTGAAGAGAAGGCCTTCAAAGAGGTGATTCAGGTTAAACTAGGCCCTTGGGTTGGGCCCTAATCCAATCTGACTGATGTCCTTAGAAGAAGAGGGATCACGATGCAGACACACAGACCCGGTCAGCCATGTGAACGTACAGTGAGAAGTCGGCCATCTGCAAGTCAAGGAAAGAGCCTCAGGAGAAGCCAGGCCTGCTGACACCTTCATCTCAGACTTACAGCCTCAGGGTGTGAGAAAATGAACTTCTGCTGTTTGAGCCACACAGTTTTTATGACGGCCCTAGCAGGCTAACACAAGCAGCCAGCCCCTCAGCAGTCCACCCAGTGTTTAATAGTACTTGGAAGTTCCTCCTGGTGTCTAACTGTTTCTCTCCCTCTCTTCTTTCCATACACCCTGGCCAGGAGGGAGAAGAAGACCAGCCCCCTTGGGCATTCATTCTGGAGCAGCCTCCAAGCTGGGTCAACACAGAGGTGCCTTGTGAGAGGCTTCAAACCCGGAGAGTCCCAAGGAAGAGAACAGGGGTTCTGGGTGGGGCCTGGAGTAGGGAGGGAAGGCTATTTCTGCCTGAAGAGCAGGACACTTGACGCAGACCAGAGCCTTACTCTATGCATTCATTCTTCTATTCATGTGTTCATTCATTCACCTGACTGACGGACCAGGCCTGGTCCCACCTCCAGGGAATTGGGTTAAGGCTTCTGTGTTCATTCCCTCAATCCCTCCAGCAGAGTGGAGGCTCTGACAACAGAGAAAAGAAGTGAGTGCGACCAGATGGTCGGCAGCCTGGCCCTTGAAGTTCGACGCTGCCTTTGTGGGTTGTGTGTCCTGACAGACCCGGAAACATCCAGAGCCATGGGTCTTCCCTGGCCAGAGAAGAACAGTAATGAAATCTACCTTGTAGAGTTTTTTGAGGATTAAATGGGATGACACAAGTAAAGTGCTCAGAACAGCACGTGATCAGTACTCAAAAACACGTCACTGCTTATTGCTGTGATTATCATCTCCACTCTACCCGAAGAGGCCCCCAGCCTCACCCAGGCTTGTCTTTATACTGTCTCACACACATGTCAGGACCTAGGGCCTTTGCTCAGGTTTTCTCCATCACTCAGAATATTCCCTTCACCCCACCCCAGCCAGAAGGGGAACATTCTCCCTCTCCCCTCCACCAGAAGCACCATCTCCATGGCTGCCCTCACCACTTCCTGGGATGCTCACTTTCTCTGCCCAGTGCTGGGATGCTCTTGGGCTGGGCCTAAGCCTCCCCTTTTTCAAAGCTGCCTCCAGCCTTGCCCAAGTGTGCTTCCTTGTTGTTTGATGGGATGTATCCTGAGAACAGCTCAAAGCTTTATTCTTGAAAATGATGGCTCTCAACTGGGGTGATTTTGCCCCCCAGGGGAAATCTGGCAATGTCTGGAGATATTTTTGGTTGTCCAAATGGGGCACCGGTGGGTTGCTACTGTCATCTCATGGGTTGAGGCCAGGAAGGCTGCTAAACCTCCTGCAACGCGTGCCCACAACAACCCCCTTGAAAAGGACGATCCCACCCAAAATGTCCACAGTGCCCCGAGGTGGAGAAACCGGGCATTCAGAAGGCACTGCTCTCCTTCAGAGAGGGTGAGTGCTGGGATTCTGACCAGCTCAGTTCTCAGGACCACACAATCCCCGGCCCTCCGGGTAGGCCTCCTGCTACAGCCTCCAGCACCTGGAGCTGTCTGGCTTAGAGGGAGCCCTCTCGTGCCTGCCTCTTGTCAGAGCATCGGATCCCTGAGGGTTTGTATGAAGCAATTGACCTGTGACTAAGGCCAGCTGAGCTCGCCTTGTTCCCACCAGGCTGGGACAATACCCCATTAACTGGGAGGCCAGATCCTAACCCATCAGCTCAGAGCAGGGATTGGGGAGGGGGCTGGCTGGGAGAGATAAACAGGGCAGCTCTGGAGCAACCCAAGGAGTGTGGGGGCGAGATCCCCAGAACTCATTGTTATAAATAGTAGAGCATGAGCATTAGTGCCTCCTTCTAGATGCCCAGGACATGAGGGCTCGTGCTTGCTCACCCCTGATGCGTGCCTCCTCTTGCCAGCCTCAGGGGTATAGCTCCTTGTTCCCAAGTAAAATGTGAGGAAACCGACAGAGAACCCAGGCGATATACCCAAGGCTACCCAGCTTGTAGATGGAGGAGTGGAGGTAGGAGACACAGGCACAGTGAAAGTACCAGGCAGGGAGTTGTAACCTCAAGAGGTCCCAGAACCCGGGAGAATCTGACTCAACTCCCGGCCACGCCCTCCTCTGAGCATCTGCCCCACCCACAGTGCTGAAGAGGCACTGACCTACCGCCAGGCTCCACCCTCAGCGTCACTGATTGGCCTGTGCAGAAGGGGTGAGGTCTTCCAGCCCAAGATAAGCCTATCAGGACCACTATGAAGATTTGGAAATTAGGACCAAGTGTGTGCCAGGCAGATGGTGGGGGGTAGGGACAAGAAAAACCTTGAGAGAGAACCAATCTTGTCTGATGAGATGCTCAAAGCCAAGGGCGGGAGAGGTGAGGGAAGGACAAGACCCAAAAACTTTGCAGAGAGAGGCACCCTGTCTTTGGAGAAGTTAGGAACTTCCAAACTGGGAGTCACTTGCTCCTGTTGAGGACTTGAGGGAAGCAGAGGGAGCCAACATCTCAGACCTGGGTTGATAGGGAGCTGGGTCCCTTCTGTCAGTATCGTGCAGAGCCGCAGAACTCTATAGTAAGGAGCCTTCAGGTCTAGAGGTGAGTGCCCAAGGGATATGGCAGGGCACTGCTGGGGTCTGCTACACCAGAGTGTTAGCCAGATACCTGGGAAAATGGCCATACCATCTCCTGAGACACAAAGTCCTGCTCAGAACCCTCCTAGAGTTTCCCAACACATTCAGAATAGACTATCGAGAGATCTCCTTTGTCTAGAAGACCTTACAGGATCTGGCTCTGGAATCTTCTCTGATCTTTCCTGGCAACAACCTCCGCCTCCCTACTCTGCTTTCTCACTCTGGCCTCTGGGTTATTCTGTCAACATTCCATCTATGTTCCTGCCTCAGGGCCTTTGCACTGGCTGTGGCACTTGCTTGGGCCACTGTTTCCTGAAGCATCTACATGGCTCCTCCTCTTACTAGATCCAAGTCTCTGCTCAGACATCACATGATTAATGAGTTCTTCACTATATAACCACCTTAAAACAGATGTCTCCTCTCACCCTCTTCCTGTCCATCTCCTCATCCTGCTACCTTGTTACTTATCCTGCTATCGATAGTATATATTTACCTACTTATCTGATTTTGTTTGGTCTCTCTAGACTAACACATAGTCTGCCATGACCTGTGCCTGTAATATGCTAATTAACAATACAGAGTTCGTGAGGGAAAGAAGGAAGGTGTTAGACTGCTGGGTTCAATGTTGGCTCTGCCATTTATCAGCTGTATGACCTTTGACAGGTCACTTTCACTCTCTATGTCTCAGCTTCCTCTTCTATAGGATAAGAATAGATTTAAAAAGCAAGAATAATCATACCATCTGGTGGGATTGTTATAGGAATCAGGTGAGATCATCTATGAAAGGGCTTAATAAATGCTAGCTGTGTTTATCATTGGATGACCATGGGGCCCCAACCTCCCCATCTGTAAAATGAAATTGTTGCAAGAATTAAATGAGATAATGAATGTAGAACTGGACGCCCTTGGAAGCCATTGTGCACAACACTTTCGCTTGTAAAGTGTTCTGCACATATTGCCACCCTCTATAAAAATTAGTGGTTGCTTTTAATTAATAGACACATGCACAAACACATACACACTCCCATCCTGTGAAGTGCTCTCCATTTCTGCCTTCCCTAAGCAGAGTCCCCATAGGGCCTAGGATCAACATGGATCTAAGTAATACCTTGAATTCAATGGCCGAAGGCAACTCCAGGTTAGTCACTTCCATGCTCATTGCCTCTGAGTTGATGCCAGCACGTTCTTTCAGGGAGTTTTCTCTTCCTGCACTCTCTGCAGCTCCAAGTCTCCCGCGGACAAGCAGCCTGGTGTCCCTGAAAAACAGTCCCATGCAGGCGTCAGCACCCCGGCCGCTCCCCCTCCAGAGCCTAGACCACCAGGCTGAGAAGCAACCGCGCCTCTCTGCAATGTTGCTCCCTATTAGGCATCATTAGGTACACAGTAATTATAATAATTATGTGCACTGCTTAGGCGACCATCCTCAGTAACAACCGCTGCTATTCAGAAGTCATAATTGCTGCATCGAGACTTAAAATGAAGGCTAATTAGATGTCAGTTGCCCACCCCCCCACACACACACACACACTCACAACCTCCTATATCATCTCTATATCCAAAATGCCCCATGACCACCAGCCATCCTTGATTAATCTGCAGAACCCAAAACAAACAATTAGGTCCACAGGAGAGCGTGGATATGCCTGCGGGATTAAGAGGGAACATGTGGATGCTTGGAGGGGACTTGCAGGGTGTTGAGTCATTTTAAAAGAAAAGAATTTGGGGACTGAGAAGGGCTGAAGAGCTTGGTGGAAGTCAGGGCATGGTTCACATCCTGGTTCCATCATAGTGCTGAGCAGTTCACCTCCTTTCCAATTGTGAAGCTGGGGGAACTGACCTGGAGACATGCTGCAGGAGCACTTCACAAACTATCAAGTGATACTTTGTAAGGAGCATTAAACAAAACAGATGCAAGAAGAACTAAGTTTCCTTCACACTGGGATCACTCCAGGGCATGGCGTGCTGAGAGTGCTGAAGCACGAGGGAAAGCAAGAAGTTCGGGTCAATTCTTCTCTGCCAAATAAGATTTGTGTCCACTCCTGTGTGTGCAGGCCTGTCCCCAGTGCTGCAGAATTAAAAATGTAAGTCAGCTAAATGTACCTTGCCCTAAGGAATTGACAGGGCATTGTGCATTGGAAATCAAAGAGTTAAGTGGACACACACACACACACACACACACACACACACACACACACACACACACGACTAAAACCCATCTGTGGAACTGTTTTGAGGACTGGAGATAAATGCAGGAAAGTCTCAGCAAAGCTCCAGCTCACAGCAGGCCCTCAGTGAATGGGAGTTCTTGTACTGTTGTGTTCAAATCCAGCATTTCCCCAGGTGGGCTGGACAGAACAGAGACGATGATCAGTAAAATGTGGCCACATAGTCAACTAAGCTAGAGGAACATGAATTCCTGTATGTTGGAGAATCATGATGCAAATGGGCATAGCAAAGGCTCTGAGAAGTCCTGCAATAATTGATCCTGATTCACTCTAACCATCATTCCCAAACTTCTTTGACCATAGACCTCCACTAAGAGTCTGTGAAACTAGTGGTCCACTAAGCACAGAATGAGACAGACAGAGGTACAGATCTAGACACCCAGGCAGTAAGGTCTGTGGAAGGAAGACCTAATTTTGAGTAGCTTTGGGAAGAATGTTGGTAAAGTTGCCCCATATTTGTCTGACTTTGGCTTCAGGAAAGACAGCATTCCTGCATGGTCCAGCAAGAAATGGAGACAAACCATCATGCATTTCAGGGAATGGAGGCAGCACACACCAGCAAGGACCTGACCACATGGATGCAAAATGTGGAGTTAGCAGGAACAGAAGGCAACATTGGCAATGTTGATGGAATCTAGACATAATGGGTAATTCACAGCTCCTTGCTATAGTAGGTCAATTATTACCAGTGCTTTCTTTCATAGTCTTTATAGAAGTCCAGGGGTTTTTTTGGTTTTTTTATCAATATTTTTTATTATGATGTTGTGGGGTACAGTTAAGGGTTAGGTATACAATTACGTTTCATTCAGGCACCCTGTTGATAAGAGGTGTTTCCCCCTCCCCAGACAGATATTTGCTACTGTTAATCCCATCTCCCCCCCCCCATAGTTTCCCAGTACCGTCAGTCATTTTCTTATAGTATTACACTGGATGTTCAAGGTCCATTAAGTCCAGGTTTTAAAGAAGAGAATCTACAGGCAGTCAAGCAATGAACTGGACATCAATAGCACTTCATGAGGAAGGATGCCTCAGAGCAGCAGCGGCAGCCAAGTACCCCAAAAGGCCTGAACTCCTTACCTCTCACCTTGGGTATCCACTCCCCCAAGTCTCTCCTGAGGTGGTGAAGTTAGAGAGGACTTCACAGAGACATTGTCGGTGAATAGGACTTTAGGAATAGTGGTGTTTTTCTACAAAAGACAACTATCTACCTAGTTCCCTGGAATAATCCAAGCAGGATTATTCTAGAATGTGATTACATTCAGCTATCATTTGAATGTTTTTATTTCTCAAAAAAATTCATGTTAAAACTAAGCCCCCAATGCAACAGTATTTGGGAGTTATAACCTCTTGGGAAGGTGTTTAGGTCGTGAGGGCTCCACCCTTGCAAAAAGATTAATGCCATTATAAAAGGGCTTGGCAGAGGGAGTTTGACCCCTTTTTGCCTGTCCACCTTCTGACATGTGAGACTACAGCACTCTTCCCCTCTAGAGGACATTTAAAGCACCATCTTGGAAATAAAGACCAAATATTCCAGCACCTTTATTTTGGACTTCCCAGCCTCCAGGACTGTGGAAAATACATTTCTGTTTTTTATAAATTACTCAGCCTCGGGTATTACATTATAGGAGCTCACACGGACTAGGAAGACTCCTTCCTAGCCTAAAAATACCCCAGACAGCTTCTAACACAGCACAAAGACCCAGAATGAACTTCTCTTATCATAAAACCCTGTCTTTCAAGTACAGCCAGTTTGCATGAGCTACAGACCAGTTCTGCAAGGCCAGAAGGAAAAATTACAGCTAATTCTTAGGCAGTACTTACTATGCATAGGCACTGTTCTAAGAATCATACATGTGCAATCTCATTTAATCCTCAATATAACTGTATCCATTGGGTACTATTATTATCCCTACTTTGCAGATGATGAAACTGAGGCAAGGGGAAATTAGGCAAGTTGTCCTGTTCATACAGCTGGAAAGTGGTAGGGAACACATTATAGAAGACTTTTCCCTTTCCCAAGTTCTTCCCTTGGGCACTTCATCAGCCTGAATTACTCCAGGTTTTTAAAGCAGGGCACTAGAGCAGAGGGAGCTGCTTAATGGCAGAACCCAAAAGTTTCTGTTGGAATTCATCTCCTGAAAGTCCTTGGCCAACAGATGTGCTATGAGTGTGCATGGCAAGGCTCACTAAAGCCAGTAGAGAGTTGCTGCTGATGGCTGGGAGTGAAAGGGTGATACCACAGGTTACACAGGCATGGGGAATTCTGGCCCACCCAGAATGAAGAGACCCTCACCAGGCATTGAGCTAAGAAATCAGAAAGTCTATGCATAAAAGACAAGAACCACATCCTAGAATAACAGTCATGTCCCAGCACTAAGGACAGAACCTAAATAGACCTACCCTAGCAAAAATAAAAACCCAGCCTAATGGAATTAAGAGAACCCACCAATAATTTAGTTGCCTGCCAGTACAAACCTGATGTCATTCAAAGAATGACAGCAAAATCCAGAATTTCCAGAATACAATTAAAAATTACTACACATGCAAATATGTGGGCAAACGTGACTCAAAATAAAGAAAAGAGCAGGCAAACTTGAAATGTTCAGAAGTTGGAAATAACATCCAAGGTCTTTAAAACAGCTACTAAAAATATGTTAAAGAGCTTAAAGGAAAACATGGACATGATGAATAAAAAATGAGGACATTCAAATACAAACTACAAAAGAAACAAATGGAAATTCTAGAACCAAGAAGTATATCTGAAATGAAATATTCACTAGAATTTGTGGATATTTAGAATCAGATTAAATATTGCATACAAAAGTCAATGAACTTGAGGATAGATTAGTGGAAATATCCAATTTGGAGAACAGAATTAAAAGAAAGCATTTTTAAAAATAACAGAGATTCACCAACTGGGGGATAACATTAAGTAGGTTAGACTACTGAATATTTAGACACATGCTATGGAAGCCCCAAAGGGCAAGGCAAAAATAATTTTTGAAGAAATACTTCCCAAATTTCATGAAAAGTTTCAGCTAAGAGAAACTCAGCAGACCACAAGAGTAAATATAATAAATACAAAGAAAGAAATGATGTTGAAAAAAAGTACATATGTATATATATAAAGAGAGAGAGCACATGTGCATGCAAGAGAAAGAGAGCACACCAAAAAGTGTATGCATATTTTAAGAAAAGAAATACTGTATTAAAATTGTAATCTCAATATATGCCAATAACCAAAGATGAACACAAGTCATGTTTAACTTCTGCAGTTAAAACAGGTGCTCAAAGTGCTTACCATCAGTGTCCAGACATGTCTGATTACCAAGAACTAAAAGCAAAACATAGATAACATCTCTTAAAATGTGTATACATTTTTTTGGCACCCCAGTGTATATAAATTCAGAATTGTATATCCAGCAAAAATATTCAAAATAAGGGTGAAATAAAGACACTTTCAGATAAACAAAAGTTGAGAGAATTTATTGTCAACAGACTGGTACCAGAGAGAGAGAGAGAGAGAGAGGGAAGGAGGGAGGGAGGGAAGGGGGGGAGAGAGAGAGAGAGAGAGAGACAAAAAGCTCTTAAAAGTTCTGTAGGTTAAAGGCTAATTAAATCAGATGGAAAGTCAGATCTTGAGGAAAGAATGAAAGCACTGGAAATGGTAATGGTAATATGGGGTTAAGTACAAATAATTACATTTTCATCTCTTCAACTTTGTAATAGACAACTAACTAAAGCAAAAATAATAGTATTGTTTTGGAAAAAAGCAATAGTATTACTATGGAATTATAATATATGTTCAAGTATTACATATAAAAACAACATGAAGAACGTGGAAGATAAATGGGATTATAGTGTTATCGAATTCTTAAATTTTAAGTGAAATGGTAGAGTACTAATTCTAAGTAGGCTATGATGAGGATAGTTAAAAATAGAAAGAGGTATAGCTAAAAAGACGAGAGAAAAAATAAAATGGAATATAAAAATATTCTGTATGCCCAAAATAAAATAGAAAAGGAAGCCAGAAGAAAAAAAGATGGTTCAAATAGAAAACAAATATAGAATTATAGGTTTAAACTTAGTCATATCAATAAATACATTAAATGTGAATGATTTAAACACTCAATTAAAAGGCATCTGAACCAGACAAGCAAGACCAGTTCTATTCCTACAAGAGAAACATTTAAAATATGAAAACATCAGTTAAAAGGAAAAGGGGAAAGATATACCACGAAAACAATAAGCATAAGACAGCTGATGTAGCTATATTACCAGAAAAGTAGACTTCAAGACAAAGAGTATTTCCAGAGATGTGGGCACATTTGATAATTGCAAAAGGGAAATTCATCAGGAAGATGCAACAATTACAAATGCCTATAAAGCTAAAAATAAGATTAAAAAATGAAACAAAAACTGACATAACAGGAAAAATAGACAAACCCATAATCATAATAATTTATGTTAAAACCACTATTATAGTAGTTAGTAAAAAACACTAGACAAAATTGGTAATGTTATGTGAAGAATAATATCAACCAACTTGAATTTCTAGAATTTTATGAAAGCATTACATCCAACAACTGCAGAATAAACATCCTTTTCAAGTGCACTTGAAACAGTCACCAAAAAACCAGATATTTGGCTAGAAAACAAATCCAATAAATTTCAAAAACTTGACATTTTGCAGAGTCAACAATGAAATTAATTTAGAAGTCAATAACAATAATATGTCTTTAAAAAATCGCAAAACGTTTGGAAATTGTACAACACATATCTGAATAACCCATGAATCAAAGAAGAGATAACGGAAATCAAAGTAGGGGCATCGTTGCTGACCTTATATGAAAAAAAAAGAATTAAAAAAGCATATAATAAAAAAAGTATGCAAAACATACAACCTAGATTAAATGGGCAAATCCCTAGACACATACAAATTATCTAAACTGGCTCAAGAAGAAATAGGAATCTCGACAGCTGTATAACAAGTAAAGAGATGTAATCAGTTGATCAAAACCAGCAGATGGACCGACTGGTGGATTCAAACAAACAGAACTAACACCAATCTTTCTCAAATTCTTCCAGAAATTTGAAAAGAAAAGAACGCTTCTTACTTATTTTATAAAGTCAGCATCACCCTGACAAAAACCACACAAAAACATCACAAGAAAAGAACACTTCAGGCTAGTATATTTTATGAATATAGTTGTAAATTCAGCAGCATGCTTAAAGGATTAGACAGTATGACCAAATGGTATTTATTTATGGAAGGAAAGAGGGGCTCAACATATGAAAATTAATGTGACACACCACATTAACAGAATAAAAGGAGAAAGCCACACAATCATTTCCACTAATACAGAAAAAGCATTTGTCATAATCAAACACTTTTCATAATGCAAACTAGAAAAAGAAGGGAACTTTCTCAACCTGTTAAAGGACATCTATGAAAAACACACAGCTTACATTATAATCAAAGGTTAAAGCCTGAAAGCTTTCCCCTAAGATCAGAAATGAGATAAGGATTTCTGCTTTCATCACATATTCAAAGTTGCAATAGTTCTAGCCAGAGCAATTAGACAAGAAAAAGAAATACACATTCAAATTGGAAAGAAGGAGTAGAACTATCTCTATTCACAAATGGCATAATTTTATATATAGAAAACTCTTGAGAATCTACCAAAATTTAATTGGAGCTAATACACACATTCAGAAAAGTTGCGGTATATAACACACAAAATAAGTGATATTTCTATATACTAGCAATTAGCAATCTGTAAAGAAAATTAAGAAGCAATTCCATTTACAATAGCATGAAAAAATAAAATACTTAGTAATAAATTTAATCAAGGAGGTGTAAGCCTTGTACACTGAACACTATAAAACATTTTGGAGAATAATAAAATAAATGAAAAGACATCTTGTATTCACAGATCAGAAGATTTAAAATTGTCAAAATGGCAAGACTACTCAAAGTAATCTAAAGATTCAATGCAATCTTTATAAAAATTCTAAGGACTTTTTATGCAAAAATTTAAAAAGCTGACTTAAAATTCATATGGAATTGTAAGAAACCCTAAATAGCCAGAAAAATTGTGAAAAAGAAAAATAAATTTGGAATAATTATGTTTTCTGATTTCAAAACTAACAAAAGCCTAAGTAATAAAAGTGGAGTGATACTGCCATAAGATAAATATATGTATCAGCAAAATAAAATTGAGTATTTTCTATAGTCAAATCATGAAAATAAAACTGTACACCTTTAGTCAATTGTTTTGACAAGGGTGCCAAGATCATTCAATAGGAAAAACAATCGAATTTTCAACAAATGTGCTGGGGTGACTGAATATCTGCATGTAAAAGAATCGAGTTGAATCCTTGCCTCATACCATATAAAAAAATTAGCTCAAAATTGACCAAAGACCTAAATGTAAAAGCTAAAATAATAAAACTCTTAGAAGAAAACTCAGGGATAAGTCTTCATGACTTTATATTTGGCAATAGCTTTTTAGATATGATACCAAAAGTCAAGCAACAAAAGAAACAATGGGGAAATTGGAATTAATCAAAATTAAAAGCTTGCTTTTTTGTATTAAAGAACAATATCAAGAGAGTGAATAAAAGAATCTACAAAATGGAAGAAAATATTTGCAAATAATATATCTGCTAAGGATCTGGTAACCAGTATCCATTATCTTACAATTCAACAACCAAAAGATACGCAATTGAATTAAAATGTTGGAAAAGAAACTAAAGAGACATTTTTTTAAAGAAGATATACAAAATCCCAATAAGCACATGAAATGCTCAATGGCATGAGCATTCATAAAGAAAATGAAAATCAAAACCACAATGAGATACCACTTTACACCACCAGGTTGGCTCTAAAAAGCCAAATAGAAATTAGCAAGTTTTGGTGAGAATGTGGAGAAATCAAAGCCTCGTGTACTGCTGGTGAGGATGTAAACAAATGTGTAGCCACTTTGTAAAGCAGTTTGTAAGTTCCTCTAAACAAACCCTCTAACCTAGCCATTCCACTCCTGGCTATATATCCAAGAGAAGTGAAGATGTGTTCCAAAAAAAAGTTTGTACTCAAATGTTCATAGAGCACTATCTGCAATAGCCAAAATGTGGGAATAGCCAAATGCTCATCAATTGATGAATGAATAAACAAAATATGGCATATGCATACAATAGTTATTATTCAGTCGTAAAAAGGAATAGAGTTTGGGTACATGCTACAACACTGATACATGTTTTAAGCATTAGGCTAAATGAGAGAAGCCAGGCACGTAAGGCCACATACTGTGTAGTTCACTTATATGAAATAGACTGTATAGGCAAATCTATAGATAGAGAAAGCATACACTGGTTGCTAGAGGCCAAAAGGCAGAAAGGATGGGAGTCGCATTGTATGAGATTTCTCTAGGGATAATAAAAATGTTCTGGGACTAGATAGCAGTGATAGTGATAGTACATACCCAATGTTTGGCATTGTGTATGTACTAAATGCCACTGAATTTTACACTTTAAAATGGCTAAAATCGCAAATTTTATGTTATGCTTATTTTACCATTACCATAATAAAAAGATAAGATGCCATGAAACCCAGACACTGATATTATAATAAAAGTATACAATATGTACAGTCTCCCTCATATCCATAAACATTGAAATAATTTTTAAAATATTGGCAAGTAGAATGTAGCAATAATGTAAAAAGAATAGTGCATCAAGTCAACAAAGTAGAATTTATCTGTGCATGCAAGATTGATTTAATATTTGAAAGGTGAGCAACATAAATTGCCACATTAACAAAATAGAGAAAAATACATAAGATTGTCTTAATAGATTCATAAAAAGCATTTGACAAATTTAACACCCAATCAAAAACTTGCAGAAAGCTAGAAATAAAAGAAAATCTTCCTCTACCTAACAAAAAAGAAACCAAAAACCAAAATAAAACTACAAGCATTATACTTATGGTAAAATAGTTAATACTTCCTCCCTCTCTGAGATCATGAAGAAGGCAAAGGCCGGGCGTGGTGGCTCAAGCCTGTAATCCCAGCACTTTGAGAGGCCAAGGCGAGAGGATTGTCTAAGCTCAGGGGTTCGAGACCAGCCTGGGCAACTTGGTGAGACCTCGTCTCTACAATAAATCAAAAAATAATAAGCCAGGCATGGTAGCTCCGCCTGCAGTTCCAGCTACCTGGAAGATCAAAGCGGAAGAATCGCCTGAGCCCAGCAGGTCAAGGCTGCTGTGGCCGTGAGTTTGCCATTGCACTCCAGCTTAAATGGCAGAGTGAGAGACTCTGACTCAAAAAACAAAAACAAAAACAAACAAACAAACAAAAACCAAAAAGCAAGGCAAGTGTGTCTGCTTTCAGCATTTCTGTTCAATATTATATTGGAGAATTTTGCCAGTGCAAAGAGGTAAGAAAAAGAATTGGAAGGCATACATATCGGAAAGAAATAATTGTATTTATTTACAGATTACATGATGATTATGGATTAAATGTTTGTGTCTTCCCTTCCATCAAGGTTCATATTTTTGTAGCCTTAACCCCCAATGTAATAGTATTAGGTGATGGTACATTTGGGGGGTAATTAGGTTTAAATGAGGTCATGAGGATAGAGCTCTCGTGGTGGAATTAGTGCCCTTATAAGTAGAGTTATTATTTCTTAGTAGCACAAGAGCTTCCTCTCTCTACCATTTAAAAAGGAAAGCAGTCATTTGCAAGCCAGAAAGAGGACCCTCAACAAGAACCAAATCTGGCAGCACCTTTATCCTGGGCTTCCCAGCCTCCAGAACTGTGAAAAATGTCTGTTGTTTGATTCACCCTGTATATGATATTTTGTTTCTGCAGACTGAGCTGCCTAAGACAATGATTGTTTATATAGAAAACTCCTAAGGAATGTACCAACAGTACTATTCAAACTAGTAAATGAATTTAGTAAGGTTGCAGGATACAGGGTAATATACAAAAACCAATTATATTTTTATATAGTGGTAAATAAAATACTACAATTGTAAATTAAAAATTATACCAGTTGCCATTATATGAAAAAACATAATATAATTAGGAATAAATGGAACAAATAAAAGAAAACTAAATATTAGCAAAACTAAAAATGATAACACTTTACTGAGAGAAATAAAGCCTACATAAAGAGATATACCATGCCCACAGACTGAAAATTCAATATTGTTAGGATGTTCATCCTCCCCAAATTAATATAAATATTCAATACAATCTCAATCAAAATCCCAGAGAGTTTATTTTTGTATAAATGTACACATTGATTCTGAAATTTATATGAAAATTCAAAAGAAATTGAATAGCTAAAACAATCTTGAGGGGAATAAAAAGAACAAAAATGACTCTTGCTATTTGATTTCAAGATTTACTGTATGAAAGGGGACCCAAAAAAGCCCAGAATTATGTTTGGGAGGGCAGGCCCCTTGTAGTACAAGCTTCCCCTGCTAGATAAGGGTTCTAGGAACCCATTGACATCAGTGTACCAGCTAGTGTTGTCGTGAGAGTTTGCATACGACTTCAGTGAATTTTTTTGGAGATTCCTTCAATGTGTTTGTCCATTTCATGAGGGGTGATTTATAAGCACACCTGCCCACTCTGTGCTGAGCGTTCAGCAGTTTTTGACCAAAAGTGGCATGATCCCCATGCCCCACCCTCCCTGTTCACCTGATCTTGCCCTGAGTGATTGTGTTTGTTTATTTGATTGTTTCTGCAGATGAAAAAAGTCCTCAAAGGGAAATGTTTTGCTGATGTGGAAGAAGTGAAACAAAAAACATCAGATGCACCAAAAGGGTATCAAAATTGAAGAGTTCAAAAACTGTTTTGAGCAGTGGAAAAAGCATTTCAATAAGAGTATTGCATCAAATCAAGAGTACTTTGAAAGTGACTGAAGTTTAAACATGTAAGAATAAATACATGATTTGTTATAAATAAATACCTCCCCCCACCTGCCCCCGGAAAGCTATGGCAACTAAAATAGTACAGTAATTAAAAGTATAGACAAATTGATCAACAGAATAGAATAGCAATCCTAGAAATAAACTCACATGTATATAATCATTTGATTCTCAATAAAGTCATCAAGGCAATTCAGTGAAGAATGGAAAGTTTTTTCAACAAATAATGCACTACCTCACACCATACACAAATTGAAATAGATCACAGAACTAAATGTAAAAGCTAAAATCATAAAACTGTAGGAAAAAATAGGAGACTATCTTCACCATCTGGAAGTAAGCAAAGGTTTACTAAGCAAGGCACAGAAAGCATTAACAATAAGAGAAAATCATAACTTAGACTCCAAACTTTAACAGTGAGCATCAAAAAGCATATGAACTGGGAGAAAATATTTGCAAAACAAATCCTTGATGAAAGATACTAACAGGCAAGCTATGAACTGGGAGAAAATATTTGCAAAACAAATCCTTGATGAAGGATTGGTAACAATGATATATAAAGAACTCCCCCAACTCAATAACAAAAAATACAAACAACCCAATAAACAAAGGACACTAGATCTGAATAGACACCTACTTCATAAAGGAACATATATGAATGGCATAGATACACATACAAAGAAGTGCTCATTGGCCTTCAGAGAGATGCAAATTAAAACCACAATAAGATACTTCTACACACTTACAGTAATAACTAAAATTTTAAAAAACTGATAATATCAAATATTGGCTGAAATATGGAAAAACCAGAAGTCCAATTTTTCTGGTGAGAATGTAAATTGGTACAACTACTCTAAGTTGATGTCTGAAGTAATGTATACCTTACCAATGACCAAGCAATTTCACTCCAAAGTAGTATCTACCCAAAGGAGATGAAAAGATATACAAGAATGCTTAGAAGTTTTACGTATAATAGCCCCAAATTGAAAACTACTCAAATGTCCATCCACAAGTGAATTATAAGCAAACCATAGGATACGCTCAGCAGAAACAAAGAACTGAGTACCACATGTTCTCACTCATAAGCGGACCCTGAACATTTATCGTAATACTATAAGAAAGGGATTGGCAGTAACCAGAAACAGCCGGGAGAGGGGGACACATAACATCAATAAGGGTACCTGATCTTAAACCAGGCTAATTAGGGACCAAAGAGAGGTCCAGACTTTACCTGTACAATGACCACTTGTATACCTAATCTTGAATTGTACTCTACATCTTCAAGATGAAAAATTGAAAAAATAAAATGGTATTATCTTTTAAAAAAACAAACTAATGAACTCTCAATACATGCTAAACATGGATGGGTCTCAATAACATAATGTTGGGCAAAGTAAGCCAGACACAAAAGACTACACATGTATGGTGGCATTTACAGTCATACATTGCAGCACAATGTTTAAGTCAATGATGATAGCCCCATAAGATCATAATACCACATGTTTACCATATCTCTTCTATATTTAGATACACAAATACTTAACTATTGTGCTACAGCTGTCTACAGTATTCAGTACAGCAACGTGCTGTGCAGGTCTGTAGACTAGAAGCAACAGGATATACCACATAGCCTAGGTGTGAAGTAGTCTCTACCATCTAGATTTGTGAAGGACACTCTATGACGTTCACACAATAATGAAATCACCAAACAATGTATTTTTCAGAACATATCCCTGTCATTAAGTGATTCATGACTGCATATGAAGTTCAAAGACAGGCAAATGAATCTATGGTGACAAATGAGAACACTGATTGTCTATGGCGGGAGGGAAGGGGCATGAAGGAACTCCATAAGGTGACAGCAATGTTCCAAGTCTTGGCTGGGGTATCAGTCATGCACTTGTCAAAACTCATCAAATGGTAGACTTGAGGTCTTTGTATTCTGATTTGACATTTCATCTGTGTCTTAAAAGTGTTTGTTAAACACACACACACACACACACACACACACACACACACACACACATCCCAGAGGTGTAAGCTGCCTATGCTTGCTATTCTCTCTGTGGCTCTACCTGGTCCTACCCAGTTTACAGATTACATAGTATCCCCAAAGTGTTTTCACACATTTCACTGAGGGTTCCAGGAAATAGAGAAGGGATCATTAACTCTGTTTCACAAGTGAAGAAATTGTGACTAAATCAACATGCTACAGTGCAGGTATCTGACGGTGGGTAAAACTACTACTACTACTAGCTGCATTCTGATGAGGGACTAAAATGTGTCAGGTTCTGCATTATTTATTCCATTCAGTTCCTGTGTTGAAGTCAGCTCTTATGTGCTGGAAAGAGTCAATTGTTAGATTTCCCCCCCACAATAGAGTGATCATTCAAAATAAATCATATAAATTAACAATTGAATAAATTACATTAAAAACAAAACTAATAATTCTCAAAACTCATCACTTCCTAATGATTCCACTATGATCTGTGCTCTTGAGGTTATTTTCATCTGTTGTATCTTTGTGGTGAAAACAAAATCTACTTGTGGGCTCCTGGGCATCTCTTCTGGACTCCAGGTTTAGTGACAACACGTGGTTAGTTTGAAACTGGCCATAGTAGGAGTATTTACACCATGGAAATTGGCAAACACTACAAAGCAAGGCTTGACTCACTCTGATGATTGTTTGAACTGAAGAAGCTGATGAAGAAAACATTAATTATGCACATTCAACTTAAAAGTCTGTGGCGTCTATAGTCATACTGTGAGTAGAGCAAAACATTTGGGAAATATTCTTCCAATACTCAACAATATGACTTAATTCAACAGGAATTCTCTCATGCCAATGGTAAAAAAGTAAGAGCTTGAAAGACATGTTAGTCGTTTCACTTATATCTTCCTCTTTTTTAAAAAAGGAAAACATCAACAAATATTCATATCAGAACTACACTTGCTCATCAATTACCAACCATGGGTTATCTGTGAATAGGAGAGTGGCAAAAATCAACAAATGCATTCTGGGAGAATCCATTGCCTATATGAAATTTATGATAAGAAGTGCTATATACTTTATTATTTGTAAATTGTGTGCTGCATTTCTTTATATCAGTAAATTTTATGATCAACTTACACATATGCATACAACGTTTTTCATCAAGCCAGTTGTTCAACATTTATCAGCATATTATTGATTTTATTTTAGCCTGAACACAAACATATAATGACATATATTATTATATACGACTCATGGAAAGGAATCAGAAGCTCAGAACTGTTACTGAGATGGTGAAGCCTGGGTGAGGGTGGAGGGAGGGAGTCAGAGCTGACTGTCTCCAAAGGCGAGACTTTCAACCAGGACTGTGGTTCTGAGAGTCACAGCATTCCACTGTTAGAAGGGACCTCGGAAATCACATTATCCAGTGTCTCTATCACCCCCATTTTATAGCCAGGAAAACTGAGTCTCAGAGAAAGAAGAAAGACTTGCCCAAAGTCAGTGGTTGACTGCTGGCACAGCCAGGACACACTCTCATGAGGAGTTTTGTCTTTGCCCTGGTAGCCAATGACCTTGTTCCCTCCCAGGGCACTAACCCAAGCAGCCAGGGGACCTGGCACAGAGAGGCACCCAACGCATGTCTTCCCCAGGAAGCCAGAGGGAGACTTACTGCACATATGGAGGGTAGTGAGGAACATCAAATTATTTTTTCTAAATCAAATAAAATTCCTCCCTCAAGCCCCATTCAGCAGGCCTGACCAGAAAATCAGCCTTATCTATTCTTGGTTCACCCAAGAGCCCAGGAAGATCCCTCAGGGTCTGGAAAATGGGCAGAGGGACGCTGTGGTCTCCCCCTTATCGTGGTTGCCCTGTATCTTCATTGTGAGCCAGTTGGGCATGGTAGCTCCAGCAAGCCACCATTCCCAGGCCACTAGGTCACCCAGGCAAGTGAGAGGCTCCATGCAAGTGGCTGGATGCACATGCACACATTCACACACATCTGAACACTGACACAGAGACACACAGACAACCTATTCACGCCACCACAGACACCCCACCCGACACCTCAGCATACCAGATATCCCAAGCGCATGCTTCATGGATGCACACAAATACGCCCAGCCCCATGCACAAATGTGCTTAGGTCTACACCACACACTCACACACAGTGACACAGGCACAGGTTCCTCCTCAAACAGACATGCACATTCACAATGATATGCACACACAGAGTTCTGCACATTCTCAGGGTGCATCAGAGACACATGCTGTCACAGGCACCACATCCACCCAGACACACACGCTCCCACACAAGCAGACAGACTGCTTAGACAGACAGATGCTTGCTCCTATACAGCACAAACATGCACCCACGGTTCACACCAACATACCCAGGCTCACGAGCAAATGCCGAGAGTTTGCACACCCAGCCACCAGCACAGTCACACACCGGCTGAGAAACAGGCAGCACGGGTCCTCGAACACACGTGCACACCCGCCCCACCCGCAGGCAGTCCTCGAGGCTGGCCGTTCCCTGGTCCATGCTGCCACACAGTGGAGAGGCAACATCCTCCCGACACCCCTTCCGCCCTGTCCCACCCTCCTGGGCAGTCACGTGGACGAAAAGACAAAAATATAGAGGGGTGAGGGAGGAGGGCAGTGAAGAAGGGAAGGGGCAGAAGATGAAATAATAATACTGCTGGGTTTGTTCATTTCGGTGATAATTAGCGGTGCATTCACGCCGCCTCACCGGCCGCTCCCGGCTGATCCCGCCTGATGGATGCCTGGTGGTGCTGAATGCAAATTAGCATAATTTCATTACCGAGGGACCCGTGAAAAGGTTCAATTATAGAGCAATCTCATTAATACCAGGGCTTGTTAAACTAATAGAAAGAGACAGGCCCCGCAGCTCCGAGAGGTAGACATGTGCTCGGAATGCAATTAATGCTGAAATCCCAGTACCTGGACCACGCCTCCTCCCCAGGACCTGCCCCCTGCACACTTGGGTTCCCAGAGGAACGGGGTCCTGACCTCGGCAGTCTCTATCCCTCAGAGAAGTCGAGCATCCGGGGTGGATCTGCCTTGACTAATCCTCTAGTTCGAGGTTGTAGATAGGGAGACTGAGGCCGCATTGGGGAAGGGGCTTGCCCAAGGTGTGTGGGACAACACACGCAGTGTGGCAGCTGGGGAGGCCTTCCAGTGAGGGGAGGTGATGGCTCTGTTTTAGAGCCTGGCGCCATGACGCACAATCTCTCAGAAGCCTCTCAACTGTGACGACTCTGTTTCTCCCTTATTATGGAATTCGCCAGGTCCACTCAGCATCCCTTCATCTCCCCCAAAGTGTCTCAAAGCAAATGCACCAGCATCAGCCTTTTTGCCAGTTGGACTCCGCCTCTTTACCCCAGCTCCTGGGACGGGTCTCTGTCCGGGTGCAGAGAGCTGAAGCCTTGGCCCTCTGGGGGAACAGACCCTTGCCCCATCCTCCCCATCCCCACTTCCAGTCAACCCCCTCCCACCACCAACCTTCCAGCCTAGAAACCAGAGAATCTGGAAGAGACATCTCTTGTGGAGAGAGGAACCTTCCTTTCTTCCCTGGACTCCCAGGAATTGGATTAAAAGGCTGTCTCCTTCTGCATGTTGTCCAAGAAGATTTCTTAGAGATGTCATAATCACCCCTCATTTGAGTTCAGCAAAAATGGGTTGTGCTTGGCACTCAACTCCAACCGCCTCCCCAGAGAACCCTCGGCCGTGAGCTCATGCCCAGCTCTCTTGGCGTTGTACACACCCCGAACTGGGTCATATGACTTTGCTGTATTTTTTATCACCTCTGTAGTATTTGAATTTTTTTCTGCAATTGTAAGTACAACAGCACAAGTCCCAAAATACCCCCAAGCTGGAGAATGACTCACACTGTATATTACTGAATACATAAAAATACGCAGTGACTCAGAAGGCGCAGCAGAAGTGACCAACCCCACAAAAGGCCCCATTGTTCATATTTAAAGGTAAAGGGGGATGGAAGCAAGTAACTGCAAACTCAGAAGATGCACTGGGCTTTGGCTGCTGGTATGCGTCACACTGCCCAACAGTCCTTGGTGTGTTTTGATTCTCACTTTTTCTAATGACATAATGAAGCCAGATAATTTCAAAATAAGAGAAAGCCCACTGCAGAACTTCATTTCTATTTCAAAGTGATGACAGGGAAGGGGCGGTGAGGCAACATTAGAGAGAGTTAGGCCTCAGGCCCCCAAGATGTTGAATGTCTCCAGAAAAGCCACAGGATTCTGTTAATGCCCCCTCACCTGGCTGGGGGCTGTGGAGGAGCCTGGGGTGGGGGCAGAACCCAAGAGGAGAGGAAGGGATGGGACAAGAGCTCAGAGACCCAAGACCCAGGTTCCTGTGACAGTTGTGACTGGCAGGTTCCTGCTGGCATGTGACTGGCTTTCAGGAGAGGGGCCTGGACAGCCTCAGTCTACCAAGAAGGCCTCTGGGAGCTTCTGGAGATGCCTGTACCATCTGTGACCCAGAAACAGAGGGGCAGGCATAGTCCTGAGTTAGAAAGGTAACCTCGGGAAGCACTGGAAATCAATAATGGAGAATGTGGGGAGGAGAGGGCGTGTGCCTGGGAGCAAGGTCTTCATGCATTCCAGTGGAGAGTCAGTAGATAATGTCCAAAACCTATGAATCAGGAAAAAGTGGTAGACACGCATTATTTAGAGTTATGGGGCCTGGGTAGGAGTCAGGGCTGCGAGTGAACATGGAGGCCTCTGGGGCGCAGGCCTAGGTGGGGACACATGGGGAGGGAGCTGGCCATTTCCTCAGAAGCCTTGCAGCACTATTTTATTTTTTAAAAATATTTTATTAGAAAGCTTTTGCTTATGCTCTTGATTGTGCATCTTATTCACCCATTCCCGTAAGTGACTGAATGGCGTGAGTTGCTCCCTGAGGACCCAGACGGGAGGTTGTGCCTGTGTGTGTGTGTGTGTGTACACATTCACACCTGTGCTGTGCATCCCATAAATCACCACTCTACATGGGGGACCATGATCCAGCCTTTATCCCATCAGGGCCTCAGATCCTGATTCGTCCAGAGCCACGTTTGATGCCCCTTTTCTAGCATCCATCTGCCTGTGTCCCTTCCAGATCTTGCTCCTTGCCATCTCCTGGAAGATAAGAAGACTTATCTGCTTAATGAGCCGCTAAGAGGCTCGAGTGAGGACCCTTTCCTTCTGACAGCCCAATGTTTTGTGATAACCGAGTTTGAGGTCAAGAAATCTAAAATTCTAATCCCACTTCTGCCACTTCCTAGCTGCGTGTCCTTGAACAAGTCACTCCACCTCTCTGTGTCCATTTCCTCATCTCTAAAATGAGTTCATGGGGGCTGTGCCCATCTGTGACACTACTGTGGTTGTATCCTCAGTTCTCAGTCTCCCTCAACTTGCACGACACATCTCTTTCTCCCCATTCTATCACCTCCCTCCTTCCACTATGTCTTTCTTTCCCTCATCTCCTCCCTACTCTCAGGGACCATCAGCAAGAAGTAGATTGAAAGCTTGAACTACAGTGGAGGATCAGGAGATGGCAAGGAGCAAGATAAGGAAGGGACATGAGCCTCTGGGCCGAGAGCAACAACCCAATTCAAACTGACTCAAGCAAGAAAGAGAACTGATTGGCTCATGTAATTGTGAGTCCAACACCATCTTCAGGAATGGCTGAATCCAGAAGCACAAACAATATCCTCAGGTAACTGCCTCTCTCTCTCCAAGTCTTGGTTCTGCTGCTCTTCTCTTGTTAGCTCTGACAAGGCAGGTTGGTTAAGTGACGCAAAGGATAGTCTTTTATGGTCTTACAGCTTCTGATTTCAGAAAACCCTCTCTCTCCCAGCAACCCTAGTGATCTCCCCAGAAGAACTCTGATTGGCCCTTCTGATTCATGCTTGCAGTTCTGGACCAATCGCTGTTTCCAGGCAGGAGAGATATACCTGTTAGGATGCTAGAGTCACAGGATCTACCCCGGGGGCAGACAGCAGGACTCCTGGTCGGCAGTCCCACCAGAATCCCATGGAGGTGGGAAGGAGCAACCTCAAAGTGGGGAAGGAAGGAGGGACAAATTCCTAAAGGCCATTTCCAGTGCCACTTTTTTTTCCCAAATTTTCAGTAGCTTTGGGGTTGTAAATAATTTTGTTCTGGAGTTTAAGGGTACCCACCACCCCTTCCTGTGCACATTCTCATCCATGGGTGATTTTTCATCCCTCTACCCCTTTCTCCTCCTCCTCTGAGCCTCCAGTGTCCATTACTCCATTCTCTATGTCTTTGCAGATCCTTTGTTTGGCTCCCAAGTATAAGGGAGAATACACGATGTTTGGTTTTCTGTTCCTGAGTTAGTTCACTTAGGATGATGTTCTCCAATTCCATCCAAGTGGCTACAAAAGACATTGGATTAAAGACCTAAATGTCAGACCCCAAACCATAAAAATCCTAGGAGGAAACCTAGACAAAACTCTTCTGTACACCGGCAAGTTCTTGACATGGGAGAGAGGACAGAGTCTGGGCAAGCTGGGCTGACAGTGGGACAAGCAGAGGAGGCCTTTAGCATGGCCTGGGCACGTGCGCTGGGGTGTGAGGGTGACACGGAGCTGGTCTGGAGGCCATAGGAGGCAAAGAGCACAGGACAGGTGGCAGAGGCCCCAAGTGCACTGCTCAGAGGTCAGAGACACACTCTAGCCAGATCCTGAGTTCCTGGTCCCTGATTAGGACGCCCCTCAGGAAGGCAAGTGCAGCTCTGTAGGCCAAGTAGGCACTGAGGGCTCCAGTCCCCAGGTCTCCAGCACCTGTTGGCCAGCTTGATGAGGGACAGGAGGAAGGGACTTCCACTGGGACTGTCCTGATGATTCCTCCCATCCCCACCCATCCTCCACTGTCCAAGGCTGCAGCTCTTCCTGCCCTTGACCTGGCAGAAAGAACCTGTTCATTGAGTGCTCATTCTCTGCTAGGCATTCTAGCTGCATGACCGCATTTGATCCTTATTCCAACTCTGGCTTATCCCACTTTGCAGATAAGGAAATTGAGGCTCAGAGAGGTTAAATAGCCTGCCTGGGATCACACAGCTGACTGTATCTAAACTACTAGACTCTGCTGTATATTGAAAAATGATGTTTATATTTTTCTTCTTACAAATACTTGCGTAGTTCTTACTAGGGGTCAGGAAATTTCCAGAGCTCTTTACACACATCATCCCTTTTAATCCTCACATATGCCTGTGAGGTAAATACTTTTGTTACTCCCATTTTACAGATAAGGAAACTGAGGCACACCAAACACAAACAACTTGCCCAAGGTCATACAGCTAGTAAGTGACTGAGCTTTGGGACCCAGGCATGTGGACGCAGAGCCTGAACCTTTGCACGTGCCAACCAAGTTCCTTGGGCGATGCATCCTGCTGCCCCTCTGAGTTTGGTGCCAGCCTGGCAAGCACCGGGAGCTCTTCCTGAATGGCTTTCAGTCCAGCTATAGAAGACGCCTCAGGCAATTTAGCACACGACTTCCCAGAGCCCTGAAGTCAACTTTCCTGAAGAGGCCTGGGACCAAGATTCTTTGTGCCTCAGTCTCTCCATCTGTAAAAGGGGCTCAGGCTTGAGGCAGAGACACATTGGTGTACAAAGGAAGAGGGAATGAGAACTGCAGGGAAAAGTAGACACAAGGGACCAAAGAGAGACATGCAGAGGAGAGAGAGCCACGCACAGCTCAAGGGAACATATGTCACCAGTCGCCATCCCCAGAGCATGAATCTCCCAGCTGAATAGGACAGGGAGGAAGCCCAAACTGGGGCTCAGCAGCCCAGCTTGTTGCGCATTCCCTCCTGACTCGCTACCCAGCAGGCCTTCAGCAGATCGGGTGGGGACCTTTCTCCCCTCCAGGACAGGGGAAAAGGGGCAGTGGAGTGGGCCCTGCTGAGTGATTAAGGCGTGGCTTCCTACAAGCCAGGACTCCAGCCTCAGCTGCGATCCCTTCCCTCAAGCCCGCCCCTCCAGAACAGAAAAGCCTCCTTGCCATCTGTCCTGCTCTCACGCCTGCCATAGCTCCCCAGTCTCCCAGCAGAAAATTCGCACACCCCAGCTGACATGCTCAGCCTCCACGGCTTCCCAGCTCCACCTGCTTCCTCTCCACTCAGCCCATGTGGTCACACCTCCTCATCCTGAGATGTGTGGCCCTGGGCCTTCGATTCAGCCTGCGTCCCACACAGAGAACACCCTTCCTACCACCCAGCCCAATCCTGACTCATGCTTCGAAGCCCAGCTCAGCCATGGGGCTGTCAAGGCTTACTCATCGCTCTTATGCCAGGCCCCTCCCGGCGTGCTTTGTCCTCCTTTCTTTCCCAAGCTTGCCTCTTCTCGTTCTTCTGTCCCCCCAAACTTGGCTACTAATTGAGCCCTCTCAAGTTCCCCTCTAAGCTTTGGTCTTACATCTGCATGGGTGGCCAATGAGAGTCTTGATCTCCCTCTCTCTTTTTCTCTTTCTCTCTCTCTCTGTCTCTCTCCCTCTCCTCTGTCTGTCTCTCCCTCACTCTCTGTCTCTATCTCTGTCTCTTTCCCTCTCCCTCTCCCTCTCTCTCTGTCTCTCTGTCTCTATCCTTCTCCCTCCCTCCCCTCCCACCCGAGTCCCTCTCCCTCCCTCCCTCTCTCTCTCTCTCTCCCTCTGTCTCCCTCTCTGTCTCTCCTTCTCTCTCTCCCCGCCCCCAACCACCCCTTCTTCTTATCCCCAGAACCCAGGCTCCATGTTGTAAGGGAGCTCAGGTCACATGGACAGACCATGTGCAGGTATTCCAGCTGGCTGCCCGTGTGCATGAATGAGTCTTCAAATGAGTCCAGTCCCCAGCCAAATAACACCTCCTTATACCCCCACAAAGATCTCCATGCCTTAATCCCTGAAAAGTGAGAATCTGTTACATTATGTGGCAAAAAGGACTTGCAGATGTAATTAAGGGTCTGGACCTTGAGATGGGGAGAGGAGCCTGGCTTTCTCAGGTGGGCACAATCTAAGCACATGAACCCTTAAAAGCAAAGCCCCTTTTCCCAGCTGCTGGAGAGCCAGCAGGGAGAATAAAAGTAGTAGAGACACACCAGGGGCAAAAGAGACTTAGAAGCATGCAGGACTCAGCCTGCTGCAGCTAGCTTTGAAGATGGAGGAATGGTGCTTGATGCCAAGGAATGCCAGCCACTTCTGGAAGCTGAGACCTGCCAGCAAGGAAACAGGAGCCTCGGCTACAATGGCAAGGAGCTGAATCCTGCCAACAACCTGGAGGTGCAAGGAAACAGATGCTCCCTGCTGTCCCTTGAATTCAGCCTGAGCAGAACCCCAGTTGAACCCACCAGACAAAGTGTAAGATAATATATCAGGTGGTTTAAAGCCTCTGTGTCTGTGGTCATTATTTATAGCAGCAACAGAAAACATGGCAGCCTGTCGCTTTCATCCTGAGCCCTAGTCAGCAGGGAGCAGAAACGAGCTCCTTCCCCTTCCTGACCTACTCAAGCAGTGAGCACATGGTATTTTCTGCTGCCACACTTGGTATTATGCAGCCTGGAGTCTGCATGGGGGTTTCCCAAACCCATTTCCAGAGGGGTGTGCTATGTCCTCTGAACTAATCAAGCCACAGTTCCTCCATCTGTAAAATAAGAACAGGGATCATAAAAGAAGCCGCTGATGGGTGCTGCCATGAAGACACCATGCTGTACTCGTTAAGTGAAGTGTGGATGCCCAATTTACATTATATGACACCATTTTTGTGAAATTAAAACCCTATGTTGCCACAATGAGTTACCACTTCACAGCCATTAGAAGGGCTATTATTTTTAAAAAAGAAGAAGAAGAAAATAACAAGTGTTGGAACAATTAATACCCTTGTGCATTGCTGATAACAGCGGGGGGAGGGGTGGTTTAGCTGCTGTGGAAAAGGGTATGTAGTTTCCAAAAATATTGAAGATAAAATTACCAGTGACTCATCAATTTCACTTCTGGGTATGTACCCAAAAGAATTGAAAGCAGGGGCTCGGACAGATATTTATACACCTATGTTCACAGCAGCAATAGCTAAAAGGTGAAGATAACCCAAATGTTCATTGACAACTGGATTTTTTTTAATGTGGCAAATCCATACAATGGAATGTTATTCAGCCCTAAAAAGAAATGAACCCCTGACACATGCAACAACATGGATGAACCTTGAAGACATGATGCTAAGTTAAATAAACCTGACACGAAAGGACAAGTATTGGACAAACCACACAAAGGACAAAAGGACAACCACTTACAGGTGGGCCCAAGAGTAGTCAAACTCATAGAGATAGAAAGTAAAATGTGGTTGCCAGGGACTAGGACAGGGGAAGATGAACAGTTATTATTTAATGGGTACAGAGTTTCAGTTGAGAAAGATTAAAAGTTCTGGAGATGGATAACTGTAATGGTAAAAATGGCAAGTTTTATGTTATGTTTATTCTACCACAACAAATTTTAAAACCCCTACGTGTGTTATGTGTTTGTACCTGTATTGTGGAAATCATAAAAGGATGCCTTCAATATCACCAGGATAGTCAAGGGGTAGGGGCATGGAATGGGAGGCAGGGATTCCCCTTTTTGCCTCACATACCTATGTGCTATCTAACCATCTTACAAGGAACAAGCATTACATTTGTAATAATAATATAAACAAAGTGTACTTTTAAGTAGTGCCAGCAATGCTCACCTCACAGAGCAGATGTAAGGGTTAACGTCTTTGCTGTAAGAAAAGCATCTACCAGCCAGGCTCAGTGGCTCAGCCTGTAATCCCGCACCTTGGGAGGCTGAGATGAGTGGATTGCCTGAGCCCGCGGGTTCGAGACCTGCCTGGGCAACTTGGTTAGACCTCATCTCTACAATAATTTTAAAAATGAGCTGGGCGTGGTAGCATGCGCCTGTAGTTCCAGCTACTTGGAAGGTTGAGGTGGAAGGATCGCCGGAGCCCCAGCAGGTCGAGGCTGCAGTGGCTGGGAGTGGCCACTCCAGTCTGGGTGACAGAGTGAGACTCCAACTCAAAGAGAGAGAGAGAGAGAGAGAGAGAGAGAGAGAGAAAGAAAGAAAAGCATCTACCTTGGGTCTGGAACAGAGTTTTTACACGCCAAATATGAAAATCCTTTCCCTTCCTTTTTCCTGTTCTGAGAATCTCTGAGCTGTATAAACAGCCCACCAATGGGTTGAGACTGGAGCTGTTCATCATGTGGTCCACAGCAGCCCAGGCTGAGAAAGGGTCCACCCCAGGAGGCCCCATCCAAGCCTGGTAATCCCATCGGATCATGACCTTGGGAACCCCTCAGCATCTCTGCAATTTAGTAGGAGTGTTCAGGCTTGAGCACTGGAAGGAAACCATGATCCTTTCTAGGTGGTCACATTATTAGGTGTAACCATGACTGCCCTCTGGATCCTTCTCAAAGATCCAGAAAAGCACTAGAAAGAGTATCTCACCCAGACCTTTGTTCTCTTGCCCCAATGCCCTTGTGCTCAAACGAACAGGACTCCTTTTATCCTTCCCCTGAAAGGTGCCATTGAACTTTTCACCTCCTGGAAGTCTTCACAATGTCTAGTCCAAATCTCTCATGCTGCTGCCAAAAGAAAGATGGCTTCTATAAGCCAATAGCTCCCACCCAGCAGAAAAGAAACTTTATAGGTGTTCTTCCCCCCAGAATTAGAGCTTGTTCCCCTTCATACCATCCAGGGAGCACAGCAAATATCTTAAGTCCAGTAGTATACTCAGACCCTCCAGAGAAAGAATCAGTAGGATTTGCATGTGTATATGTACAAATTTAGAGAGAGGGAGAGAGGGGGGGAGAGAGAGAGAGAGAGAGAGAGAGAGAAAGGTATTATTATAAGGCATTGGCTCACACAATTATGGGAACAGGCAGGTTCAATTCTGCAGTGTGGACCAGCAGATGGAGTCTTTAGGCAGTGTGCTAGAGAATTCCCCCTTATGTGGAAAGTGTCACTTTTTTTTTCTGTTCACAGCTTCAACTGATTGGACAAGCCCCACCCACATAAGGAGGGCAATCAGCTTTACTCAGGCTACCAATTTAAATGTTAATCCCACCCAGAAACACCCTCACAGACCCACCCAAAATAATGCTTGACTGAATAGTTGGGCACTCAATAACCCAGTCAAATTGACACATAAAGTTAACCATCACAAGTTGGTGGAGTATAGATGGCCAGCTACCTCAGTCTCACATAAAGTGCCCCCAACCACCACCTCTGCCTCTGGGTCCACAAAGCCGGGAGCCATCCGTGACATGGGGTAATGCCAGTCTGGGGTTAACAGAGCCCCTGTCCTAGGATAGCTTGCATCCCTACAAGGCAGCTCTTTCTAATGAGCCCACACTTGACCATGCTGTGGGTTCTTGTCCCCACAACAGGCCTGTTTTCTGTCAGAGTCTGTTTCTGAGGCTGTGCAAAAACCCATCTCCCTCTGTAACTAAACATCCAGCAGTTAGGAACATAGGTTCTGGAACAGGGGAGTGAGGATTCAAAAGCCAGTTCTGCCACTTACCAGCTTTGCAATTTTGAGAAAGTTACTTAACCTCCCAGTGCCTCAGGTTTTTTTTTTTTTATCTACAAATTATAGATAATTGTGGCATCCACCTCACAGAGTGTTTTGAGAAATCAATGAAATAATACATGTATTGTTCTTATTCAAGGAACCTTGTGAATAGTGAGGCCTGAATAAATATTTACTTAGTGAATTATTAATATAATTATCCTTATTACTTTTGAGTTGCTTCTAATATACCAAAATGAATTAATTGCTACAGTTTTACATAACAAACCCAGCAGCATAAACCTCTATTGGTCTTTACAACCACTGCAAGAAAAATACAGATGATTTTCTTAGAAAAACCCAAAACTCTAAAAGAAGAAGAATTTTTTTGTCATCTAATAGTTTTGGATGATATAAAAATTAAAACTTGTCTGGCATCAGTTAACAAAGTCCGTTGAGACATATGACAAATTTGAGAAATTATTTGCAATACAAAGAACAAAAGGTTAATATTTATAAGATATTAATGGACTGTTACAAATAGAGGAATCATTTTTTAAATTTTAAACTGAGACAAGAACATAATAAGTAAATCCCAGAAGAGCAAATTCAGAAGGTCAAAATCCATGTGAAAAGATATCCAAAAACAAGGCAATGTAAGTTGAAATAACAATGAGATATTATTTTTCATCCTCAGACTGGCAAAAATTTTAAGTGAGTAACATCTACAACCAAGAAGATATAAAGAAAATGAGTACTCCTGTTCAAATCTAGAGTAAGTGGGAAGGATTTCAGGCTTTTTGAATGCATCCCAGCAACAGTCATTATAATATAAAAATACATATATACTTTGACTTGACACTCTGTCTCCTAGAAATATAGCTTATAAAAATAAAACCCACTGATACTTGAGAATATATGCATGCTTGTCACACAATTGTAAGCCAGATTTAATAAAGAGAGGGCCAGGCTTGGTGGCTCAGCCTGTAATCCCAGCAGTTTGGGAGGCCGAGGCGAGTGGATTGCCTGAGTCCATGGGTTCGATACCAGCCTGGGGAACTTGGTGAGAACTCGTCTCTACAATAAATCAAAAATTAGGTGGGAGGGTAGCCCACACCTGTAATTCTGGTTATTTGGAAGGCTGAGGCAGAAGGATCATTGGAGCCTAGCAGGGCTATGCTGGGATGGCCATGAGCATGCCACTGCACTCCAGCCTGGGCAACGGTGTGAGACTCCAACTCAAAACAGTTAAATTAAATTAAATTAAAATAAATAAAGAGAGGCTCATCAAAAAGCAAATGACCACCAGGTGTGGTGGCTCTTGCCTGTAATCCCAGCACTTTGGGAGGTGGAGTTGAGAGGACTGCCTGAAACTCAGAGGTTTGAGACCAGCCTGGGCAACTTGGCAAGACGTGTCTCTATAATAAATAAATAAATAAATAAACTTAGCCAGGAGTGGTGGTGCACACCTGTAGTTCTGGGTATTTAGAAGGCTGAGGTGAAAGACTCGCCTGAGCCCAAAAGGTCTAGGCTGCAGTGGCCATGAGCATGCCACTGCACTCCAGCCTAGGTGACAGAGCAAGACTTCCTCAAAACAAAAACAAAAACCAAAAAAAGCAAATGAACAATATTCATGTTATGTAGCCATTAAAAAAATGAATTAGAGTTATTCCAGACAGAGAGAAATTTCCTCAAGATATTGAGAAGTAAGAAAAGCAGAAAAGTATATATAAAAGGATCCATTTTTGTAAAAGAAATAATAACCTAAAAATTCCTATTCATACAGATATGTAAATATTTGTGTGCATGAAATAAAAATTTTTAAGAACATAAATGAAAAAATAGTATATGCTATTTAAAATACATATTTACATATATAAAAGTATAAAAATGGCCTGTCTCGAAGGTTAACCACCAAAATAGTAAGAATCATGTTCTCTAGAGAGTTGGAGAGAGGGCATAGTTAAACAACTTTTAGCTTCATTCATAATATCTTATTTCTTTGAGGAAAAAAATGGAAAGTAGTTATGATAAATGTTAAAAGCTGAACAGTATAAGTAGGGATGTTTGAAATTATGTTATTCTTTAGATAAATAAATCTGACTATACATTGATTGTATAATGAGATATAATCAAAGGCATTTGTTCTGGGGGCAGTCCATGGATCTATCACATATGGTTTCTCCATCTGTACAATGGGCATAAATGACTACATTCACAACAAGTTGTTGAGGGGTCAAATGAGAGAATACATGTAAAAGGATCAGCACTCAGTCAGTGTCAGTCAGTCCTGTCTCCTCAATCACTTGAGTAGATTGTTTGCAAAGATGTTTCTGTGCCCTTCCCACGGAAGCAGCTGATACTTTGGCCCAAACCATAGCAACACATGGGGACCTAGATGGTTAGTCTGAACTCTGGGGGTATTCTCAGAGGGAACATCACAAGAAAAGAAAAGACCAATAGCTCTTTTAAATGTGGATGCAAAAATCTTCAACAAAAGTACTGGCAAACAAAAAGAGCAACATATAAGAAAAATGATACACTATGACTAAGTGAGATTTACCTCAGGAATGCAAGATTGGTTCAGCATCTAAAAATCAATTAATGTAGTACAAAATATCAATAGAATAAAAAGTGAAAATCATATGCTAATCTCAATTGACACAAAATAAACATTAGACAAAATCCAACTCTCTAATGATAAAAACACTCAAAAAGCTAGAAACAGAAGGGAACATTTTCAACATGTTAAAGAGCATCCACAAAAATCCACAGCTAATATCATACTTAACAGTGAAAGACTGAATGGTTTCTCCCCTAAGAGCAGAAACAAGACAAGAATTTCCACTTTCAACACTTCTATTCAACACTGTACTGAAGGTTTTAGCAAGGGCAATTAGGCATGCAAAAAAATAAAAATCATTCAGATTGGAAATGAAAAAAGTAAAACTGTCTCTATTCACAGATGGCATGACTTTGTATATAGAAAATCCTATGGAATCCAGTAAAAAGCTCTTAAAATGAATAAACAAATTCAGTAAGTTGCAGGAAACCAGACCAACACATAAAAATCCATTGTATGGCACTTGCAATGAACAATCTGAAAGATGAAATCTTAACAATGATATCAGCAATAGCATCAAAAGAATAAAATACTTAGGAATAAATTTAGCAAAAGAAGTACAAAAGATTTGTATACTGGAAACTACAAAACATTGTTGAAAAAAATTAAAGCTTTAAATAATTGGAAAAACATACTATGTTCATGGATCAAAAGACTTACCATTGGTAAGACAGCAATACTCCACAAACTGACCTACAGATTCAACAGAGTCCCCTTCAGAATCCCAGATGACTTCTTTGTAGAAATTGGCAAGATGATTCTAGCATTTATATAAAAATCACAAAGGACCACAGATAGCTAAAACAATCATGAAAAAGAAGAACAAGGTAGGAGGACTCAAACTTTCCAATTTCAAAATTTACTACAAACAACAGTAATCAAGACAGTGTGATACTAGTACAAGAATAGACATATTGGTCGATGGAATAGAATCGATAATCCAGAAATAAACTGACACATCTATAGTCAAGTTATGTTTAACAAGGGTACCAAGACCATTCAATGAAGAAAGAACAGTTTTTCAATAAACACTGCTGGGGCAACTGAATAGCCACATGTAAAAGAATAAAGTTGGACTCTTACCTCACACCATATACAAAAATTAACTCAAAGTGGATCAAAGACCTAGATGTAAGAGCTAAAACTGTAAAACTCTTAGAGTAAAACATATAGGTCAATATTCATGACCTTGGCTTTGGCAATCCCTGACCCTTCTCACTGTCAAGAAAGACCCTGTGATATCTGTGCCCCAGCATAGTACATGACATTTGGTGAGTCCTTAGAAGAGTTCATGTTGGTTTTCCCAACATTCCTTGGGTTAAATATATTTGTTAAATAAATGGACAAATGAATGACCTCTCTACCTAGCCCCAAGTGAAACACACACGCGCACACAAACACACACACACACACACACGCTTGCTTCCATGGACTCCACCCACCAAGACCCAGCGCAGATGCCCTCTCTAGCTGGAAGCCTTCTCCTACCAGCCAATGATTCATTCAACAAGCAATCATTGAAGGTCTGCTCTAGGCCAGGCCCTGAGCTGAATGCTGGTGACATAACAGGACATATGTGGACCCTAAACTTATAGTACTCACAGTTGTGCAGGAGGCATAGACAGGAGACTTGACCTTTCCCCCAAGAGGCACACTGTGCTCTGAATTGTCAGGAATCACCACACAACACCTTCTACTGGAACAAGCAGTAATGATCAATCAAGTGATGAATTTTCCAAATAACTGGGTCCAAAGGGGTCTCCTGCACCATCCCACCAGGGGGGAGCAAAGTGGACCCCAGTACTAAACCTGTCTTCCTTGCTCAATACTCATTTACCCATGTGGGATCTTTCCATGAAAAGATAAAACTTGTTTCACCATGACAGAGAGTCCCCCACCCCACAAAAAAAGGTCAACTGCTAACACAGGTGGTGGGAACAAAAAGAATGCAAAACAGTTTAAGAAAGCAAAGAATGAGGCCAAGTAAAGGCACAACTAGTTCGTTCCCTTAATCTGGGCATGAGGCAATGTCAAGTCCACCATTGCTCCAAACAGAACAAGGAAGAGCAAACCACAAGACTGTTTTTGGAAAGAGCTCCAAAAATGGGAGGATGACTCATCTAGTGAGGAATAAAACAGTGGCAGAATGTATTCTAATAACATTAAATCATTAGTGGTTGACACAGTCACTCAGATGACGCCTTTAAATTTTCCACCCCGTACATGGGGGTGGGGAGACTGATGTCATATGCTAGCATGTTGTATTCAGATTGGGGTATCTGGGAGCATCTTGAGAGCCATCCTTCCTGAAGATGTAAGAAGAAACACCCCAGTGAACAAAGATGTTCATGGTGTGTTGGCTGAAACAGCAATGAACTGTAAAATATTCAGATGTCCAAAATATGTGAGCACCTCTAAGCCATGAGGAGTGCATCCACTCCATGAAATATATGCAGCCTCATGTATTTAGTCCTCCCGATAGTATTTTAAGTAGAGAAAAAATCAGGATGCAAAATACTATCTGGCTGAAAATGCAACTGCAAGCCCATACATTCATGGAAACAGACAAGAAAGCATGGACAAGTCCTTAATTTTAGAGGTATTGTAAATGACTTTTTTCTTTGCCTTTTATTTTTATGGTTGTTGCTACAATATTGTTTGCGCAATTAAAAACACTGAAATCAAAGTCAAGCCATTTAAGGATAGTTATAATTCAAATTTCTCCAGTGACATTTAAACCTTCGCTTACTGAACACTGAAGAGCAAATCTGTGACTGGCCATGAGCTGGGATTTTAAGATCCCATAGACAAAAAGACACAGAGCCAGTGCTTGAGGAACTAGCTCACAGTCAGGGATGGGAAGAGGGAGCAGAACCTGAACAGATCAGCACAACACAGGAGAAAGTCCTTGAGCAAAATGGGTATAAGAAATAAGAGCAATAATATAATTAGCCAGGTGTGGTGGCACATGCCTGTAGTCCCAGCTAATAAGGAGGCTGAAGTGGAAGGATTGCCTGAATCTAGGGGGTCAAGACTGTGATGAGCCATAATGGTGCCATTGCAATTCAACCTGGGTGAGAGTGAGACCTTAACTTAAAAAAATGATAATATTAAGAATAATGGTATCGGGAATGATGTCCCACATTCATGTAGCACTACATTAGGCAGGATAAACCAGGCTATGCTGCAGTAACAAACAAACCCACACTTCACGGCTTAAAACAACCAAGTATATTTCTTGTTCACGCTACTGTTCACTGCAGGTTTGTACATGAGGATGGTGGGAGAAAGTTGTAAATATTATAATTACATAAAAACAACTTTTAGGTAAATGAAACAGCTACCACCTCCAAAACTGTTGACCACTGTGCCAGAGAAAAAGAGTTCAGGGTAGTCTGACATTTGCAGTTGAATAATTGGGCCTAGGAAGTGATACCCATAATTTCTGCAAACAATTCATTGGCCAGGGCTAGTTCCATGTCCCATATTTAAGGGGGGGGACAGGAAGTTCCCCACAGTTCTACAAGGCAGAGATCCAGAAATATTTAGTAAACTGCATTAATAACTATCACACATAATTTTCTATTTCCGGTACTATCTAAACACATTCTATAAATTAGCTTATTAAATTGAGATAACAACTGTAAGAGGTGGAGGCTATTATCCCCAATGTTATGTCACAGACCCAAGGTCACAGAAGAAGTGTTGCAACTTGAGCTCGAGCCCAGGATTCTGGCACTGCAGCCTGGCCTCCAGCCCACATTGGACTCAGAAGACCTCTTGCCCTGTGGGAAGAAAAGTGATCTGGAGAGGTATGTTTGAGCTGGTGATCACAAAACCTTACTATGGCCAGAACATGCACTCTGCCATCTTAAAAGATGCTCTCACACCATATCACATATCTAGCATTCCCGCCCAAAGCATACCCTGAATGTAATCAGAAAGAAATTATCAGACAAACCCAGATGGAAGAATGTCTTACAAAGCCACTACCTCAAACAACCCAATAGTATCAATGTTGTAAGGCATAAATAGAGGGCAGGCACGAGGCTGGGGCACTGATCCGGGTTAAAGGAGACATGGCAGGTAAATATCTCCCTTGATTCCAGCTACATGCTGGATTTGAGGGCAAACCACTTTAGAGATCTTTATTGAGATAATTGAGAAATTTTGACTATGGACTCCAGGAGATTGCAGTTTTATGCCAGTGTTAACTTTCCTCAATGTGATCATTACCCTGTGATATGTAAGAGAAAGCACTTATTCTTCATCTCTGAAGTGTATAGATGTGAGGACCACATACTTCCTCCCAAAGAAGTCAGCAAACATCCTAGCAATAGTATAGAAAGAGAGAGAAAGCAAGTATGGCAAAATGCTAACCACTGATGAATCTAGGTGATGGTAAAGGCATTCATCATGCTATTCTTGGAACTTCATATAGACTTGAAAGTTCCCCCTCTCAAAAAAAAAGGTATCTTAAAAAGTCATTTTTAAATAAAAAGCCTCATCTGTCTTCTGTCCTGCTCATGCCATATGTGCATGTGCGTGTGTGTGTGCGTGTGTGTGTGTGTGTGTGTGTGTGTGTGTATTGTGTCCATCATCCAACTGGTGACATGGGCAGCCCTCATCCATCAGCCTCCCATTTGAAGAATGGCTCATCCTGTCAAATCAGCATAAGAGGATGCTCCCCAGGGGTGTGGCCATCCAATTCAGACCTTGTCTCTTGTCACGGCCTCTCCTCCCTCCATGAAACCACTCAGGGCACAGGACCATGCTCCATGCTGCCTTCTCTGTCATCTTCCCACCAGTTTCTTCAATCCTGAGGCTGTCTTTCCCTTCCTTGAATCTTAAACGGGAGACTAGAGACACTGCCTCAACAATCCACCCCATCCCAGCGGTACCACACCCTGCTCCAGCTAAACTAATTCCTAACCCCTCAGGCAGGAAGCAGCCCCTCCTTCTCTGTCCAGAAGACCTCAGGGCTGGGGCCAACAGCCCACACATACCCACATGTACTCATTGTTTCTTCCCTTAGACCTGATTTCTTAGACAACCAAGCATGGGAGTGAGACCCAGTCTCCCTCTGGATTGCAATGTCAGTGATGAGGGGCAGGGGGTAGATGGGAAATCACTCTCTAAAAGAATTCAAGACAACCAAGCAGAGCATTCAACTGAGCACAGGGTCTCGTGTATCACACGCTCACGATGCCAGCCTTCCTTCCAGACCTCCTCACCTGGCCTCATCCTGGCCATCCACCCAGGCAGTGGGAGCCACCACACAGTCACACTGGACCCACCTTCACTCACTCACTCATTCACTCATTCATTCAATACAGATGTACTGAGTGTCCACTACTCCTCCATGGACTATTCACAGAGCTGGACACAGCAGTGGGCAGAAAAGTCCTGGCCCCAGGGAACTTACATTCCAGAAAGGGAGACAAGCAATGAACAAGGTGCACCAACATATCTCCTGTCAGGTAGTGCACAGGGCCGTGGAGAAGAAAGCAAGCAGAGGAGACATGTGAAGTGAGGGGCAGAATCCACGGGGCTGGAGAGCAGTGGGAAAGGATGCTTCACTGAGAAGGTGACTTCTGAGTGGAAGTGAGGAACTGAGCCTTGCCCAGTGAACTGGGTGGTGGAATGAGGAGTGAGTCCAGGGAAAGAGAACAGTGGGTGCAAAGGCCTTGAGGCAGGAGCATGGCCGGAGTGTTCAGGGAACAGCAGGGAGGCTGGTGTGGACACAGGGGAGGGAGCAAGAGGGAGAGTGCAGGTCAGAGAGGTCAGGGAGGGAGGAGACCAGACCAGACCATGCAGGGCCTTGCCAGCCACAGCGAGGACTTTGGATTTTATGCCAAAGAGAAAGAAGGAGCCGGGGAAGGCTTTTGAGCAGAAGAGTAGCCTGACCTGGTTCATGTGTCAAAAGGATCAGCAGTTGTCGAGTAGAGGGTAGGTGGGTTTGAGGAAGACAAAGGTAGACCTTGGGTGGTGGTTAGGAGATGCAGGCCTTCCCCACCCCTCACCGCCCTAGTACAGCCTGTCAGGCCCAGGGCAGCTCCTGGGACTCCTCACTCAGCTTTGGCAACCGGTCCTCAGGCTACAGGACGTGCTGGAAATTAACACCTAGAGAACAGCCCTCAGCCAGTAACGAATAGAGGTGAATACCCAGCTTCCTCATCTCCAGGTGGGACAAGCCCAAAGTGTACCCTACAGTACCGCCCAGGTTGCCTAGCAGGACTATACCTCAGGCTAGCTGTCATCTGCTTGATAAAGCACCCCCTATGGTCTCCTTTCGCCTCTCTGCCATCATTTTGGGATCACCTCCTGAAGAAACAATTTGCCCTCAAACCTTTGTCTAAAAAGATGTGCTTTTGAGAGAGCCTTAACCAGAGAGAAGTGTGGCAACAACTTAGGTGAGTTGAAGGTGGCGTAGATGGGGGTTGGCTTTGCAAACAGTAAGCAGGGGTCAGATTCTGGCTGCACTGGGGAGGGGGCATGCTTACAGGCAAATGGGGTGTGGGGTCTACAGGCACAAGGCACCGGTCTTTGCCCCTGCCAGCGTGTCTCTGCCTCCCAAAACAGGTAGGTGCCCAGGCCTTGGGGATTCAGCCTCCGGAGACCAAGAGGCATTACTGTGCCCTGACCACAGGCCCTGGGCCCAGGCTGCCAGCCGTGTCCTGCAGGGCGGAGGGGCTGAGGCCTCCAGAGTTAATGAGGTCCCCGCAGAAGCACACCCCGCTGAAAATGACAAACGAACAGCATTACAGACCGTTCCCACAATTACTATCAGTTGGCTGTAATATAAATATGCAAATTCCCTGGTCTTGAACTTTAACACCCTCTGTAGAGACCATTCATCTCTTTAAAGTATTAATTTAAGTTGTAAAAGGGCCCATACATCACCGCATGTCATTTTGAAAACAAATATTAATCAATTTTACCCTCGGAATTGCTACAGCGGAGGCGGCTCCCATTACTGCGGTGCAAGGAGGCTGTCGCGCGAGATTTACATATTCATCCGTGCTTAAGGAAGGCCGTGATAATGCAAGTACAACCTGAAACTTGGGCCTCCAGACCTTATCAGCGCGCCCCTCCATCCACGGCCGCTTCTGCATGCACTGCGCACCGCCATGCAGATGAGGCAGGACCACTATCTGGATAACCTTGAACGCCTGGGACAGTAGGCGAGGCCGCCTTCCAACTTCTCTCTTCCTAGAAATCACAAAGTGTTAGAAAAGGCTGGACTTGCCCTCTCCAAACGGGAGGGACAGCACCAGCCTTGGGGGTCCTGATCAATACAGGCTGGCCCCTGAGCTAAGTTCTCTTTTCTACCAGGCTTAGGAGCCAGGAGGCAACAGTGGCAGGTCCTGGAGAGGTGGGGAGGACAGGAGGTGGTGGTCTCCTAGGGACAGAGAGGGGCTTTGGTGTCACATAGCCCTGGTTCCAGAACTGACTCCACACATAGATGCCATGTACACTTGCGTGGATCGAGTCAGCTTCTCAGAGCCTCAGTTTTATTAATGGAGAAAAAGACCTAGATATTAAAGAGATCAACTCCAAGAGTCATTGACAGGTTTAGAAATTATCTGTGAAGAGTGCCTAGCACAGAAGGGCTCTATAGTAAGTGCTGGGATTACATTCCCAACAATTACTATTGTCTAAAATTATCCTCTGGACTGACTACTCTGGCCTCCTAGCCAGCTCCTCCCTCCTTCGAGCTCTCCACCCTTGCATCTGAAGTGGATTTTCAGAACAGGACCTTCTGCCCCCACCCTGACAATTGTTCCAACTGCCATCATCTAGTCTCCTGTCTCCTGCCTAACAATCTGTTACTTACTTTGCAAGAGGTCAGGACCTCCACAAAGTCCCTGGAATGAAATGCCAGTCCAGGTGAAAGATCGACATCCCGCAGTCCACGAGGCTCTGACCACCCTCAGCTTCCCTCAGGAAGACAGGCCAGCCCCAGTCCAGAGAGCATGCCTCCAGCTGGTTCCTGTGTTGGAGCTTCCAGGAGCACAAGGCCTCCATTCTCTGGTACTGGTGAGCACCCACGTCAAGGCAGCAGAGGGCACATTGCACCCAGACAGGTGCATGGGAGAAGATTCTCCTTCCTTCCCGGAGCCCTCCCACAGTAGCCTGCACACATTTGCTGGCACTCACTGCATTGCATGCATGGACACATGTTCAAGCACACAGGACACTCACTGCGTGGCTGGTCTCCACATCACATCCTGGAAGGCCCGTCTCCCTCTCTCCATTGGCCCACTGCGCTGGACAGGTCTTCCCTAATGGCTCTATGCTTGGAGCTGTCACAGCCAAAGGGCTCTCCTGGGAATGGTTGGCACTGACCAGTGAGCATCATCTACATTTGCTGGGGCAGCCACAGGCCCTGGCACGAGTGAGAAACAGAAGTAGCTCCCCAACATCCCAGCACTAAGACAAGAGAAACTCACCTCATCACTCCTAATCCTGGGACAGGAATCACTCAGAGATACAACAATGAAATGCCCTGCAGGTGTGTCTGCACCACGTGAAGTATGTACACACATGCATATCAAATCCCATGTAAGAATGTGCATGTGAAAGGTGCACATTGCCCAAGTGTGTTGAGCCATATGAGCATTTGCATGCATGTTGGACCACATGTAAGCACACACATGTGTAAGTGTATATACTAAACCACATGTAGGTGTGTGCATTTTACATGGGCATATGTGTCAAACCATGTGTAAGTACGTGCATACATGTATGCTGGCTCGCACAGAAGCATTGTGTGTGCACACATGTATGCTGAACCACACATAGGTGTGTGCACACATGGTGCTGGTCTCTGAAAGTATGTGCAAGAAATGACAACCAGAGACGATGACAGGAAACAAACACAGTGGCCATAAAAAAGAAAGAAATCCTTGTTCAAAACACCCTTATATACGATTCACTGAACACACACCCTATTTTCAATTCACTGAACATTCAGTCCTCAAATGTTTACTAAGGACCTAATCAGTTTCAGGTAAATGTCCAGTCAGGAAACCGAAGGGCTGAGTTATGGGGAGTAAAAAAGGCAGCAAACGTTTTCACACTGTTTCTTAAACCCGAGACAGAGTTTTAGGCCTTGGAAGAAGGTGTGCTATGATAAATTTGGGAATTCTCCCTGCTGCTTAAGGAGAACTTATGTTTTTGAAGGACAATGGTTACACAAGGGTGAAAATTTCCAGAACACCGATGTGTTGTTGTTTTTTTTAAGTGCATAGATTTTTTTTTTTTCTAAGTGGAACACTGTAGTAAGTTGGCCTTTGCCAGGAAATCTATCTTCAGACACAAGTCATATTTCCCATACAGGCCCAGGGTAGCGTGTCAGTGGATCTCTAAGTTCCTGGAAGTCTATCATTTGATCAACTGTAAAGCAGGGGTAACGTTAGTACCTGTCCCCTAGCATTGCTGTGAGCATGAAACCAACACCAGACAGTCTCTGGTACTTGATAAGCCCTCAATAATATTCACTATCATTCATTATCATCATCATCATCATCATGATTAATCATTGCCAGCAAATATTTTAGTGTATCAACAAGGTGTGTTATTTCAATTCAATGCCAGCACTAAAAATTAAAACAGTTGACAGAAAAATTCAGAATTCCAGTGTTTCTTTAAAATCCAAACTTTGGGTCCACCAGGCCCAGATTACCCCAAGACTGCAGATGAGTGGTGGCTGACCCTGCAGGCAGACAGGAATGTGATGCCCCCTTCCCCACTCCCCACCCAGCCCATTCTCCCACCTCTATTGCGGCCTGGCCCCAGTGTTAACCTGAAGGCAAGAACCTTGGCCTCCTGCTGGCTTTCCTCAGTAAACAGACAGGAAGACTAAGGCTCAAAAGAGGAAAAAGGAGCTGCCAGACCTGGGCCCCAGGAACCAAGGGTCCCAACCCCTCGCCCAGAACCCTTTCTACATCTCATGCTAAATTCCATTAGGCCTCAAGACCAGAGGAAGGCTGAAGTCTCAGCTCCATTTCTTCAAAGCTCTAAGAAACCAATCTCTTCTTACTCCCAACAATGGCATTTCCAGGGATAGACAGAGACACTAGTTTAGGGTGGGGCTGGGGTTGCTGCCGGCATGCGTGGTGTTCAATGTTTCAGCCTCCTCTCCTTTTTTTACATTTAACGTATTACCAATATTACAGCAAAGTAGATCTATTAGACAATTACCTAGGGGAACGCAGCTGTGACCATAAGGCCAATGGAGTTATGACAGCAGGGCCCAGGAGGAATCAGAGCTGAGTAAAACCTGTCGAGGCGGCTGACAAATGATGATAAAGTGATCGCTTGTGCCAGCGCTCGATGGAAATTGACAAGGTGAGGCTCCCCACCTAATGAACAGATCCAACCCCTGCTCCCAACGAAATACACGGCAAGTTTAATCTCAATAAGCATCAAAATAAATTTGCTCCCAAGTTCAGAAAGAGAACAGACACGTGGCCCAGAGCTGTGGCCTTCGTAGACGGATGCAGTGTGTGGTATGGGGGTGGCTCCCAAGGTTCTGAGGGCTTCCCCGTACAGTGCCTCAGATGCACCTGCCTAAAAACACCTCCCTTGCCCACCCCTCTTGCTCCCTGAACAGAACGGAGGCTCAGGTGGCACCTATGTCACAAGACCCAAACTGTTCAGAGAGTAATTGTCTCTGTGACTCCGATTAAACGCGTGCAGCTCTGGATTCTTATAAAGTAATGTCAGTTCTAGAACAATACCAGCCTGCCAGGCAAGACACATTGGAAGAACAAGGCGGTGGCATGGGGAAGGGGGGGGAGACACCCCCACCACCAACCCTGGGAATACAATGCACCAGCTGCACATTAATAAATATGTAATGTTTGATTAGAAATATGTATAGTATTTTTCCCTCCCCAAATGCCGGCTCGCCCTCAGGCGGAAGACGGGATCTGGCCCACACTGACGGGTTTCTTTCTTGCTTGCTTTGAAAATACAAACTCAAATGTTTTCCTGTCCCAGCTGTTTCCCATTGTTGCTGTTTATCAGCTTGAAGGATGAACAGTGGAATAAAAAAACACGCTTGCATTTCAAATGTGCCAGTCAGTCACTCCATTGTTCAAAGAAGAAAGCTTAATTGTCTGTGCTGGCAAACTTCTTTTTGGTGAATGTCCAGGTTTTAAGAAAAGCTATTCAGCTGTGCAATTTGTTTAATACATGCAGGGAAAAGCATATAAAATCACACGTTTTTCTGAAAAAAATTAAATAAGGGGAAAAGAGGAATTTGGGGGAAGAACGAGTCATACACTGAAGTTTTCTAGTTTGCTCTCATGGGCACAGGTTTTTGTGTTCCCTGTTGAAGTCACGGCTTTCTCTTGGGACACTACGGAGAGTTCCACCCAGCGGTGTAGCTTGGTGAGGACTGACGGCACCAGCTGACAGCCCAGGCCGCAGAGACCGTGATCGCACGGTCCAAATCTTTCCCTGCAATAACACCAACTTCTATTTGATCAGCTCCTGCTTTCTAGGAGTGAGGTACAGATGCAGCCAGCACGACTTGGGGCCTTATCTGAAAGGTTTATTCTGGAGCTCTCTCCAGATTCAAAACTCCAGTGAGAAAAAGTTTCTGTGGACAAGATTAGTTATGTCCAAAGTAGGCAAAGTCCTGTCGCTTAGAGCTCACCTGTCAAGATATGTGCATGGGCAGGCCTGGGCACCCTCCAGGCACCCACTTAGCTTCAGGTTCAAGACACTTTGTGTTTGCCTGGTCAACCTCCAGAGAGAAGCTGCCCTATCTAGAACGCCACCCCCTACTCCCCACAACCATATGCCAGAAATGTGGTTTACAAAGGGTGTGAGCTTCTACTTGGGTTGGAACGTTCTGGACTTACCTTGTAAAGGAACCTGGCCCCAAGAGATTTCCTTGTCAAAGCTGGATGCTTGAGGACAAGATAGTGAATTCCACCGTCAATAGGAAGATCTTCTGTTTCCCTTCAGGATCCAAGTGTCAAAGAAACTGCCTCTAAGATATAAATGACTAACAATGATGTCTGTTCACTGAAGAAGAGAAATTGGACATTCTGGACTTGGGGTACACTGAGGTATGGGGACAAAGGGTCCCAAAGTGAGTGGAAATAAGAGGCAGCTTCATAATTTCACCAGAGGGTGACAGTATTCCCTGTCTCAATTACTCTCTCTTCCCAGATTTTATCAGCAATGGTTTCCTGTAACTGGGAAGAAATGATACTGGCATAAGTATTCCAGCCCTGTTCATAACAACGTCCCCAAATGTTTCAGCGTTCTCCCCAGGCTGTGCCTAGTGCCCTTCATAGCGAGTTATTCACAGCTGCCCCATGAGGCCAACATCACCATCACCTCCATGGAAGAAAGAGCGAGAGACTCCAAGGGGGTGCATTGTTTCCTAGCCGCTAGGTGGCCGTGAGAGGCCTTGAACCCAGCCCCCGAGTACTGGTCCATCTGAGCTTTGTGAAGAGAAACTCTGATGGAAAAGGTTAGCCAGAGCCTTCCCATGTCTCCCCAGCATCCAAACCAGTGCCCTCCTAAGATTGGCTCTGAATTGGCCAAGGACAACCTCTGTGAACTAGATATCTGACCCTTTGGGTGACCCAGGAAGTTTCTGTTTTCCCAGTCTGCTCTCTCTCACACTCTCCACATCGATGATCTCAAATATTGTCCCCTTTAAGAACCCCTTGACTAGTCTTTCAACTTTCTCCTTTTCCCCATGACAACCTCAGGTCCCATCTCACAGAGAACATAGAAGGGACAATGGGAGTTCAGTTCATTTTCTATCATCAAACCTGAGAACACGCCTGCTTCTATGCCTGTTCTAGACCCATCCTGCCTGTCTAAAGCTGGCCCAGGTCTTCATGCTCCCCAAGGGACTACGCCACATTCACTGCTTTTCTATATCATCAACTTCCCCCCTTCCCTGCTGGTCCCCACGTCCTTGTGGAAACATATCGAAGACTCTCCTTACTCAAGAAAAATGAATACACACAATGACGGGATCAGGAAGACACCGTTGGCACACCCAGCTATCTGTCCTCCTGCCCCAAACTCCTGAAAAGAAAAGCAATATTTAATGACAAAGCGAATCTGTAACCACACCAGAAAAAACAAGAGCTTGCCCACAGTTCCTGGAAGGTGGAAAGCAGTTGGGACTGGATCGGTAGGATCAGAGAAAACCATAGCCAGAGCTGCTAAGAGGGTAAGAGAACATCCAAAGCAACCTTGTGCTCAAGAGTAAACACACAAAGAGCAGGGGTGGAGCCGTCAGCAGAGAAATGAGTAAATCACTGTGTTCGGATTTTTTCGGTTTTTTTCGGATTTTTTCGGTTTTTTTTGGAACTGATGGAGCTGACACCCTTCACCCTGTGTCCATGCAGAAGGCTGCAGCAGCATTTAACCTCAGGTCAAAACCTCAGGACTCCACACTGAAGAAAGGGAGCCCATGCCTGAAATCAGCGTTACCCACTGATTTGCCACAGTGGCTGTACAGGCACCTTCACTCAGGAATGAGTAAATGATAGAAATGGTTCTTTTCATCCAAACCTAAACAACTCCGTCATGATGTAAGTACAATCCCAGAAGCCCTCCAGGCTCATTCACAATGAAAAAAGAAAAGAAAAAAAAGAAAAAATACCTAGGAATAAAGCTACCAAGAAACGTTCAGGACCTATGTGAAGAAAACTATAAAAATTTACTGTGGGACACAAAAGAAGACCTGAATAAATGGAAAGGCATAACCATAGACCTGGATGGAAACACTCAATATTGTAAAAATGTCAAATCCCTTCCAAATAAACTATAAATTCAATACCATCCCAACCACTATCCCTACAGGATTTTTTATGGAACTGAACAAGCTGATGCTAAAATTCATTTGAAAGAGAAAATACATGAGAATAGCCAAAAAAATCTTTTTAAGGAGAACAATTGTTTGCACTTTGTTCCACCAAATATTAAAATAGACTATTAAGTATTTAAAAGAGCATGAAGTTGATAAGACTAGACAAAGAAGCCAAAGAAGCAGAAGAGACAGTCTATAATGGAAGCATATCTATCAGAAAAATCAGAGAAATGATAGTTTTCAATCTATGAGATTGTGACATCGAGGCTTCCATTCGGAAAAGAGAAAAAACCAGATCCCTACCTCACATCATATATAAAAATAAATTCCTACTGGATTTAGAAGCCAAATCAAGAAAGGTCCTAGAAAACACTGTGTGTTACATTTGGTGTGAATTTGAATGATGTGATTTTGAAACTATATAATATAAAATAATAATGTCTCCATGTTACATACAAAAAAGATAAATTCCCTCCAAAGCAAAACAACTCATCAAGAGTTGTATCATTTTAAGGCTGGGAATGGTGACTCACACCTGCAATCCTGCACTTTGGGAGGCCGGGGCAGGAGGGTCTCTTGAGACCAGGAGTTCAAGATCAACCTGGATAGCATAGTGAGAACCCCCATCTCAAAATAAAATAAAATAGTTGTGTAATTTTAAAACCGCCAGGCCAGGAAAACAGAACTGCATTTCTATAAGTGCAACGTGGTAATGATGCCTCTTGAGCAGGTGAAAAGAAGGACATGCTATCCTCAGTCATTATTGTGTGGCCTATATGGCTGCTCCCCCCATCACAACTTCCAGTAGTACCTTTGGTGACTAATCAGCATTATCTTTAATATTAACTGAATATCTTGAATCTTGGATTCAAATTCTTTTTACTCTTTTAATAAGATCATCCAAGCATTTATTAAGGGGTGGTCATAGTGTTGGAGTTTGTGCTAAAGAAAAACAACAACAATTAAAAACCAGAAACTCAGGCAACACCCTTGAGTCCCCTCCCACTGTGGGAGATTTTTGTCCTCCCAATAAATCCTGCTTTCAAAATAAAAAATAAAAAAAAAACTCTGTGCTAGAGAATGGAAGGGATAAGATTATTCTGAAGAAACCCAAAGACCAAAGGACAATTGCTCTGTAAAATGGCATCCCTAAGAAGTGTTTACTGTCTAGATATGCACATTTCAAGAATACAGAACTGCCACATACCACACATGGAAAAAGAAGCCATGAATTGTGCTAGCTTTGGATTATATGGGGTCTTTCGGATGCTATTCTCCCTCCCCAGATCCCCTCTCAGATCTGGCTGCTGTGAATTTGGCAGATAACAGTTCCCAGCTGCACCCTTCTCTAGAGAATGGCCTTCAGCTGATGAGGCACCTTGACCTGGAAGTTAAACTCCAACACACAGCAAGGGCAGCCTGTGGCCAATGATTGAATGATTGGGAGCCACAAAAGACCCTGGTCTCGGAGAGGACAGCTGCAGTGAGATCCAGAGTTTCGGCGCTCCCTACCACCACCATGACTCTCACCAAGACTGGGCTTTGTGTGTGGCTTACTTTCCGGCTCTGCTCTTGTTCTGCTTAATTTTCTCCCTTGTAGGATTCTTCCTGAAGAGAACCCCTCAGTTCATCACATGCTCACTGGATTCCTGTCTCAGTCTCTTCTCTGGAGAACTTGAGCTAAAATAGTTGGTGCTATTTTATTCCTGGGAATGACCCCAGGAATAGACTGGAAGGATGGAATTCTCAAGTCCGTAGCTGGCTAGAAATGACAGCCCCATCACTGGTGGTAGTGCAATTGCTCACACTTTCACCTGCCATACATCTGTGGTGCAGAATACCAGTGGAGGGGCAGGGAGCACTGCCTTATGCAAGAGCACTGATGTTCAAGAGGGAGGGAAGAAAAAGTTATTATTTATTTATATATTTATTAATATAAAGACTGTGGAATTGGATGCCCAACTAATGAACGCCGCTGATGCCTCAAGAGGAAAAGACAGATTTGGGGCCATCATTACCATGTGAAGCAAAACAAGAGTCCGAGAGCCCCTGGCAGCACTGTAGAAACTCTTATCTCCCGCAGCTGGAGACAGACAGGAAGGAATTCAGGATAAGAGTGGCAACTTCACAGAAACCTAAATTCTAATTCTGAGCCTAGGCAAGTTCTCTACACCAAGGTCAGACCCCTGATGAGGATAGGAAGGTGCAGGACTCTGGAACTTGGGGTAAGGTCATCTGAGTACATGCACTTAAGAACCTTGAATCCTCAAGACCTGCAGATATGGCCTGCTGCTGCTGGGAGGAGACTAAGAAGCCTCAGATGAGGCTCATGAGACAGTTCTGGGCCTCTTCTGTGTCTACCGTCACCTTCTATCTTGGCCTACAGACTAATTTCCGGGGTCAAGTCTCAGCATGAGTCAACTCTGGGAGGCCTGATAGGGAGGATGAAGGTTCCTAGGGGGATAGGATGCCACAGGTCCTGGTGGACACACACTGGCAGACAAGGAAGAGTGCCCAGGAGACTCCTGAGGATGCTGGACCAAGGTGAACAGAGTATATCGCCAGATAAGGAAACATTACGGGTGAGGGAGCCCTCTCCTCTGACCCAGGTTTTAACCTCCTAGAAAGGATCCCAGGAGCTGGGATAGCTTTTAGAAGGTTGGAAGAGGTGTTGGCTCACTCTAAATGAAGCTGAGATGCCAGAACCCTCATTATGGATGGTACAAGGAAGTATTGACCAAGTAGCTGAACTACTGTTCCTGTGTCAAAAAGACTCATCTCCCACAGCAGATTAGCACAATCTCAGGTTTGTGGTTTTCAATTTCTGATCTGCCAAATGTGTCCTTTTCCTACCACTGTAGTTTCCTAGGGCTGTTGTAACAAATTACCAAAAACGTATTGGCTTAAAACAACAGAAATGTATTCTCTCGCACTTGTAGAGACCGGAAGTCTGAAATCAAGGTGTCAGTAGGATCGTGCAGCCTCTGGAGGTTCTGAGAAGGGTCCTTCCTCACCTGGTGGCTGCCAGCAATTCTTGGTATTTCTTGGCTCGTAGACACATCACTCCAGGCTCTCCTCCGTCTTCACCCTCTCTCCTGGGTATCTACTTCTGTTTTCTTATGAGTACGCTTACCACTGAATTTAAGGCCTACCCTAATCCAAGATAATCTTGTCTTAATATCCATAATTTAATAATATCTGCAAAGACCTTTATTCCAAATAAGGTCACATTTATAGGTTCCAGGTGGTCATATATTTTTTGAGAGGGGCACTGTTTCATGCAATACACATGCCCATCAAATAAGGACCAGAAGCTATTTGCATTTATATCCAACAGATAATAGCATATAAGCATTTATAATCTGGCCCTGAAATGTGATCAATTCTGATTTGTCATAATATAGTTCAAAGTGACCTAGACTATCTGGACACTTCACAAAGAACCTGACATTATTTCCCTGAGTCAATTATATGTTAATTGAGTCAGATAAGTGAGCAGAGGCAAGTCTTCTGGATGCCTTGGTAAGATACATGCTCTCCAAAGAATGGAAAGTGAAAATTTCAGGGGTATTCATCAGCAAAGGTTTAAGGGTCCACCGAACCAGATCAGTGAAGTGATCATCTCAACAGATCTAATAACAGAGATTCAAAAAATGGCCCTTCTCACCACTTCTATTCAACATTGTACTAAAGGTTCTAGTCAGAGCGATATGGAAGGCAAAGGAAATACAAAGTACGCATACTGAAAAGAATAAAATACCACTTTATTTGTAGCCAATTTGATCACGTACATTAAAAAAACCAATAGAATTTACCATGTGAGTTTAGCATGGCCACAGGATACAAGATCAATATACAGAAATCAGTTATAGTTCTATATACTGTAAATGAGCAATTAGAAATTGAATTTTTAAAAAATAGCAATGGCTTTAAAAAACATGAAATAGTTGTGGTTAAACCTAACAATATACATGCAGGATTTGTATTCTGAAAACTATAACACATTGCTAAAAGAAAATTTTATGAAAAACCAAAATAAATATAAACCATGTTCATGGATCAAAAGACTCAATATTGTTAAAATGTTAGTTCTCCCTCTGATGGTTAATTCTATGTGTCAACTTGGAGGATGATTTTGGAGATTAGCATTTAAGCTGGCAAACTTTGAGTAAGCAGATTGCCCTCCTTAATGTGAGGGGGCCTCATTCAATCAGTTGAGACCCAAATAGGACAAAAGGGTCTAGCTCTCCTAATGAGAAAGTATTCTCCAGCAGATTGCCTTCAGACTTCATTTGCACCAACAGCTCTCCTGGGTCTCAAGCCTGCAGATCACACTGAAAATTGGGACTTGTCAGCCTCCATAATCACATGAGCCAATTCCATATATATTCTGTACATATAATATATATGTATATATATCCAATTCTTATGTTTCTCTGGAGAACCCTGACTAGAACACTCCCCAAACATTTCTGTACTGTACATTCAATGTAATCCCAGTCAAAATTTTAGCAGGTTTTGGGGGAAATTGTTAGGCTGTTCAAAATTTACATTCAAAATGAAGACCTAGAATAGCCAAAGCAACTTTGAAAGAGAAGATTAAAGCTGGAGAATTCATGCTATCTAATTTCATATGAGATGATGTAGTAATAATAGTCATATAGATCAATGGAATGAAACTAGGAATCTGGAAATAAACCCACACATACATGATCAAGTTACTTTTGACAAAGTACCAAGGTAATTGGGGAAATAATCATGTCTTTTCAACAAACGGTGCTAGAAAATTGGGCATTCATTTCAAAAGAAAGGGAACTTTGACCCTTAGGTTGCACCATATACAAAAAGTAACTTGAAATGATCATACACTTGAGATGTAAAAGATAAAGATATACAACTTCTAAAAGAAAACATAGGAGAAAATGTTTGTAACCTAAGTTTATTTTTTTACTTATTTTATTTTTTATATTGGAGTCTCACTCTTGTCACCCGGGCTGGGGTGCAGTGGCTCAGGCGATCCTTCCATGTCATCCTTCCAAGTAGCTAGAACTACAGATGCACACCACCACACCCGGCTAGTTTTTGTGATTTATTGTAGAGACGAGGTCTCACCAAGTTGCCCAGGCTGGTCTCAAACCCCTGGGCTCAGGCAATCCTCTCACCTTGGCCTCCCAAAGTGCTGGGATTACAGTCTAAGCCACCGCACCCGGCCATAACCTAAATTTAAACCAATAATTCTTAGATAGAAAACAAAAAGCTTAAGCTATAAAAGGAATAATTGCTAAATTAGACATCATCAAAATTAAAAACTCTGCTCTTCAAAAGACATTGTTATGAAAAACAGAAAGACAAGTCATAGATTGAGAGAAGACATTTGGAAAACACATATCTGATAGTTGTATGGGTTCTCAAAGGAGGTGATACCATCTGCAAGGGGGCAAACATTTGTCTTTGGGGAGCTAAAAAAATCTTACATATGAGTATATCCAATGATGTGTGTCTCTCCAAGGACCATGTTACATAAATAGGTATAAAGTACATCTGTGGTATTAAATATCATGGGAGGTGGGAGAGACTTAGGAAATAATACCTAAGAAAGCTCTTATTTTTAAGTACATTGAGAAAAGTGGATAAAGGGCTTATATAGAATATGTAAGAACTCTCTTACAGTACAATAATAAGGCAAATAATCCAGTTTAAAAACTGATCAAAAATCTGAACAGATACTACACCAAGAAAGATACATGGATGGCAAAGAAACATAGAGAGATGCTCAATATCATAGTCATCAAAGAAATGTACATTAAAACTCCACTGAGATACAACTCCACACATATTAAAATGGCTAAATTTTATTTATTTATGTATTTAAGTTTATCATACATCTTTATTTTATTTTATTGATTTGTATCAATTTAGGGTGTACAAATACAGTTGTGTTACGTGGATATATTGTGTAGTAATGATGTCTGGACTTTTAGTGTAGCCATCACCCCAACAGTGAACATTATACACGATCGGTAATTTTCCATCTGTCTCCCCCTCCACCCTCCCATCCTTCCGAGTCTCCAGTGTCTATTAGAGTGACTAAAATGTAAAAAGACTGACAATCTAAGTGGTGGTGTGAATATGGAGCAACAGGAACACTCGCAGAAAACATTCTGCCAGTCTTTGATAAAGCTATATACTTACCTCACAGCCCAGCAATTCTGCCTTTAGGTATTTACCCAGGAGAAATGAATACATATATCCACACCAGGTCTGTAGTCAAAAGTTTGTGAGAGATTTATTTCCATCAGCCTATGCTAGAAACAACCCCAAAACTCATTAATCAATGAGTGCCTGTGAGAGAATACTGATTAGCAATAAAAAGAACAAACCACTGACCTGTACATCAATATAAATGAATCTCAAAAGCCTTATGCTAAGTAAAAGAAGCCAGACTCAATTTGAGTGATTTCATTTACATGATATTCAAGAAAAGGTAAAATTATAAGAACAGAAATCAGATCAGTGGTTGCCAGGGGCTGGGACTGGGGAAAGGGGATTGACTGAAAAGGGACATAAGGAACTATTTTTTGGTTGCAGGAAATGTTTTCTCTCTTGATCGTGACTGATCCATGACTGTATATGTTGTCAGAACTCATTGAACTGTATACTTTTCAAAGTGATAATTACTGTATGTAAATTATATCTCAATAAACCAGACAAAATAAAACATTTAAGGAACTCTAACTACATTGCAGGTCAGAGCTGATTCTATTCTCATGAAGTTTATGGTGACTTAGTGATTTATTCTGCATAGCTCCAAGACCAGACCTGAAATCATGAATGGGAAAGGACAGGAGAGTCTAAATCAGTCCAACACAGGAGTCCTCTTCATCTCTCTCCTAAGAACTTGTCGGATTAACTGAAGTTCTCCTCTCTCACTGCAGAACATACTACATGGCTGAGATGCTATTCTCTCCACCTCCTTCCTCAAGGCGTGGTCTCCAGACCAGCAGGATCAACATTGCCTGAGAGGATTTCAGAAACGGAACCTCACCTCAGGCCAGCTGAGTCAGAATCTGCATTTTAGTCAGTCCTCCAGATCACTCCCACAAGGAAGTCCCTAGATGTATTCCTATATATAATCCCCAGTTCCCCAGGTGTGCTTCCATCATTCAAAGTAAAGTTTGAGCAGCTCTGGTCCAGTAACAAGCTCATTTTTGTCCCTGTTCCCATTTTAGTTGGAGGATGACCAGGAGTCAACTGTGTATGTTCCCAAACCCACAAATGCCAGAGTTCCTTACTGAGTTTCTGTAACATTAATTGAATAGTATTCAAGAAATAAAATAGGGGTGGGAAATTTTTTAACTAATTTGAATGTTTGTAAAAGACTCCATAATGGTAATTTGCTTTAAAAACTGTTGTGGAAATAGGGATGGGTGAGACAGTTGTAAAAGTTAGGAGAAATTCTCCCAGAAATCCAGGCTTATGCATTCAGATTGCTTCACACATGTCTCTGTCACCCAGCCTTTAAGACGCTGGAATTGGATGTTGCCAACCTGCACCATGGATGTGATTTTTAAACAGAAGACAACACCAAGTTGTAATTGCTATAGAACACACACACACACACACACACACACACACACACACACACACACACACACACCCCTCCAGCTCTTCCAAGGGGACTTAATAGTGGAAGTCCAGGGTCTGTAACTGGCGCAAAGGCGTTATTTGTAGGCAGATGCCAAAGACTCAGAAACAACCAGCTTTGGGCATCCTGCAACACCCCTCACCACAGTCAACAAGGACAACAGCCTCATCTTAGCCTCAGGCTTCAGGCTCCAGCTTCCTTCACCCTTTCCTCTTAACCCCTTCTTCTTCTTCACTGACTTCTCCCTCTGCTCTGGCCTCCACCAAAGCCATATTCTTTTGTGTTCTCACAAAGATTCTCAGTCTGAGGCCACTCCAGGATCTGGAAGGACAGACAGCAGATCCAGAGGAGGTCTAACAGAACAAGACAGGGCCAGGGGATCATGAAGCTATGAAGAGGCACAAAAACCATACCATCCTTTGCAGACCTTTTCTGTGGGCCTCACTGTCCCATCTCACCCAAAATGTTTTCTTTACGGTTTTAACCACTATTAAGTCAATAAAAATGGTGGCCCTGTGCATTCATTTCCTATAGGTGCTGTAACAAATTGCCACAAATTAGTGACTTAAAACAACAGAAGTGGATTCTCTTACACTTCTGGAGGCCAGAAGTCTGAACTCAAGTTGATGGCAAGCCCATGCTCCTCCTGAGACTCTGAGGGAAAATCTGTTCCTTGTCTCTTCCAGCGTCAGGTGCCTGCGGGCAGCCCTTACATTCCTCAGCTTGTGGACTCATCACTCCTTTCTCTGTCTCCATTTTCACGTTGCCTTCTCTCCTGCGTGTCTCTGTGTGTCTTTGTTACCAAAGCAAGCTTGGGTTCACTCTCCCAACACGCAGAAAAAGCAAAACATTGGCACTGAGATTTGTAGTGAGAGAAAGTGAAGCATTTCTTGCAGGGTGCCAAGGAGAATAGACAGCTAATACTTAAGACCCAAACTTTCCGTGGCTTACAAGCAAAGGTTTTTTAAAGCAGGGGTACATTTTAAGAAAGCAGAAGTTACAAGCAGCATTGTAAGTCAATACATGAAGGGTATACATTGGCTTGGCCCCAAAACTTGGGACTTATAGATCATACGTGGATTCAGAGATTCTTTGATTTGCAATTGGTTAAGGAAAAAGGCGTTGTCTAAAAATTGAGGTCAACAGAAAAGAATGTCATGGTTTGGCCTGTAGGCATTACCCTCTCCAGGCCCCTCAGGAAGAAATTTAGAATAAAGAGAGGCAGTCAGAGATCAGTCCTCAGTTCACCCTTATCGGAGGTCTATGTGACAATAGTTAGCATTTTCCACCTGGTAGGCTCGAGGTTTCTGGAAAACAACTCAAGACCATAAAGGTTCAATATTTTTCTTTTATTTCCATGCTTAGGGGACCTGGCAGGCCCCTAAGAGGGGTTTCTGCTCCATCTCATCTCCTTTTCCATCTATCAGGCACTAGTCATTGGCTTTGGGGTCCACCTTAATCCAAGTTAATATTATCTTGAGATGCTTACCTTAATTACATCTACACATATCCTTGTTCCAAATAAGGTCATTTCTGAGGTTCCCAGTGGACATGTCTTTTAGGAGACTGCCATTTAACTCCCCGCCGGTTCTACTTTTAGAGAATGGGCTTGAAGGGATCAGATCCTTCCTCTTGGTTTTCTGCTATAGTCAATTGAGAAAAAATCTCCATCTACTACTAAAACCCAGAGCTTAAGACCTTAGCAAGCAAGAAATTGAGAGCCCCATTTCTTAAGTGCAGCGAAATCCTGGTCTTAGGAAGCACACCTTCTGGAGCTCCAGTCCCTGAAGGAGAGGGGAATATTTTTATTCATCACTGGGGAAGGTCCAACTTCTCCTCAAGCCACCCCAGGACAAAAGCCTCCTTCAAAGGCAAAGTAGGTTGACTTGTCATTTTCTGACTGACATAAGTTCTCATCCTCTACACAGGTAAGCAGATAATGGTCAGAATGCAATGAATGAGACAAATGGGGTGAGCACTAGGCATAGAGGGTGACAAGGAAGCAAGACAGGTTGGCCCTCCCCCAATCCCCCTTTTCCATCAGCCCATTCCCCTTACCTCGATGTAAACAACTGAGCTTTTCTGATTCCCTGGCAATTATGCCAATACGTTCCCAAGTCCCTTCCTTCTAATGAGAGCCCTTCCTACAGGGAAAATTCCAGAGCCAGTGCTGTTGAAACACATGGAAGAAGAGAGATTCTCTGCTTGGATAATCAGGGAAAGTGTCACAGAGGGAGAAAGTAGACACCTGGACTGGACTTTGAGGGCATTACCAAGCAGAGGAAACAGAATTGAACAAGACATAACAGAGCAAGAGCAAGGCCTAGGTCAGACATGATAAATAGATTAGTAGTAGGACCAGGAGATGTTTGGAAGGATTCCGAGGCCACAGCCAGACTAGGTTAAAAAAAGCTCTGCCATCAATTAGTGATGTCTGTTCTGGGAGTTAGTGATACACAAGTCATCCTTCACCTAAATCATCATTGGCAGAGTTATATGTCACAGAGGAGAAAGAGAGAGAACTGTAATTCATTTGACCAAATGAAGTTGATTCTTAAAGTCACCTGTTATGGGTTGAATTGCACCCCACAAAAAAGATACATTAGAGTTGTATCCCACATGCCTTAAAATGTGAGCTGATTTGGAGATAAGGTCTTTACAGAAGTAACTAGTTAAAATGAACTTGTTAGGATGGACCCTAATCCAACATGACAGGTGCCTTTCTAAATAGGGAAATTTGGACACAGAGACAGACACGCATTGAGGGAAAGTCATGTAAAGACACGGAGGGCCATCTTCAAGTCAAGGAGAGAGGCCTGGAACAGACCTACTTCCCTCACAGCTCTCAGAAGAAACCAGCTATGCTGACACCTTAGTCTTGGACGTGCAACCTCCAGAACTATGAGAGGATACATTTCTGTATAAGGCACCCAGGTGGTGGTAAGTCATTATGGCATCCCTAGCAAACAAATACACTACCCATCCTAAAATAAAAATGAATCTTCCCTCTGCCATGTGCCTAAAATACCCTCATTAGCATAACTATGGAGTCAAATGCACACAGTTATAGTGTTTCAGTGCCACCACTCACTAGCTACGGATACCGACAAGTGACAGTCAAGTCATTCATTGCTCTGCACCTCATTTTCTCAGCCCTAAAATGGTGACAATAATGCCTGGTTCATGGGGTTGTTATTAGTACAAAATGAAAATATGTATAAAGCATTATTATTAGTCTATCATTACAGCAAAGTTCTACCTATTTGCAGCTTCTTGACTGGACAGGAATCAGTTTACATTTGTCAAAATCTATCCTCAACTGTCTAAACTCACACGACAGAAGGGGTCCCGGAAAAGCCAGAAGGCTCTACCCTCTAAAATGCAAACCCATGACCTGGCAGAAGACCCAGGCAGCCAGAATCACTCGCTAACACTTCAGCCACATCAGGAACTTATTGAAGACCAAGGGTCAGACACTGTGCCAGACATCAGGTATGCAGTCTTGATCTCACAAAGCCTTTGTTTTCCCATCTATAAAATGGAAATAGAACCCAACAACAGGGTGCTGGGAGAATTAGTTGTGTGTCTAAAAAGGGTCAGGGCTCAGAAAATATCACTACTCTGCTCCCTTCTCTTCCTGTTAGCCCGTGAAGCTATGAGATGTCCTTCCCTTAAAATTAAGCTGGTCTTAACGTTTCCTGGGAGACAGAATTGTGGACACAGATGGCCACTCCCTTTAAGCTAAGGAATTCAAACTGAATCACCGCTGGTACCCAGGCCTCGAGAGGCAGCTGGCAGGGCCATGGGGAATGGTAGAGCTCAGGGCTGGTGGGGTGGGAGGGTTCTTCTGCTGCTCCCGGGTGCCTTTCCAGAAAACAGGTCCTGACATGCCATCTCCTCCGGTTTTTCGAGAAAAACTGGAGCTCCAGATTTTATATGAAATCTTCTATTTTTTAATCACTGGTGTATTGGGCAGGGTTCTCCAGAGAAACAGACCAATGGAATAAAGAGAATGAGACAGAGATAGATTTATTATGGAACGGGTTCACACTATCATGGGGTCTGAGAAGTCCCACAGTCTGCCAAATACAAGCTGAATGCTCAGGAATGCCAATGTGTAGCTCGAGTCCAAGTCCAAAGGCCTGGGAACCAGGAAAGCAGATATTGTAAATCCCCATCAGAGGGCAGGAGAGGACGAGTGAGCTGTCCTACTCAAGCACGCAGGCAGGGAAAGGGGGCAAGTCCTCCTTCCTTTGCCTGGGGTTCTAGTTGGAGATGCCCCCATGCATCTGCTGCACCGAGTCTACCCATTCAAAAGCTCATCTCACCCAGAAACACCCCTAAGAAACACACACTGGCCCACTCAAGCCAACACGTGAAATTAATCACCATAGCTGGCAACTTTTCACATGTATTTGCAAACTCCATGCAGCCTTCGAGTTTGCAATTCCCACTCCACGACCCACAAAGCAGGGAAAAGGGCTCCGGTCTGCAGCCTCCGTCACTTCCCCTAGCAAGGGTAGGAGTTCCTCAGAGATAAGACTGTCCCCTGCCCACCCTCACAGCAGCCCCAGCTGGCAGTCGGCACCTACCAGAGCCTTCCAGGTTCTCAAATGTACTCTTATTAAACCCCCATTGCTCCCGTCCCCTCCTCTTGGGTAGCCACATGTCAGAACCCAACCCTTTCTGTCTCTGGAGGATGCTGATCAAAGTGCCCTTTCTTTGCCAGAGACATGGATCAATACAGGGCTGCAAGCTGCCTGACACATACAGGGGCCACTTAGGATCCCACCCCTGGGGTCCCTACTGCCCCACCAGCTGCCCACCACACTCCCACCCACCACAGCCACCCCTGCATGGTGATACCATGTTTCCTCCAGTGACAGAGACACGGGGTGTGAAGAACTTGGGTTTGGTCAAGAAATGCTCTTCCCGGCAATGACCACATGACACACAGACAGATGTCCGAGACAGCCTGGAGAGAGTTTATGGCAGTGGGAAGGCAGCTTCTCTCTTGCCATATTCCAATCCATACACAAAGAGGAGGAGGGGGAAGAAGAAAGAGAAAGAGGAGGGAGGGGAGAAGGGGGGAGGAGAAGGAAGAAGAAGAAGAGGAAAAGAAGTTGCAGTGCAGAAGCAACCTGGATGGCTAGATAAGCAAATGACAGCACAACTACACAATATAACACGAAGCAGTTATATACAAAAAGGAAGACACTCTTTTTTTTTTTTTTTTTGAGTTGGAGTCTCACTCTGTCGCCCAGACTGGAGTGCAGTGGCTGCTCCCGGTCACTGCAGCCTCGACCTGCTGGGCTCCAGCGATCCTTCCGCCTCAGCCTTCCAAATAGCTGGAACTATAGGCGCGCGCTACCACGCCCAGCTAATTTTTTGATTTATTGTAGAGATGAGGTCTCCCCAAGTTGCCCTGGCAGGTCTCGAAGCCGCGGGCTCAGGCAATCCACTCACCTCAGCCTCCCAAGGTGCAGAATTACAGGCTGAGTCACTGAGCCCGGCTAGGGAAGACACTCTTATGAGACACTAATATTGATATTGATGAAGTGGTTTCCATGGCATGTAGTTACATGAGGGAAGCAAAGCACAGAACTTAGTGCAGGTGATCCCTGTATGGCCCTAGACAGAAGGGTGCATCACTCGCCTGTGTCTAGTCATGAAAAGGTTGTTTCCAGAAGGAAATAAGAACCTGGTAAAGGTTGGGCACATGACTCAAGCCTGTAATCCCAGCACTTTGGGAGGCCGAGGCAAGAGGATTGCCAGAGCCCAGGGATTCAAGACCAGCCTGGGCAACTTGGTGATACCTCATCTCTACAATAAATCAAAAAATTAGCTGGGTATAGTGGCATGTGCCTGTAGTTCTAGCTACTTGGAAGGCTGAGGCAGAAGGATCACCTGAGCCCAACAGGTCGAGGCTATGGTGGCCGTGGGCGTGCCACTGACTCCAACCTGGGTGACAAAGTGAGACTCCGGCTCAGAAAAAAACAAAAAAAGAACCTGGTAAAAATGCTTAACTCTTCTGGCAGGAATTGAGAACTGGAAGGCACAGATGGGAAGGAGGCTTGCTTTTCACCTCTGTCTGACATCTTTTTAACTATATAGTTATGTTAGGGTTTTTTTAATAAACTTTTTTGTTTTGGAATAATTTTAGATTTGCACAAGAGCTGCAGAAACAGAAGAGGTCCCATGCACCCTTCACCCAGTTTCCCTAATGCAAACATCTTATGTCACTCTGGTAATTAGTCAAACCAAGAAATGAACATGGGTACAATTCTGTTAGCCGACCTATAGGTTTAATTGAGATTTCACCAGTTCTTGTGGAAATGTCTTTTCTGTTTCAGAATCTCACATCATATTTAGTCATTGGGGCCCTAGTCTGTGGGTTTCTGAGCCTTTCCTTGTCTTTCATGACCTTGACACTTTGGAAGAAAATTCAGAGGCAAGAGGGCTGATGTCCAGTTTCAGCCCAACTCTAGCTGTGCTGCCTGGGACCAATTGAGTTCCCACTCTACACTCGAATTTTCTCATCTGTGAGGAACATCTCATGAAGCAGCCATTCTACCTTCCTCAAGGATGGGTACGCAAAAGCTTTGAAAACTGCTAAGTCAGGCAACATGGCGAGGTTATACCCAGCTGATGCTTTGTCCCAATGTGGGAGTCTGAGTGCCTTTTCTATCCTGGGCATCCAGCTCTGTTTAGGGGCCCCTCTTTCAGGGTTCAGCAGGCTTGAAAGACCCTGGCCTGCCCACCACCTCCATTCTACCCTCAAGGTACCCAGCAGAAAGTAAATAAAATGAGGGGTTCCCACTTCTGCAACTAATCTGGGTGATAGGAGCCGGGGGGAAAACAGGACATAGCTGCTCCCCCAGAGCTCTTCCTGAGTCTGCTCACTCTGGCCCTTGCTCTGAGTGGCGTCACAGCTGGAAGCTCACTTCACAGCTCTGGAAACGGAGACTGCAGTTAAGCTCCCAAGTTAACACGGTAAGTTTCTGACCAAGGAGTCACTGCAGGTCCAGACATCCCGCAGGAATTCCAAACTGCCCATCCTCCTGCATTATCATCCCTCTGAGCTGGAGAAAGAACCAGGGCCACTGGAATGAGCCATCTGTCTCCTCTCCTCCACATCTCTTCCTCCTGCCCGGGACTTGTTCTTTCTGGATTCAGCCCAGCACATCGCAAGCTCCCTCTGGAAATCCAGACCTTTCTCCAAGGCCCCCACACTACCTCCTGCAAGAAGGAAGGAAGTCCTACTGACCAGACAAAGGCTCCAGAAGGGGTCCTGAGTTCTCTTGGCTCTGATTACTGCTTAGCCGAGATGCCCTGGGTGAATGACTTACTTGATAAATGGAGGTACCAGGGCCCACCTCTTGGGAACGTCACAAAAACTAACTGAACGTATGTAAAGGACCTGGCCCTTGGTCAATGTTCTGAAAGTAGTAGATGGTATTCGTCTTGCAGTCAGACTTTGCAGGGTGGCACAATATAAGTCTGGAGCATTCACTCCTTCACACGTTCAGCAAGTCTTCGTGGAGTTCCTCTGATCACTCAGAATCTGTGCAGCTTGCCTCCTGGTGTAGGATCCAGACGACCATGCAATAGTCGCTTGGGTGGAAAATGACAGCTGGGACAGGCGCCTGATGGAGTCTGGGGGTTCAAGGAAGGCTGGCCTGAGGGATGGCGAGGCTTGATAGATGTGGGCTGGGTAGATGGGCAGTATCCCACCTCCTGAAGGAAGGCCAGAGTCCCTGAACCCGAGTGGGGAAGGATGTGACTGAAGGTAGAGGTGGCCGTGGGTGGGCCAGGCAAGCATCGGGTGATGGAAATGAGGAGATAGGAAGCCCTGAGCTTAGGTTGGGGGGAAATGGAGGCCATCAAAAGGTGAGCGCCCCTCACTCGTGTCCGGAACATTCCACCCCCAGCCACCCCAGCTGCCAGAGGGGAGTCCCCATGCTCCCTCTTCATTACCTGACATAACTAATTGCCTGGTGACATTTCCCATATTATAGACAAATGTGAATTATGGGCCCAGCTGTTCCCCTTCTCGTCACCAGGAATCGGTTGATAAATATGTTTATTCGAGGTCAGCCTGGCCTCATCCATTAGAAATATTGTTTTTCTAAACATTACATTGATTTAATTTAACTCTAATCAATTTAAAATGGTTCTGACAATTAACAAAAGCTTCAAATATGACCTTAAAGTAATAGAATTCATTAGCCATGTTTAGGATTAAACTTACTCTAATAGGGCAATTTTTCTTCCAAGGGTATTTGGTAAGCGACTAGTGGTCAGTCAAAATGAAATCAATTATTATAAATTATACAGTTAAAGTTGATTATGTATCCCCTCCTCATTTGTATAAATAAGGGTCTCTGACAATGGGAGTAATTTATTAATAACTATCTCCACCCTGCCCGGTATCACACTTCGTGTTACAGCTGCCAGGGCATCTGTAAGCCACGCAGTATTCCTTTTCCAGGGCTGCTCTTGATGTATGCTAATTAAACCCATAATTAATTGGAGAAGTTAAAGTTAAGGACACAATGCTGGCGCCCTTTGCCCTATTATTCATGACAGTCAACTCATTCAAAAGGCAATCTGATCAAAAATTCATATGTCAGCTCAGGCGCCCGAAAGGAAGGTGATCGCACTACAAAAGGGTGCCTGCGCCGTGACAGCTGGCGTGCTGGGAAGGGTGCGCACCACCAGGATTCAGCCCCTGCACCTTTCTGGGTCTCTTACCCCACCACCACCAGCCGATGCCCCCAACGGCAGGAACAGAGAGCAGAATGTGTAGGCCGGAGCTCACAAGCAACTGATCCATGCAGTGTTTTGCTTTTTGTTTTTTAAAGTTGCTAGAATTTTACAGATTGGAAACTGCCACTTCTCTTGGAAATTTCTGACTTTGCTTGAAAATCAGAATAACCTGGTCCACTCCTCCTACTCCATTACCCTTTGCAACCTTCTCCCTTCCTTGATGGCACCTGCTGGGCCCTGTAGGCATGTGAACTTGACAGCCTTGGTCTAGGACACCTCGTTTTATGGGTGACAGAGGAAGCCTGCAGAGAGACAGTATTGCCAAGGGGCGTTGAGTGCCCAGAGTCCCAGCAGCTCAGGTGTGGTGAGTTTCATGGAGCACCCAGGTGGAACTGGGTTGTCCAGGGGAGGTGGATCCGTCACGAGTGGACACTGTCTCTCTAGGCGCTGGCTGAGGCCTGGCCGGAAGAGATTGACCACAGTGAACAAAGTTCAAGGGGTCCTGAGACACTGGGTAAAGACAGACTGGCTCCCCCATTGAATGTTTGCTGTGGAAAACAACAGGCTGCATCAGACTAGCCCCAGGTTCCTCGGGTTGGGGTGGGTAGGGTGAGGGAAGTCCTTCTGCGGCACGTTAAGGAAAAAGGAACCGGAAAAGTCCTGACACCCTAAATAACATGACACCAAAGAGCCTCCGGCTGAGAGATGCCCATTCAAAATGACCTGGCCCTACAGCTTTCCGTGAATCAGGAGTCTTCTGACAAGCACGGTGTGGCCCACAGCTGTGGTATCCGTGCTGGATGTGGAGGGGACAAGGCTGACATGGCTTTGGCCCTCTGGGGCCCCATCACTGAGCTGACAGATAAGTCTAAAACATGCGGAAGTCCAAGGAGTCATGGGGTGTCTGGGGGATGGTGAGCACCTTGGAGATAAGGGAAGACTTAGAAACTCTAGAAGGAGCCACACTCAGGAAAGCGCCTGAGAATGGCGTTTTTATAGGGAAAGCCTTGAAGACTTCCCGTGTCACCTGAGCAGAAGGTGAGAAGGGAGAGGAAGAGTCAGTGCAGGTCGGAGGCCTGGGGAGCCACAGAGTGGCGTGATCAATCAGGAGCGAGAGCCAGGCCCTTCTGAGTGCATCACAACAGACCAATCTGGTTCAACTTTTACGTAATGAAGTTGTAGTTGTTTCTCACATGCCAGGGACCCCTGGGTTGAAGGTCACGCAGCATGAGCACACTCAGATGAACCAAACGTGCACCCACAGGCAGAACCTAAGCACTCACATTGAGGAACAGGCACTGGATTAAGAAGCAGTAGACACCCCGTGGCAGGATCCAGTCAGAGCACACCTCACCACCCCGTGACTATGAAGCCTGGCCCAACCCCCAGTTCAGAAACTGATTCGAGAGTCTCCTCCTGCCCCTTTGCTAGTCGACTCGTAGTACACCTGTAAGCAGGCTACAAAAACCCAGAGCTTGAAGTGTTGGGCTTTCCACGACATGATGGCCAACAGACCCCTTGGGTTTGGTGACACTAGCTGAAGAGCGTGCATCTGAGGCGACTGCATCTGCCAGGCTTTGGAATCCTTTCAGTCCAAGAAGCCCAAAGGAAGTTGATGTTTGGGCCACCCCACGCCCATGCGACTTAGGGAAGGCCCAGCGCCCAGGGCCCTAGGAAGAGCCCCCGGCCACCTGGGAAAGCCTAGAGGACTCAGACAAGGCACCAGTGTAGGCACTTTGCCCCATACTCAGTGCCTCGGGCTGCTCTGCAGACAGTGCCCCAGGGTGAAAGGGCCTCGTCTGGGCAGGGACTCCCCACATTCGGGCTCCGGCTTTGCCTCTAATTTACCTCATGTCCCCAAATGCAGCCAACTTTAAAATGAAGGGTTGAGGCAGGCCTGAGAGGCTGGGCCAGGAGGATCACTTGAGCCCAGGACTTCAAGTCTGGGCCACACAGTGAGACCCTGCAATAAATAGATAGATAGGGAAATAAAGAAATAAATACAGGAGGGTTGGGCCCAGTCTCCACTGACCCTGGTCCCTGATGTCAATGGTAGTGTAGACAAGACCTGCTTTTGGACCCGAACTTCTGTAAGGTTTTCTCATCCTGCACTGAGCCTGGGTTTTATCAAGAGAAGGTGGGGGCATATAGACACACACACCTTGAGCTGGAGGTTACTACTCAAAGTTACTAAACTTTAACATGGAAAGAAAGTTTGTCAAAACTCATCTAATTGTTTAAAACACGGGCATTTTATTGTGTGTAAATTATACTTCAGTGACATCAGTTTAAAAAAAAAAGGGGAGGCCAGGTGCGGTGGCTCACGCTTGTAATCCCAGCACTTTGGGAGGCCGAGGTGAACTGCCTGAGCCCATGGGTTTGAGACCAGCCCAGGCAACTTGGCGAGACCTCATCTCTACAATAAATCAAAAAATTAGCTGAGCGTGGTGGTACATGCCTGTAGTTCCAGCTACTTGGAAGGCTGAGGTGGAAGGATCCTCTGAGCTCAGCAAGTCAAGGTTGTGGTGGCCGTGAGCGTGTCACTGCACTCCAGCCTGGGTGACAGAGTAAGACTCCAACTCAAAAAAAAAAACCAAAATAAATAAAAATAAGAGGAGAGTGTAAGCTTTGGAGACTGGTATGACTGTATCTCCCATAGGTGGACGTATGCCTGCCCTTCGATTTCACAAGTTCACTCTGTTGTTCCCAGGAGAGATGCCTCCTCTCAGGTACCAGAAGACATGCTCAAGAATGACCACAGCAGTGCCGTGCTGGAAACAGCCCAAGCGCCCATCCACAGGAGAGCCAATGAACACGCAGTGATGTATCTACATGGCAATGAAATACATCACCTATAACACGAGTGACACCCAGACGCTGCCTTCAGTGTGCACGAGTTGTGATTCCCTTCCCAGGAAGTCTAAAAGCTGACAGCATAAATCCACAGCAACAGAAGTCAAGAGTGGTGACCACCGGCACAGGGTGTGGAACTTGACCAGGGGGAGCTGACAGTACTGGAAGAACTCCCTGGGTTGATGGCTGCAGGGCTGCAAGGGTGTGTGTGTTGGTAACTCCTGGATCTCCACACAGAGGAGTGCCCTTCAGGATGACAAGGTGCGCTTCAGTGACAAAGAAAGAAGGGGAAGGAAGCTGCCCATCAGACCCACCCTTGGGCGTCCAGGGCCCGGCCTCTGGATCACACCAGGAACCACCCTTTCCAGGGCTCCATGCACAGCCTGGGCCACATGCAGAAGCAACATGACTGGAGCCTATGGCACATGAGCTGGGAGAAATGTAGGGGGAGTAAATGAAATCCCAGCTCCCTGGAAACGACAGTAGGAGAATTCATATGGAAACATAAACGACCATGAATCTCCAAAACAATCCTCAGGAAAAAAAAAAAAAAAAGCAAGAGGTATCACACTCCCAGACTTTAAACTCTATTATAAAACTACAATAATCAAAACTTCCTGGTATTGGTTCAAGATCAGGCATATAGACCAATGGAACAGGATAGAGAGTCTGGAAGCAAAGCCTCAATTTCTCAAACAACTCATCTTCGACAAAGTCTCCATCACCAACACTGGGGAGAGGAGAACCTATTCAGTAAATGGTGCTGGGAAAACTGACTGACCACATGAAGAAGATTAAAATGAGACCTCTACCTGTCATCACACACAAAAATCAACTCTAAATGGATCAAAGACCTAAACGTAAAACCTCAAACTATAAGAATCTTAGAAAATGCAGGAGACCCCTTTATGGAAATAAGAACTGGTAACCAATTCCTGATCAAAACCCCAAGTGCCCATGCCATAAGAGATAAGATAGACAAGTAGGACCTCATCAAACTGACAAGCTTCTGCAAAGTCAAAGAAACCACCAAGAGCACAGAGACAGCCCACAGACTGAGGGAAAAGATTTGCCAACTGTATGTCTGACAAAGGCCCAATATCTAGGATCTACAAGGAACTCAAACATGCCAAAAAGAAAAAAACAAACAGCCCCATTACAAAGTGGGCAAAAGATATGAATAGACAGCTCTCAAAAGAAAACGTACAAGCAGCCAACAGATACTGCACTGAGATACCACCTAACTCTAGTCAGAATGGCCATCACCAATAACGCAAAAAATAACAGATGCTGGAGAAGATGTGGCAAAAAGGGAACACTTCTACACTGTTGGTGGAAGTGTAAACTAGTACAGTATGGTGATTCCTAAAAGATCTAAAAATTGACCTTCCATACGACCCCACAATCCCCCTACTGGGAATATACCCAGAAGAACTCCAATCACTCTATAAAAAAGAGTGATCTTTCACAGAAACAAAGAACTGAGTACCACATGTTCTCACTCATAGGAGGACCTTGAACAATTATCATAATACTATAAGAAAAGGATGGCAGTAGCAGGAAACTGCCAGGAGGGGGATGGGAAGTGGGACTGGCCATAGTGGGAATCTGCCTGGGGAAGGGGGGCGCACCTCATCAACAAGGATACCTGCATAATGGACATTTGTATACCTAACCCCACATCTTTAAAATAAAAAAAATTAAAAGTTAAAACAAAAAATCCTAGCTCCCTCTCCCTGCACAGAAGGCCGCCCTCCCAGACAGGTGATGGCGTGCTGTCTTGCACACTGGGCCAGAGGATACACACCGAACACTGGACCGCACCGAAACAGCATCTGACCTTACCTGGCTGGGCAGAGGTAACTTATCTGAGGGGTCAGTGCTAGGGTCTGAGGGACAGCAGAAGCAGGGAGCCGTCTTGAGCCAACCTCCTCATACCACCCCCATTTTAGAGTCAGTGCCAGGTCAGTGGAGCCAAGTGGTCTTGAGTTCAAGTCCCACCGGCACTGCCTGGACCTCAAGTTTCCTCGTCAGAGAACTGGGAAGGAGGTTCTCACAAGAACGAGAGAGCTCATCAAACAGGCACCTACCCCACGGTCTGACGTTCAGCAAATGCAGACACTGAGACCCAGGGCGCAACACGCCTCGCTCGAGGTGCTGCTTTGCTCACCCATCAAGACCCTGTGGCTGCAGGGCTCTGTGCTGTCTGCTGCCCCATCACCAGTGCCCTCACAGATATTCTTGTCCCCTGCAAGGGAATCAAGTTCATCGTGCCTTCTCACCCCCTGCTCCAGGTGTGCAGGGCATGACTGCCCTTTGTCTTAGCCCAGATCACCTGTGTGGACATGCTCCGTCCACACAGCCTTTCCCAGACACGCACCGCTACCTCCCTTCCTAGCACTGGTTGCTCAGGGTGGCCCACTGTCCCGAAGCCTCAGCACCCAAGGCTGGGGAAGGGCTGTGGCATTGACCTGGAAAGGGGGGCAGGGGCTCTCGGGGGCTCTCCTCTCCACTCCTCAGGGAGCGACTGTTGCCTGCTGCCTTTGTCCCTGCCTGGCCCATGCGGTGGGAGAGCACCACAGTGTGAGTCTGGTTAACAGGTCACCCCAGGTAAATCATCTAGCTCCTTTGGCCTCCGTTTCTCCACCCATAAAATAAAACTCTCCACTTTGTCCACTCAGAGGGTGAGGATGATGGGTGTGAATGTGGTTTCTAGGCGGCTCCATGGAGGACTGGACACCGAGCAGAGGGCGGGGTGGAAGAGGCCTGAGTGCCACCCTGGCGGAGTCTGTTTTATGCCCAACTGGACAGAACACAGACCTCTCTTCCTTCTCCACCTCATGGCTCCTGACTGCCCAGCTGCCTCAGTCTCCCTGGCATGATCCTGACAGCTCATGCTGCATGGGGTCCCCTCCACAGCCCCACCACACGGAATGGTTCTGGCCTGCGGACGGCTTCTGTTTTTATTGCAGACACCAGCAGCACCCCAGCACCCGCCACTCTGCCCACCCCTTTGATGTGGTGAGCTCTGGGCGGCCTCACCCTTGGTACCAACTGCCATCCAGTCCCTCCCTGGGGTCGAAAAAGCCTCTGACCTCCAGAGGCCCAGCCACGCCCCATCCAGACAGTCTCAGGATGGCCAGGAGAGGGGCTTGTGTCCATTCAAACTGGTAAAGCTCATCTGGGTCTTCATCATGCTAAGTGGCCACCAGATCACCACGTCACACTCCCAGACCTCCAACAATATTTGATTTGCAGCTCACAAACTTTCTCACATCCGTCGTCTCTGTCTGATAAATGGCCCTGCCAAGCCACCCTCTCCGTTCATCCTGCCATTTGGTCAACCACTGGTTTTAATTTAGATAATACTGACTAGAGGAACACAGCAACATTAAAATCATCTGCAGCCACCATCATCCTGGGGTCAGGCTGTTCCCTCCTGACAGACTTGTCAGCACACTCACCAATCTTTTGATAAACAAAATTAGATCTATTGTAGTACACAAGGTTGTTTGTTTTTTGCTTTTGAGTCGGGGTCTCACTCTGTCACCCAGGCTGGAGTGCAGTGGCACGCTCACAGACACCACAGCCTTGAACTGCTGGGCTCAGGCAATCCTTCCGCCACAGCCTCTCAAGTAACTAGAACCACAGGAGTGTGCCACCATGCCAGGATAATTTTTTTTAATTTAATGTAAAGACAAGGTCTTGCCAAGTTGCCCAGGCTGGTCTTGAACCGCTAGGCTCAGCTCAGCTCTGGGTCAAGGCTCAGGCAATTCTCCCAGCTACATAAGGTTTTATAACCCACTTTTTTTTTTAACATAACTTTGCTCACGTCCTTAAAAATGATGTTCTGAAGAACCGCTAATGGCTGCACAGTGTCTTGCTGTACAATAACTTATCAAAGTCCTATACACTTAAGCTTTTCGGGTTTTGTCCCATGATAAGCAATACTGTCTGGAGTCTTACAGTCAATCTTGGGCACATCTTGTGATCATTATTTCCTTAGAAAAATGTCCTAGCAATGGAATTGCTGGGAATAAGTTATGCAAACATGAAAGCTTTTGAAAAATAAGCACATATATTGTGTACCCTTGCAATTCACAATTTGTGTGCAATTGTTCAGGGGTAAGGGGCTGAGATAGACCCAAAGCAAGAGAAGCCGGACCCAGGCACGGGCCGAAGTGCTATGTGGAAGGGGCCTGTAAGGCACAGAGCGCCTGAACATCAGAGCCGGACAGGGCAGCAGAGACTACAGCATAGTTCCCCTGCATTAGGGATAGAGAGACTGAGGCTCAGAGAGAGGTTACTGAACTCTCCAACACAGCCGTGTGCTTTCTTTGAAGTGACAAGGGCCTGAGGTGGTCAATCGTTGGTGGAGACGTGTGAACCATTTCCCACCTCCCAAGCAGAGCTGGGAGGGAACTGAGATAGGCCCCCAGGAAAAGGGATAAGCATTCAAATCGCAGATTCCAGGGCTGCACACTGAGAGTTTGGCGCTGTCACCTTTGCGTGGAGCTTGCATTCTTAGGTTCCCCGGATGACTCCTATGCAGGCGGGACAAGCCCCCTCTTTGGGAAACACCTGGGAGTGTGGTTGATTTTCAGACTGGGACCCTGGCAGAGGACGCTGTCAGGAAGGTCGCACAGTAGATACGAGCCTTGCACTGAGGAAGGCTCACCGTGGAGGGATATGACACCAGGATCCTGTCACTTCCCCGCCCTCCCCTCCCTCCCCGCCTTCTCACCCCGCATGCAGCTACAGATACTAGTGCAAGATTTCTTTGCGGATTCCAGACCCCACAGCCGACCTTGCGGCATTCTTCCAGTAGATGGCGCTCACTCATCTTAAATATCGTGGGTAAATGGAGCCTGGACGCTCAAGACGGACGGAGCGACAGACGCAGACAGAACAAGAGCGAGACAGAGCCAACTGGAAGGAAGGACACAGAAATGGCCCACACTAACCGGCTACCCTGAAAAGACAGGGAGCTTAGATCCTCCTGGATGTAATGTGTAATCTGGGGTGTAACCCTGCCTGCCACATTTGCTTTCAAAAATCACCTGCTGCTTTCCAAACCTGGGCTCTGGCTGCCGAGATCCGGGACGTTGTCATGACCTATGATGACCACAAGATGGCGCTGCTGCACTCAGAGGGACAGAATGCCTGAGAAAACCTCAATTTTTTTTTTAAGTTCTACTTTTTAAAAATTTTTTACTTTAAAGATGTGGGGTACATTTCAGGATTAAGTATACAAGTGGTCATCATACAGGTAAAGTTTGGGTCTTCCTTTGGTCCCCACTTTGTCTGGTTTGAGATCAAGTGTCCTTATTGATGTTGTGTCCCCCCCAACCCACCCCTTCAGTATCCCCCTTATTACCAATTCCTTTCTTATAGTTTCGTGATAATTTTTTAGGGTCCACTTATGAGTGACAGCATGTGGTACTCTAAAGCAAACCTCAATCTTACAAACAATCTGAAGACTTCCTAGTATGATCTGAAATTAGGATCGTGGCGGGAGAAGAGAGGTGGAAAGAAACATATGGATTAGCCTTGCATCCTATCTCTCAAGGTCATGATTACAATGCTACCACTAATGCTGCTGCTGCTACAGTGGCCACCGTTGACTGGGGAGCTGTCCTGTGCCAGGTGGGCACCATGACAAGCACGTCACATGTGTGGTTCCATTCTAAGTTCCCAAAAGCCTTAGGAGGGGAGTTCTGTGACGTCTCCACTTCTGAGAGGAAACATTATGTGGGCAACAGAAACAGAGACCTCCTGTGCATTCTCGGAAGAGATGGGGACAATGATCTAATTCTGGCCACATTGACAGTAGTGAACAGGGTAGCTTCTATGAATAAGAGGCTGAAGCTTCCTGTTTGCATCCAGCAGATATCTGAGCGCCTACCTTGTGCTGGGCACTGACCAAGGTGCTGAGAAAAGAGAACTGAAGGGGCAGAGTGAGCCCTGCTTCTAGAGACCACGAGAAGCCCCTGGGCGAGGGCGTCAGCGTGTGGAGGAAATGCAGAGCACACGGGGGCGTCTGAGGTGGCATCGGGCACCCTGGAGCTGGGGCCACAGCTCCCGAGGGCCAGTTGTGGAAGTTTCAGGAATTTGGGGAGCCAGTTCTTAAATACATCCATTTTTAAAGTTAAATTATATAAGCTGATCACGAAATGAGTTATATTTAAAACAAAGGGAATACTCAAAACTCATCACCTTCTGATCAGTTTACATCTCACAGGTGTCTGTGCCAACGCTAAGCAAACTGTTTCTGTGATGGGCCAGATGGTGAATATCTCAGACTGTGCAGGCCCCAAGGTTTCTGTCGCAACCACCTGACTCTGTCATTGTAGGGCAGACGTGGCTGTTGGTAATACAGTCATTCTTAATCCAAAATGTGAAGTCGAAAATGCTCCAAAACCCGGAACATTTTGAGCTCCAACACAACGCCCCAAGGAAACACTCATGGGAGCATTTCAGGCTTTGACTTTTCAGATTAGGGTTGATGCTGAACTGGTGTTGCAGATATTCCAAAATCCAACAAAATCTGATGGGAAACACCCCTGGACGAGAGATACTCAGCCTATACTTAGAGAGTCATGAGTGTCTTCCAATAAAATGTTGTCTGCCCAAACCGTGGTGGGCTGGGTGTGGTCCACAGGCTGGCTTGCCAACCCGGTCTGTGCTCAGGTATGTGTGACGATCACAGCTCTACGGTGGAAACGCTACACACCTGTGTGTCAAACCCACCACCAAGCTCTTCCCAACACCGCCTTCCAAGATGTCTCCTTGAAAGCTTGTAGTCAGTCATGATGACTTTTACACCACAAAATTGGCAGAGGCTATGGAGCAGGGCTTTTCGCCCCCAGAGAGCCAGTTGGTAAACACATCCCTGGCTGATGTGCTTTGCAAGACTGCAGGAGGTGAGCTCTCGACAGAAGCCTCAAGCTGTACCCCCTCAGCAGCCCATCCCACCCACACGGACCCAGCTGGCAATCACAACTAAGCACAACAGCCTTAAGTCTACAGAGATGATCAGTTACAGTAAAACGCGTATTTGTTATGAGGCATATATTCCAGTATTGTAGCTCCGCCATGCAGCAATCTGCCAAGCAGCCTCACCCCAGTCATGAGAAGACACGGCTGAGAAGCCACGCATCACGGTTGGAGGCTGCTGAGACCTGTCTGCCACCAAACAGGAACCGCAAGGTTAGACCTCAGAGGTCACTTTCAACATCTCTCAAAGCTGGGAAGGGACAGAGGGAACTCAGAAGGCAGCCCTGGCAAGGTCAACCTCCTCGCAATTCTTCAGATCCCAGTGGAACTTCAAACAGCTTACTTTGGAAAAGACAGTGTTTACAAAAGACGTGGGTGTCATGTGTAAGGTGATGATGGAGTAGATGAAATTTAAGAATTTTCATAAATTCTAGGAAAGTGGTAAGGTCAAGGGTGGGCACAAATTGCAAATTTCAGTTGCACTTCTACGGCGAGGGTCATTCTGCAGAATGCTGGGTGAGCTGCCTGTTCTTATGATCTCCAGCTTAGTCATCATGCACCCAACTACTCTAATGAGACCTCAGAAACAACCCCTTGGCAAAACAGTTCAGCCCTGAAAACAGGTTCCCAAGGCCAACCCCCGTTGGAACTGGCCACAGCTCAGTGCAAGAAGGGGCTCTGAGGTGCTTGACAGCCCCATCCTCCGGGCTCTCCCACCTGCCTCCTCATCAACCTGGCTGGCTTGTGCTCAATGACATCTAAAGTTCATGACATCTGAAATTAGATGCACCTTGGACTACTTCCTGAACTGGGAGAATAGCACCTTTACCAGGCCACAGGAAGGAGGCCTCTACATCCTCCTTCAATAGTGGAATTCTCCTCCCGCTCCCAACCCTTCTCCACCCCAGAGCATGCCCACCACATATCCCAGGCTCCTCCTCAGGGGCTGGGTCAGCAGCTTTACTTCTTCTACTTTCCCTTTGGCACTTGTCCACATCCACAATCTTCTGCCTTTTACCAGAGCAGAAAGTCTCACCTGGGAATGACGAGTTGACTCCGTCTCCCCCAGAAAACTCCATTCCTCCTGGCAAGTGGTTCCCAGTCCTGCTGCATGGGGAATGAGCTTGTAAGGAGCTTTAACAAATACCAATTGCCTGGCCCCATCTCCAGAGAATGCCCTAGGTCAAGGTGGGCACACACACTAGCATCTTTAAAGCCTTAGCCCGGGCAGAGTGGTTCATACCTGTAATCCCAGCACTTTGGGAGGCCAAGGCTAGAGGATTGCTTAAGGCCAGGAGTCAAGAACAGCCTAGGCAACATAGCAAGACCGTTTCTAAAACAAATTTTTGTTTTAATCTTTAAAATTTCCCTACGTGAGTTCAGCATGCAACCAGGATTGAGAGCCACTGCTCTGAGCAGTGCACCCACCTTCTTTAGGTTATAGTGAGGGACAGTGTGCCTTATTGAGTCAGGAAAAGCAGCAAGCCAGACCCCAGGAAAGGAGGTTTCATCTAGGGCCAGTGGTTGCTCATTCGGCCAGGTTAGCTCTCTTCTGACAAGGACCTACTTGTCAGATCTGCAGATGGGCACAAATCCACAAACTATCACTGTCACATTAATATACCCAAAAAGAGTCAGAAGAGTGGGAACTATGAAAAAGTATGTGAATCCTTGGATCTGACAAGGAAAATTAGAGTGATGTCAGAATAGCACTGCTTTAGTATCCGTGTGCTCACTCCGTCATGGGTCTTTGAAACAGAAACATCCTTGAGTGTACTAGGAACGCCAGTGTTACCGACTCAGACCATGCTAGCTTTCCTACCTTGACACAGTCAGTGACTTAAGCTCCAAATCATTTCTGTGGAAGATTTATCTATTGCCTAAAAGATCGAAGTAAACCTTTCAGTTCATGAAACATGTAATCACTCCTCTGGATGTTGCAGAAAACATTTAGCTGCCTCCTTGGCGGCCGAGGTGGAATAGGACGTGCTTCTTGTAATGCACAGCTCTGTGCTGGTGTTTACAGATGAGACAGAGCCCTGGGACAACTTCTAGTTGGCTCGAGGCTGGCAGAACCAAGCTTCAGTTAGGACCAGAGGCTGGAAATGCCAAGTTAGATCAAGAAACCACAGAATCAGGATGCCATGGACACATCTCCCAGAACAGGGAACGTGTGTGGGTTGAGGATGGCAGGAGTGCCCAGGTGAAGCATTTTCTCAAAGGAACCTTCTTTCCTGGCACCACAGCAAGAATGTAAGGAGTTGTAGAGTCCCAAGTTCAGCATTCCCATAGCCCAAGACCTTTCCCCAAAGAAATCAAAGAAAAGGAACCATAAAAATTTAATTTTAATGGTACAGTAATAATATATAGTACATTTCTTTCCACAGCAGCACTTCATTCATCTCTAAAAAATTTAACAAAATTAAGGCTAAATCAGAACAATCTGATAGTAAAGGGATATTTTATGTCGTGTTATTCTTAAAGAATGTTGTCATAAATATAGGATGTTGTTCAGGCAAAAAAATCTAAAAATGTTGAACAAGATACCAGAAATGGGAAAGCAGTACAAAATATGCTCCTTGATACCAGTCTAATAACCACAACTTCCCTGGGAAGCTTCAAATGAATTTTTTTTTAATGAATGTGTATGATATGATGCTAAGCCTGTCTGAAGTTAAAATTCCACAGTACTAGGCCATTTTGTGAAATAACACCCAAGGCGGTTGAGTCTCCAACATAATCCCTCCAGAATACACACAAAGTGGAAGAGGACAGTATCTCAAAGTATGAGAGGATTGGATCTGAAGCCGTGGTGCTTGAAAGGACCACCCCTCCATGACTGACCCTTCTCCTGATGCAAGTCATAGGAAGAATGAAGACTTTAAAACATGGTGAAACCAAAATGCCATTGCCAAGCCAAAGGGCCCCCAATCAGATGGAGTCCTCAAGTAACTTGGCTAACAAGGTCATGTTTCCCATGGTCGGGAAGGAGGAATACCTTTCTCTCCCACCTTTTCACAATCCTCGGGGACATCTGCTGGTTAACCTTCTGCCACGGCTTTCTGACTCGAGAGAAACCCTTCCGCTGCTCAGGACTGAAAACAGGATGGACAGTCCTTTCCTGGCCTCCGGCCTCTTGTCCCCAGTATGACATATGAAAGGACAGCAGAGTGTGGTGCAGTCGACTCCCTGCAGGAAGCCTCCCTCCCTAAAGTCCTCGTCCTCAACAAGAGGGACACTCTGGAGACCACAGAAACCTGTCTTCACAGGGCCCCGCACATCTATTTCCAGGGTCACACCTGTGTGCCTCCCCAGCCCCTCTGCTGCACATGAGTGTCCGTGTCGACACCCCCCTACTCCCCCACCGCCCGCTCGCCTGGGGAAGTCAAGTGCTCTTTCCACCGATGGAGAATTGTGGGTGTGTTACTCATATCACCACCACCTAGAGAAAGTGGTATTATTTTTAATCACAGACCTTATGGCCCACCTACTTTTACAAGGACATCTTACTTTATGATCAGAGAAAAATCTTCCAATATGATTTTAAAATTTTCATCATAAAGCAGCAAATAGTAAGAAATACTGTCATTTTTTCTTTAATTTTACATGAGAATTTTGTTTTTTCTATTTCTTTGGCTCTCGGAACCTCAATTTTCCCTAAGTAAATAAAATGAAAGGAAAATATCCATCAAATATCCTCTTATGACTTATTTGTGTTCTGCAGACTATTAAAACCCTTGGGAACAGCAGGTTGAGGTATGTACACTAAAATGCATTTCTTATATAAATGCATATGTAAACACAGATGAACAATATGACAAACATAAGTACCCACATTTATGTAGAATAACTGATACAATAACATTATATGATCACACAATCAAAAAAGAGAAGGGACCTTTGAGATCTTCCAGTGAGTGGATTTCCAACCTGACCGGTCACTTTTACCTGGTGAGCTTTTTACTGACAGAATTCCTAGGCCTTCTTCACAAAGAGTCAAACTCAGCAGTCATAGCCTAGGACCCAGGAACGTGGTTTTGTTTTAGTTTTCTTCCTAAAGAAAAAATACATAAGTCCAACCCCTCATGAAAGTCAAGATTGTCTAAGGCTACAGAGCAAGTGACAGAAAAGGGGCTAGCACCCAGGTCTCGCATCCTCGGTCCATGACTTTTTATGTTCCACCACACTGCCTCCCAAAGCTTCCCCAGCCCTGTTACCCCTGCACTTCAGCTACGTTCTGTAGTTGATATTATGTGGGGCAGAGACCAAGTCCCATATTCCCTCTGACACAATCCAAGGAGCCTAATACATGTCCAAGAAATACTTCTTGGTTGGCAGTCACTCAGCCAAGGCCTGATACGTTATCCTCCACTCACAGGTTGGTCTAAGATCATCTGACTAGATGCAAAATTATCTAGCTAGAAAACTTTCAAGATCCAGCTATGGGGGTTGGTGACTCCAGAATTTATGAAGATGCCATGTTCAAACAACCAGGAATTTGGATGACAATACGCGTTCCATAAGGTTAATTGCTATATCTTCCCCTTGTTCTCCGATTATGTGAAAAATAAATGGATCCCAGGGATAGTAAGAACTTGGACATTTATCTACAGCATTTGGCAAATAAAAATTTAAAAATCTTAAGCTGTTCTAAGGAGAAAATCCTTAGCAACTGTAACTATATTAAATTGATTTTTGTTACTGTTTCTCTTAGGTGTCAATGTGTTTTTCCAATCTAACTGAACATTCTTTTGTGGATGTAGTCAAACTCCTTTATAAAGCTGATAGTGAGGGCCTGACACATTCAGCCTCGCTCTCCTTCCCTCCTTCCCTTTCCCTCCTCCTCCCCCATCACACACAGTACTAATTTGGAGGTGGGGAACATGACTTGTTACATTGTCTACTTGTAGCTACCAATCACGAACTATGTTCTAAAGAAGTTGATTCCATTATATTGTCATCTTGATTGTAGACATGATAAGAAACAAAGAATATCAAAACATTTAAAAAGCCAACAGGAAAATATTAAAGAGAACGTAAGGCTAAAAATTAAATAAATCAATAGGCACATTGGCCCCTGTGCCATGCAACTCAGCCTGGATTATGCCCTACCTGACAAACCAGGCTCAAATGGAAGAATAAACAAGGAGGGATGACTCAGAGAGAACCAGAGCAGACATGGGGGGAAGCTGTCCCTGCAGGCCTTAGGGTTCCAGCGGCAAGGGAAGCTCCCTGGGAACCACCAGAGCTGGCCCCTAGCATCTCTTTCCTTAGTGCTCCCTCCCCAAGGACATAAAGCTCCATCTGAAGAAAATGTCATCAGAAATCATTGATGGATGAGGCCCCTCCCAGTTAAAATTGCCTCCAGATCCCGAGCTTTGAAACCAGGCACGCAAGCAAACAACAAGTCTTCAATCCTCTACAGTCTGGGCAGGATAGTGCTCCCTCAAATTGTACTTTGCACTCTGACTTTCTCTTTCTCCTCTCTCTCTGTGTCTCTGTCTCTGTTTGTCTCTCTCTCTCTCTCTCAAATCCAGTCTTACCTACATAGTTATCCCTCAGTATCCATAGGGGATTGCTTCCAGGATCCCTGCAGACACCAAAATCTGTGTGGATGTTCAAGTTTCTGATATAAAATGGTGTTATTATTTGCTTATAGTCTACCAACACCCTCCTGTACACTTTGAGTCATCTGCAGATGACTTATGATACCTATTACAAGGTAAATGCTATGCAAATAGTTGCTATACTGTATTGTTTAGAGAATGACAAGAAAAAATTCTGTACATGTTCAATACAGATGCAACTTTTTAAAAAAATATATTTTTGACTCAAAGTTGGTTGAATCCACAGATGAGGAACCTGTGGATACCAGGGCCATCTCTCTATTGATTCCTTATCATTCCTTCAGGTCTCTTTTAAAATCACACTGGCAACCTCATTCACCCATTTCTTCATTCAACATGTATTTACTACAGGGTGACTAGAAGTGCACAGGCTCAGAGCTGGAAGAGACCTCACAGGTCTTGCATCCCATGCCCCTCATTTGACCCAAGGAGATAGAGGCAGGGCCCACCCTGCAGCCCAGGGCTCCACGGCCTCACCTCAATCTAATAATCATCTTGCCTCCCCAGCTTAATAAGCACTTAGTGCAAAATGCATGTACTTTTTCATTTCAAAAATGAAAAAAATTACAAGATGAAAGTTTTTGTACCTTATTATGATTTATAAAGCTAATAAATATTAGCAAAATGGAATAATAAAACCAAAGAGTAAAAGTACACTTAAAAAAATAATTGCAGGGTTTGTCAAGATTCTTTCCATATTTTCTCACATTAAATATTTTATAAAGTCATATGCTATATACATATGACAACTCTTCTGCCTTTCTGCATGGTTAGGAAGTCATTCCAGAAAGACAACAATGCCACAGAACAACACACAGAAGATACACATTCCACAGCACTGACATTTATAATCTATGGTTCTAGCCTACAATATCCACTGTGGTCTATACACACACTATGGATATTACTTAAGAAGACATCCAATTTCTACCTACTTATCAGAAGAAGGATGATGCTGCTACTAATATTTCAATAAAAGATTCAATTCCCAAGTGAAACCAAACTGAATTTAGTGAGAATACTGGCTGACAGATCAAACTTAAGTTCTGGACAATCTTATATAAAATAATATAGGATCTCTTCAGGGACATTGTAATAAGTCATTCTATAAGCCAAATTTATTTTCTTATGGACTATATATGCATATATATATTATTGATTTATCACTCTAATCCTTTCATAAATTGACCATGCCCCATTCCATCAAAGAGTTAAAGAGCCTTTAAACAAAACCTGTTAGCTGACAGTTGCTACCATGAATGAAGAGCCTCAATTGCTGAACAGCCTAACCCTCAGGGAAAATTACATCAAAAATGGACATTTTAGGACAGAATTACTCATTTACCTCAAAACCAGAACAAATAGAAAACAATACCGTTAAGGAAATTTAAGTATTTTTCTGACCATTACTGCAGATACACAGAAACTCAGCAGATTGCAGACATGCAGGAATCAGCACTATATAGGAAAGAATTAACAAATCAAACTCAGTACACCTTTAATAATTGGACTAAAAGTAGACTCTTATTAAAACCAAATTATTTCTTCCTCAAGGCAACCATTAGCTACAGAGGAAAAATGATTTCATATCCTTGGTCCATAAAGAAGACACATTTATTTACATTCTCAATGGACTAAAAGAGGTCTTAAATTTTTCACAATTAAAATTTTATGCTTCCAAAAATATCATATGATCAATGCACTTAACTTGAAGCTTCAGGTATTAATAACTTCATTTAGACTTCTTAAAAAACCAACACAAACATACTTTCTAGAATGCAAAATGCTTCTTATTAAATACTTCAGTAACACAAAAAGTAATTTATTTTTAAACACAGGAATCCTTTTCTGAAGGATCATCACCACAAAGACATCCATTGCCGGCAATGGACGCTGAACAGAACCATCAGCTTGGATGAAACACAACCTTGAATCTCCGCCTTCAGTCTCTTCACCTCTCCGGAGAAGCCCAGTTATTTGTACAAACTCATCGTTGGACTCTGGTACATGCACATGTATGCATCACAGAGAAGTCTTCGTGCACAGCCTTGGATTCTCCTGGAGTCCAAGGAATGCAGGTCTTCCAGGGACATCTTTAAGTATTCTCCGACTTCTGGGCATGGGGTAACTTGAGGAATGTTAAAGCCATTCTGACCACCTAGGGCAGAAGAAGATCTCTGTTTAGTGCCATCAAGTCCTAACCCTCTCATGTCTGCCCCCCATAACAACTGTACAAGCCTATGATTTAGCAAAGGCTAATCTTCAGGATCTAAAAGATCTCATTTTGCTTCTGATTTCTAGAAGTTAAAATTGCCTTTAACTCTGGATAGATTTCTCATTTCTTGGATTCTGAAAGGATTCTAGGGCCAACTGGGAATAAAACTGGGGAAAGGACACATTTTCTGACATAAGCCCCAACCTACTTTCCAGGCTTCTCTCTGGATTCACTTAAAGAATAATGTTATATGTCACACACACAGCACTCAATTCTTCACCTCCCCATGTCCCTCCCGGACACAAGCAGCCCTGCACACCACACCAGGAGATCATCCAGTTCAGAGCAGATCTAATTAAATGAACACTATGACGTCTCCCTACATTTTTACAACAGTCTTCCACAACTTTCAGTTGTTTTACATGTCCTCAGACTCTGGGGTGTGGTTTCAGAGATTCCAGGGGAGGCTCTTCTGGTTAGTGCTCCCGACGGCTTTTCCAAGTGTTTGAAATCCCTGTGCTTTTGAGTTGAGCTGCTAAACGCAAATGCTAGCTAGACTAGGGGCACATCTATAGATGGGGCTGTACCCCTCAAGTATCTCCCAGTCTAGAGCTTGGGCCTCTAGTCAAGGGGTGACAATAAGGGTGCCCTGGGTTATTAGAGGGCCACACCAGAAGACCCTGGGGTTGGGCTTGGGAGAGTGGCTAAAGGAAAAATGAAGTGTAAGAACAAGAACAGAGGAGCATAGAAGACACAACCTTGGCTGGTCCTGCCTGTCACTCCACACAGGAAGCAGTGTAGCTGTTGTGACAACCATTCCAATCCTGAAACACAATAGAGCCCCTGGAACCCACTCGGTATTTGTTAAATAATGACTAAACACCCTAGAAAATGGCCCACAAAGTGGAATATCTTCCCCATTTCAGGAAGAAACACATTAAATGCAGAATAGGCTAACTTTTCTAAACAGGATATTTACTTCTGTTCCTAGCTTTTGTCATTTGGGAGACAACATGGTTTAGTAAAAAACATAAATAATGAGACCAGGAAGACTGAGTTAAATACAAGCTATTGACCTTAGGCACCTTAAGCCTCAGCTCCCAACAGAGAAAGATAGAATTCCCATCTTGCAGGATGTAGGTAGAATGACTTAAGTACTTCCAGAGCGCCTGGAGTACAGGTGCTCAGTAAGTGGCCACTGTGGCTTACGCAAAAAGTGAAAGGGCCTAAAAGTCAATGACAATAAAATAAAACCTCTCAGGTCTCAAAAAAGAATTTTAGGACTTTTTTTTAACAAAGTACATATACATGTCAAAATTTCACAATAATATATTATTCCTTGCTTTAGATAGCAAGTTTGTTAATGCATTTCAAGATTTAAGACTGTCACATTATATATCACACACACAGCATTCAATTCTGGAAGGAAAATAATCCTGGAAGGATTTCCTCACAAAGTATCTTACTACTCAGAACGGGTGATTCCACTATGAACTTTCCCACTACAAACCAAAACACAGCCACATGAAGAAGAAAAGTTTTTAAATACCATCCCTATCAGCCATGCTGTCAAAGAAGAGCCAGGCAGAGTCATCCTTCCCATACTTCACAAAAGCAACATAGTGGCTTGTTTCTATGCAGAGAACAGCAAATAACTCCATCTTCTGGCAAGGGATGCAGCCATGTCTCCAGTCCCAATCAGGTAAGTCTTTAGGAAGTGACACTGGGTTGTACTTATGGTTTAACCTCTTGGGATGAAGGTGGACCTAAAATGGACCATGATAAAAATGTCATTAATGAGCTAAACTCAAGGTATCAAGTGAAGGGACTCCACTTAGTCTTATTGAATACATCTGTTATAAATAGCAAGCAAATACTTCATAGACAGTTATCAAGTAAACAGTTAGAAGAGGCGTAAATAATACCATCTTCTTGTGAATTTTTAAATTTTAATTACTATGATTTTAAAAGACTTTTCAAAACCTGTCATCTGTTTTCTACTACAAATAAGTTACTGTGCAACAAGAAATCATTCATTAGGTGATGGGAAACTTACTTGGGCATTGCAGGTTTTACAGAACTGCTTGATCTTTCCCACTGAGATATCTGGATCATCATAGCATTCTCTACATTCATACATGGCAAGCCCTCCACATATCCGGCACTGCCTAGGAGCTGAAAATGGGGAGCAGAGGGGCATTCCGGGCCTTTAAAAAACGCACACTTGTTTATTAAGATGAATACAAGAAAAGTTATGCTTTAAAAGGATCATGTTGGCCAGGCTCAGTGGCTCAGCCTGTAATCCCAGAACTTTGGAAGGCCGAGATAAGTGGATTGCCTGAGGCCGCGGGTTCAAGACCAGCCCAGGCAACTTGGCAAGTCCTCATCTCTACAAGAAAAAAAAAATTAGCTGGGCATAGTAGCGCATGACTGTAGTTCTGGTTACTTGGAAGGCTGAGGTGGAAGGATTGCCAGAATCCAGCAGGTCGATGCTGGGGTGGCCGTGAGCATGCCACTGCACTCCAGCCTGGACAACGGAGTGAAACTCCAACTTATTAAAAAAAAAAAATAGGATAATGTTCATGGTTTCAAAAAAGTATCCCTTTCCTATTCTCTTAAACTTCAAGTTGGATCTGCTTGGATTCTAAATATCTTTAAAGACATTTTCTCTAACCAAATAACAATTTTTAAAAATAGCATATTATAAGGTGTTTTCCCCTAATTACAAAATGCCCATTATAAAAATGGAAAGATATAAAAAAGTACAAAAAAGAAAACTAAAAGAATCTACAATTTCAGTGCAATAACCACTGTTAATATGATTGTGAATATTGTGAATATTTACACAACTGTGTGTGTGTGTGTGTGTGTGTGTGTGTGTGTGTGTACTATGTAAATAGTCCCTCTTGTAGAACCTATCAATGTACTTACCTTTTCCCTTAATACTGCATCATGACCATGACCATTTTCATACACACTGATCTTCACAACCATGACTTTTTTTTTTTTTTGAGTTGGAGTCTCACTCTGTCACCCAGACTGGAGTGCAGTGGCCGCTCCCGGCCACCACAGCTTGACCTGCTGGGCTCTGGCGATTCTTCCACCTCAGCCTTCCGAGTAGCCGGAATTACAGGCGCGTGCTACCATGCCTGGCTGATTTTTTGATTTATTGTAAAGATGAGGTCTTGCTGCCCAGGCGGGTCTCGAACCCGCGGGCTCAGGCAATCCACTCCCCTCAGCCTCCCAAAGGCGTGGGATTACAGGCCGAACTACCGAGTCCGGCTACAACCATGACTTTTAATGGCAGTAGTTTCATTGTACAACTAGACAGCTCATTTAACTACGCCCCTCTTATTAACATTTAGGTTGTTTCTAATTTCAAAATCATGTAACAATAAGCATATTTGCATATAAAATATTTATTTTCATCTTTGATTATCTTCTCAGAATAAATTCCTAGAACTAACATTACTAGTTTAATATTTCCAAGCTCCTCAGACACTGAACTGCCTCCTGGAAGTATTGAGTCCAGTAAGACTCTTACTCACAACTAATGGAAATGATCTGACAGATTATTTCTAAAAAAAAACCAAGAAAACAAACTAAAAAATTGTATACTTACTGTCTTCAAGTAAATCTGTTATATTTAATTCCAGAGAAGGAAAAATTTTTTTAAATAGTTTAAAGTCTTTTCCAAATCGAGGCATCTGAATAATCAGACATGATGGTGCCTATAAAAAAAGATATATATTTTTAGAATCAAAGTGCTGGAAAAAAAAATTTTCTATGAAACCAAAATAGTCATGGCTGTCAAACCAAACAGTTATTTCTGCCATAATATTGGTGGCCTGTAAAACAGGACCCACACGTGAATGTGGAATGTGGACCAGAGCACCACAAGCCACAAGTTTTCAAGTGGGCCATGATTCCACAGCAACACCAATATCTAGGGTTCACGGAATTCAACAAGTTTGGGTCTCAAATAATACAACTATTGAGAGTAGCATTTTATTTGGGGTTTATATTTAATAAATATTTTGAGAAATTGTTTTTGCAAATATAATACAGAAACTGTCATCACAGAAGGATACTATTCCTTATATTTCAACAAACAACTCTCTGGCTATTAAGGTTTAAACAAAACATTCGTTTAGAAATGAGTGCAATAAAAGTACATCATAAGCTGGTCCCACCAAAATCATGAAGATATTCATGATACAATTCCAGCACTTTGGGAGGCTGAGGCGGGGGCATCGCTTGAGGCTGGGAGTTCAAGACCAGCCTGGGCAACATAGCGAGAGCCCATCTCTTAGAAAAAAATGTAAGAAAAATGATTTCTATCACTTGATCAGTAACAAACCAATATAAACGAGTTTGTTGACATTTTGCCTCTTAATTAAGGAGGAAAACTAAACATTGTCTTCTGAGATATTTGGATAATATGCTTGGGGAAAATGACAATTTTTAAAAAAATTTAAATCTTTATTTTGCTTTAAACTACTTAAAAGTTTTCAAGTTACAAATTAGTTTGGTGTTTGCTTTGGCACCAAAAATTCAAAAAAGTTCATCTTTAATTCTAAGGTATTTTCTATAAGGACAAGGTCAAAACACTGTACACTTTTTTAAAAATTGTGTTTTCTTAACAGTGTTTCAAACTATTATCAGCTGGTTAAAAATCAATAGATACTGAATCTATCAAGAGTCTTAAAAATTCTAAGGACTTTCATGTAATATACAGTAACACTAACCTCTGCAAATTTCAGGTTACTGTTGATAAAAGACCATTCTAACAACTGCTGAATTGTAGGAACTCCAACTTTCTCATTTTTTTCCATAAAAATTTGATAGAAGTAACAATCTTGTACTTTTTGACCTGCTGACCTAAAAGCATGCAGAAAAAACTTATATAATTTATTTATTAAATGCTTAAGTCAAAATGTGAAGTTGTTCCAGCAATATTTGAAGATAGAAAAACCATAAAATTGATGGTACAACTTTGGACAGTCAGAACAAAAAAATACAACAATTTAGATAAGATAATTGAATGTGCCCATGCACAAGACCTTATAAATGATTTCTTATTTTAGTTTTCATACTTTAAAGGTGTCTCAGTGATCAGGAGAAAAATAATAGAATAATAACCCCAATCAAGAAGCCCTGTGTCAACAATATTAACCAGAAGCTCAAATCACTTAGTTCAACTTCACTGTGGAACTTGAAAATAAATTCTCCTATGCCTGAAAATGACAGACCCTTAAAAGATCTTCTAGACCAAACTTTTCATTTCTAAAATGAAGCCCCACTCCCTGCCCCCAGCCAGGTACAGTGGCTCACACCTGAAATCCCAGCACTTTGGGAGGCCAAGACGGGAGGATTGCTTGAGCCCAGGAGTTTGAGACCAGCCTAGGCAACATAGAGAGACCTCATCTCTACAAAAAGAAAATATGTAAAAATCAGCTGGGGGTGGTGACACATACCTGTAGTCCCAGCACTTTGGGAGGCTAAGGCAGAAAGATCACCTGAGCCCAGGAGTTAGAGGCTGCTGTGAGCCATGGCAGTGTTGCTGCACTCCAGCCTGGGCTACAAAGTGAGACCATCAACCCAATCAATCAATCAATCAATCAATTGAAAATGAAGGCCCTGAGATCTAGGGAAGGATAATGACTTCCAGCAAGTCAAAAGCAGAGCTAGGTGTAGAGCCAAGGGGCTAACAGCTGCTTGCTGTTTCTTCTACTCAAGCATGTCATCTCTCTAGAGGGTCACTCACTCACTTAACAAATACCAAGCAAATGTCTACTAGATGCCAATCACAGTATTACCCTTAGATTGAACATTTTTCCTTCTAAATATTTTACTACAGAATGCCATTTATCTTCAAGACTAACTTGAACAAAAAGATTAATAATTTTTAAGTCTACTATTTGCCTTTTTAGCGGAATTTCTGGATATAGAATCACGTTGTTTATGTCTAGACCTGTATATATTTAGATTTCAAGATTCTTAGGGAAAATATAAACAGAGTTTTCATAGGGAAACCACAGTTACTCAGAGACCAGCCTGAAGAAATCCTTAGCTTCTCAAAGTAGCTTACATCCCAAAATAAACAAAACTTATTTGGTAACAAGACAGGAGTTGGGAATGCACAACAAATAAAAACAGATGATAACCAAAAAAGCCTGGAGGTTATGCTATAAATATATATATATATTTATATATATGAAAGCAGGATTTATTGAGAAGACAGAGAGGTTCCCACAGTGGGAGCGGACCCGAAGGGGTTGCCTATAAAAATATTTTAATTGGTTGTTGATGACTACAAAAGACTAAAATTTTTCTGTGAAAGCCACATAGCACAGAAAACTAATTGGTAACACAAAAAAACTAAGATAGGAAATGAAGAAAGCAGAAAGTAGTCAAGGTTAGTAGTGGCAACAGGTAGAAATAATAATGGCGTCAGGGGGAAGGATGGTGGTTGGACGGAACACTGAGTTGCAAACACTGAGAGAAAGGAGCCAGAAATGAGGATGGAGAAGACAACAACTTTGTGATACTGGGGCAAAAGAATGGGAGAGAGGAACAACAATCACTTGAACTTCATCACTGAAGTTCTAGAAGGATAAAATCCTAGAGAATCACAACAAAGTTGGTGCTATTGTACAGAACTGTGCAGTTTAGATTGTAGTTTTCCATTAAGAAAATCTAAAGGCAAAAGGTTACAAATGTGTTAACTTTAAAATAAAATGAAATGAACATTACAGAGAAGACAAAAGCAGTCACAGATGTATATAATTTGGGTCTATCTCCTTTGTGGCACAGACAATAATGGATAGTAACTAAAGTTCTTTATAATTTGGCATTATATCTTTAACACTGCACATACAATCAGTCACTATTATTATTGCCATTGTTATTGTTTTTTAAATGTAAAGGTTGAATTTACCCAAATTTACCAATTTCATTATTCTCTTTGTTTATTGCATCCCACTCCTTTATTCTAAACTCGGTTTTGTTTTACTAAAGTATAACCTATAATAAGTCTCTGAACAGCAATTTAGTTCTGGTTCTTCTTACTCAGAAATTCTGAACATCTTTATTCTTAGAATTTAATTATTCAGCTATTATCTCTTGAAGTATTGTTTTTTCTCTATAGTCTCTAGTACCTCCTTCTGGAACTTCAATTGGAATCTATCTTCCATGTTTCTTCTCTTTCTTATTTTCTAACTTTTTATTCATTTGGACAACATTCTGGATATTTTCTTCAGCTCTATCTTCCAAATAACCAATTCTCTCTTCAGCTGTGCATACTACATTCAGTGAGGTAACTCCTCCCACCCATCGTGATATATTTTCTATTTCTGGAAATTCTATTTTTGCTTATTTTGTTTTGTTATCTTTGTCATTGTCTTCCATTGGTATCTATTCCTTCTCTTGCCTCTTCAATCATTTAAGAATATAGTCTCATTTAGACTGTTTTATTATTTCAGATTTTTAAGGCAATCATCCTACTACTTGTATCAGCTGACTCTCCCTTAGTCCAAAAGAAAGACTAGTAAAGGGAAAGAATAAACCTTGAAAAAAATAGCCATCTTACAATATGTTTTTAAAATCAGTGATTCTCAATATTAAGAAGTTGCTGGGAGGAGGTGCAGAGGGACAGTGTACCGTTTGGGGAGTGTGAGAGCTTCCTAGGGCCCATTCAAACTCTGCAAGGTCTTCAGACTCTAGGTTGTATTCCAAGATGTCTTGAGTCCTCCCACCCTACTTGAAGGATCACTGCAGTATTCAATCTACATTATTACTGAAAGTGTATTACATCTCTCAGGTATGTGGGCTAAAAAGGGAGGGGAGAAAGGATGAAAACAACTGTTTTAAGCATCTGGAATTTATCTCTTTAAGATAAAAAACAAAATTGACTTTATTTCTCCCAAAGTGCCTGCTAGATTTCCTACATCATGTATTAAACATATCCTTTGCTATTTTGAAAGCTAACTTATAAGACCCTGAAATACTACATATAGTTAATTCTATTTCTGTGTTTCCTAGTCAGTTTTGTTTATTCATATTTCTAATTTTATGCCAGTAGCACTCATGCTTTCAATGTCTATTGCTTTGCCTTTATAGCTTATAATAGAATTCTTTTTTTAAAGAATTCTCCAATATTTTTACCCACTTCATATTGTAGACAATTCTGAAATCACTTTCCTGAGTTGCAAAAAAATCTTTCTCACAAACTAATTAAATCCCTTTTTAGCTCTGTATAAGTCTTTTTAAAAATATATCTCAATAAAATTGATTTATTGGTATTGCATATTTTCATGAAGTATGAAATTATTTTTTACATCTATTTGAAGGTATACAGAAATGCTATTGATTTCTTCATGATTATTTTACAAAGTCAAATTATGAATTCTTTTGTTAATTAGCTTCTAAAAAATTCTCTGAAGAATTTCTAGGTATACATACAGCTATTACTCTCTTTAAATAGATATTAAATATGAGCTCTTGATGTTTATATATTATGTCTCATTTCATTAGTCAGAACTTCCTAAACAAAATCATACCATAATTGTGGCACTGTCCACCCTTTCCTTACTCCTCCTCAGCCATCAACTCAAAACTGGTATCAAACAGCATCACTTAAGACGCAGAGATGAATAGGAGTAGTTGCCCATAATTAGCTTTTAGGGAACATATAGTATATTACTACCAAGATTTTCAACTATCGGGCATTTAGAACATTTCACTGAGAACTTCACTGCATTAAATCCAAAGCTTCCATTCAACATGAGAGGCTGGTAGGGAGGAGACCAAGTTACATAACTAAGAACAAGAGAGCAAATTTAAGGTTAAATTAATTATTTGAGTGATCAGTAGACAAAACAGTGTTCTTAAACTGCTCGATTAAGTTATAAAGAGATTCTCTTAAAAGGTTCATTAATTTGAAATTTTAAAAAGATTTATATATAGTGTCATGAGAAAATGATTTGCAATAATACTTATTACTACGGTTAAAATCAAAAGTACACATTTACATTGGATATGTGCTTCAAGTAAAGTATGGTACTATGGACAAGAAAATGAGCAAAATTTGCATTATATTCACCTAGACTATTAAGAACCAGAGTATTAAGTAATTACTAAGAAAATCATTTCTACTGAATGATGGCATTGGAAATGAGGACTGTCTATTTTTCCAATGCTTCTATAACAATTTAAAAGTTACCTTATTTTTAATAATGGTTCTACTCTTAAAATATGATGAAACAGGATATTCAAGAACTCTTCAGGATCTAGGAGAAAATAAAAAAATTGAGTCACAGACAAAATTTTGAAATAATTCTATTTTTAAAATTTAGAAGTTATATTTCTATACTGAATTCAATTTCATTTGCTCAATATTATTTCTATTAAAAGCATAGTTTTCAAATTTTCCTGACAAAGGAAAAACACAAAGGATATTTATAGGTTATGATAAAGCATTATGTTTAAATTTTATTATACCCTTATTGCATTTGAATGGGCATAAAAATTCACACATTGCAAAATTATTTTAATATATTTTGGGCAGTTTAAGATAAGTGGAGAAAATCTGAGGTACGCCATTTATTCTTGCTGTTTCAATAATGATCAAGCCTCTACACATCACACTGGGTTTTATAAGTATGTATACTGCTAACAAGGTCAAAATCAGTCATAAATCTTTGAGTAAGTCCACTGACTATGAAGAGTTAAAACATTGTTCTCTGATTATAAACTTAATCTTAGCCATCAGTTTCTAACTCCCTTTTTTATAAGAAAACAAGAAAAACAAAGTGGTACATCCCTACACCACAGAAACAGAAACAAAGAACTTTGTATTTTATGTCAGCATTTAATATACTAGAACCAGCCAGCTTCCTAAAGGGGTTCATTACTTCACATCAACAATCACTTTTAGAAAAGAAGAAGAATTTGCAAAAAGGAAAGAAAACTGTGCATTACACCAAAAGAAATTTCTAATTTAAAATAAAAAATAAAACCCCAAAACTACACTGACACACACTTCAGCTAATAATCTGGCGTATGAATATGCTTTCAAGTTATTTCTTTTTCATGCATATACTACAAATTAAGATAGTCACCTTTTTCTTCAGAGGTAAATCCTGATGCAGCCTCTACTTTTTCAAGTATTTTTCTCAATTTCATAATTTTTGTGGCACATACATATCCATATCTGTGTTAATAAAAAACAATTAATTGATATTGACATATACATTAAATTATATTACATCTTAATAAGCACACATTTCTTATACAACTCCAACATGTCACAAATCAGTAGGCTAGACAAATATTTTGAAGAATATGATTATAGGCTTCTTCTTGAAGTTTGCAAAATTAAAGATCTAGAACTAGAATTCTTCTAAACACTATTACATACCTTACATATAATCGTCAAATACTAACACAACAAAAAATATGTTTTAAAGTTTGTGATTACTGATTTTTAAAATAACATTTCCTTAAGAAACTAAAGCATTTACTTTACAAAACACAACACATAGTTTTGAGAGAGAAAGCTATTTTAATGCTAAAGGATGAAATGGCCACCAAGGAAAATGGGAATGGGAAGTGATAAGAAATTGAAAAATCTAAAATCAAGCCAATCAGCATAATTATGACACTTTTTTCTCATCTTTGAATACAGGATACATTCAATTCATTTAATGTCAACTTAAAATTTTAATTTAAAAATGACTCCAGAGGAGATCTTAGTGGCCACCGTGGACTTAATATGGACAAGTTAGAATAGCTAATCTTATATCCCTCTTGTATACTGACTACTAACTCACTCATGAGCTCTCTGCAGCCAACTTGTATTGCACATCTACCACTCACATAGCTGTCTAACCTGTTAGCCACGAGTAATACAAAACAAATAAGGTAAAAAAAAATGTCTGCCTTTGAGAAGTTTGCCATGGAGAAGGCAGAATTTCTGCACCAAATAAAACCAGTCAGCTATATTACAGATAGGAAGGCTGCAGACGTGGGAAATCCTGACTGCAACAGGACATCTGACAAGTTTCTTACTGTGAACAGGGTGACAAAGTGTGACTGACTATGATTCTTAATTGGTTGTACAACAGTATCCACAGAATGTTTATTAATGAACTTCTGGTGCTTTGGAAGGAAGAAAGGAAGTGGTAACATGCCTCAGAGTTGTGGGTCTGATCTGCTTTATTCCAGTGTCAATTACCTCAGGAAAAAAATTCAAAGTATGTTTAAAAATTTGCACAAAACAAAATAATTGGCATGAAAATCAGGACTCATCATTATCTTAAAGGGTAAGAGAGTGAAAGAATTCATTACAGAATTTAAAGAAAACAAAAGATACAAGCAAGGAAATGTATTCTCTTATAATTTACTTTCCTAGTCACATGATATGGCAGGTCATTTGTAGTGTTCATTATATTTCAGTACTCTGCTTTTTTTGGTCTAAATCTCAGTTCAAACTATTTTTTTTATTTTAACTGTTAAACAAGAAAAAGTACGTCACAAGGTTTAAATTTATCTTAATGTAGACTTTCAATTATATAATTTTCTCTCTATACTCCTGAATGATCAAATTCATTTATTGATCTATAGTCCTAATTCTTCATAGTTTAACTTTTATAATGTGACATTATCACACATCACTACTACCACTTATCAAAAGTCTTTACTAGACATCTCCTGTCACTTGTGCTTGTACCATTACAAATCACTCCCTGGGGCCAAAAAAAGATATTTATAATTTCTAAACTAGGAAATGGAAAAAAGAATCACCTTTTCAAGGCAGGCAGAGGGAGGCTTAAATATATTCCTTTTTTAACCAAGAAACATGTGACTAAAATACATCTCATCTGTTGCTAGCACAACAGTGTTATATACTAGCTAGTCTATAAACAAAAAATGTTTCCTGCTCCTTTTCTTTCAGATAAAATTAAGCTTAAGAAGCCAGGCTATACCAATTTGACTAAAAAGCATAATTGCCATTAGGGGTAGTGTTGGAATAAACTATTTCAAAAGATAAGAATCCCACATACTACACATCAGCTTTTCTAAACCTACTGCAATTGCTAAATTGTAGTATACTCTATCAAAATGGTTTATATCATTTCACGGAATATATTAGGTTCTATACCTCGGCCAGATTTAAGAAATTAAATAAGCAAAGAAAGTACAGTACCACAGATTTAAAAATTTAACAGTTCACCAAGAGAGCTAATTTTCACCCATTCCTTAATATATGTAAGCAGGGTATAAATTAATTACTGTACCAGAAAACAGCAAAGAGGACTCCATGGAAAGGCAAAATAACTACAGATCTTCTACTTACATTCTCAGAGGATTAACAATTTCTGTCCTCAGCAGCTCTTGAGTTTCACTATAATACTCTACGTCATTCTTTTCTTTGGGTCTAAGTAACACAGTGTCCAGAACAGAACTAAAAGCAAATAAGCTGCAAAATAAAAAGAATATTTATCTTCATGCTATAAATATTTTTCAAGAAATACACACTAAAAAGAATCAGAAGAGGAGAAAAAGCAAAGTCCAGAGAACAAATATCATATTTTTCATTAACACAGTTACTCAAGACCCCTATGAAGATTCCCATGGTACAATCATTAGGACCTGGAGATTCCCAGGTTAAGGAGAATACTAACACTGAGAAGGCAAACTACACACTGACAGTGCTCAAGGATAAAAATATGCCTACAGAATATTTAGAAGGAGAACTTCTTTGTAAAAGTTGAAGGAGGGCCTACATTTCTGAGTCAAATTACAAATGGACAACAGAGAAGGAAGTCTGGAAACTACTTGGCAAGGCAAAAACACTATTCAGTATCATACTTCTATCTCCTCACATCCCTTCGCAAAGAACTAGATTTCTTTAAATGCTAAAATTATTTATAAATGACTAACAGCAGTAGTTTGCTGGCATCAAAGAAAAAGAAGATTAGGCTAATAAAGATTTTTGTCAGGAAATCTAAGGAATATTATATCAATGTTATAAGGCTTGCTTTTTCATTACAGGTGAGAGACTAAAAATATTCTGCCAACAAAATGGCCCATACTTGTATTCTTCCCCCTACTGTAAAATGTTAACATCCCATATTAAGTTCCCAGTTCTAACCACATGGCTGTATAGAGCCAACAGGCTACAGTTCATGTGCAATTTCAGCATACAATCCTCAGAGCCTAGGGACTCTTGGTTCAATCTTCAGAACCTAAAAATTGTTGCCATTTAAGTTGTTCCACTTTGGAAAAAAACTACATACATAAGGGCAACAGTGCTTCTACTGAAAATGATTTTAAAAAATAAAGGAGCTTTATGATTGCCTTTACCAACTAAAACAAATACAGCACGTATCAGCCAATGGTTTACTGCAAATTATGTTATCTGCTATGTGCACAAAGACTTCCCAGATACTCTCAGTGTATCTGTTTCACCTGAAACAATATTATTAACCTCTTACTCATTATTCACTGCATGTCTTTTTATATGATTTTTTTGGATATAGGAACATGAGACAATACTCAAAAGCTTCCAAGGAGTATATAACGAAGAGCAAATCTCTCTCTTTCCTGACCCCTCATTATCCAGTTTCTCTATTCAGAGGCAGGTGGCAGTTTCTCTCTCGCTCTCTCACTCTCTCTCGCGCACGCTTACTCTCTCTCTGTCTCTCTCTCTCTCTCTCTCTCTCTCTCTCTCTCTCTCTCACACACACACACACACACACACACACACACAACTCATACACACATATATGTCCCTGCCCCCAAGACATATCTCTGCCTATTGCATTAATTTTAAACTTACCAGAATAAAGTTGAGTCTAAGTAACAAGAATTGTAATGACCCTGGATGCCTTTCTTCTTTCCAATCATAATCTCCAAACCTTCTTTTTCCATTTTTGGTGGAGTATTTTCTTCTACTACTTCACTTAAGTAGCCTCCAAATGCTGAAAAGATTTTTAAAAAGTGAATTTGAATTATTACAGTATGTATTCCCATATATATTTCTTCATTTTAAAATGTTTTGATATTTTGATGCAAATTTTGTTTCTCAACCTAGAGTTAAAGGTAGGCTTTGGTTAACTGTTATTCAGTTGAGCTTGTGAAATTTGCTATTGTTCATTTCCAACCTCATTTCCTTCACAACTTGAAAAACACTTTAGAGTATTAAGTAATACATAAAAAGCATCTGTCTATAAAATATTTTGTTTCCCAAATATTTTATTATTTACCCAAGGAAGCTTCATTTTCAAGTTTGAAAAGAAAACAAACAATCCTAAGTACTATTTCAACATAGCAAAAAATGTTTTTCCTGAAGATGGCTTCCAATTTACACCTGCTGAGCCTCAAGCTGCTTCACCACTATTATCCAAAACTGGAAAGGGACTGTCAGGACACTGCCACCTATCACAAGAGATGAGAAGAGCTGACCTCCATCAACCAATCTAAAACCACTTCTTAAATTGACGCTGATTTCCGGGTAAAATATGCTTACTGCTGTACTTAAACACTGCATTGAAGGAGAAGTCAGTGCCAAAAAGAAGACCACGTTTCAATTTCCACCTCCTGTATTGCTGAAAATTACACATCTGTCATCAACAGGAAGAGAAAAATATATATCACTATTTCTCACTCTTTAGGGCCCACTTTTTCTGACTAATGACTTTTTTAAATGTCCACTTTTAAGATAACTAACTTTCTTATACACCAAGTAACAATTTTTACTGATTTCAAAACTTGATGAGTATTGGCAAGAAAAATATTTAAACACTGTCACTGCCACCTAATGCAAAATGGCATGAGAGTAGAATCAGAATCATTCTAGGTTGGTAAATAAGTGAAAAGCATGCAAATACCTAAAGAGTTACAGCGTTCAATCTGATTGGAGACTGGCTGCAGTGACGCAAACCTGGAGTCAGGTCTGCAGCTCTTCAGTTTCACAAACAGTGCCTTCTTCAGGGCACAGGTGAAGTACCGAGTGCCCCGAAAGGTTCCATCAGTGCAGCCTGCACATTCATCTTCCTAAAAAAGAAATGCTTCCATATGCATTATGCCGTGCTTTGCAAAGACAGGGTACAAAGAGCTAAGGTTTCTAAGACTGTTTCTAGCATACCCTTTCTCAGAATTCCCTCTTCACACCTGTACTAAGAGCTACATTAAAAAAATGAGTTGACTAATCAGAGTTTCAGCCCACAGTGAATAATTTAAGAATGATTTCCTTAATCCAGCATGAAGTCCTCAATGTATTCTCTTTCAGAATACGTGTTTAAACTTCCCCTGGTTAACTGACCTGGCTGCATCATTTCCACAAGGTTTATAACTGGGGGGAAGGAGAAGTCTATTTATTTTAACCACTGTCACCCCCCCCAAATATATTAGTGTTCATTAGAATGCCAACAATTTTTTTTTACAAAATAAGAAATATGTTGAAATAAAAGCTAAATGTACTCAACTTCTCCACTCCTGATTATGAAATGTCAAACAATGTTTCCCTTTTTTTTTTTTTTTTTTTGAGTTGGAGTCTCACTCTGTCACCCAGACTAGAGTACAGTGGCCGCTCCCGGCCACTGCAGCCTCAACCTGCTGGGCTCCGGCGATCCTTCTGCCTCAGCCTTCCAAGTAGCTGGAACTACAGGCGCGCGCTACCATGCCTGGCTAATTTTTGATTTATTGTAGAGATGAGGTCTCATCAAGTTGCCCAGGTGGGTCTCGAACCTGTGGGCCCAGGCAATCCACTCACCTCGGCCTCCCAAAGTGCTGGGATTACAGGCTGAGCCACCGAGCCTGGCCAAACAATGTTTTCCTAATCTCCAAAGGGAATATCTTTCCTTCTACTGAAGACCTCTAAAAATGGTAGTTAATTTTAAAGCCAATAATATAACTAATGGAACTGATTGGGGGAAAGAAGAAGAAAAAGAATAGCTGATAGCAGATTTGCTTTCCTTACTCAATTCTGTTTTTTATAAGGAGTATAAATATATTAGCCGAAAAGTCAATTTTCTTTCCTTGAACATAGATCAACTAACATTAGAAATAAGTGGGTCAGAAGCTTCATAGGTGACAAGGGGAAGTCAAGCAACATGGTAAGAAAATTCTTCTCTAGTGATGGCTTTTTAAAATAAATATAACCGTTTGCCAAAAATACATAATAGGGGAAAATCTGCACAAGACCCCATATAGAAAAGAACTATAATTTCTAGGTCCAATTAAATTACCAGTTCCAGTCCAGCTAGTACTTCATTGAGTCCGGGTGGCTGACCAATCCAACGGATTACCCCATAGAAAGGAGGGTTCTCTTTCACCTCAGCCAAGGAGCCCACTTCTAGACCATGTGAGTTACCAGAAGACATGGCCAAGGGAGGACTCTCCTGGACAGGTGCATTGTTCAGCTCTCCCAACACAGACTGGGCTGACAGAGAAAGCGGACTGTGGCCGATACTTCCATTGGTGTTGGGCATCTTTGTCAGACTGAAAGGTAAAGAGTGAAATCTGTTCTCACTGGACAGTGAGTTCACAGAAGGAGGCTGCAGCGGTGGTGAAGAATGGCCAAAGTCTGAAGATATCTCTGTGAGAGACTTGGCAGGGTCATCTGCAACTATAAAAAATTGTTCCTCATTAGAGAAATGTATTCAAGAATATTAAATATGTCTTACAGCTCTAAAAGTCAAATCACAGATTTAGTTCAACTGCCCACACGACCTCTCCACTAGGATTCTCACAGGCACTGCACATTTAATATCTCCAAACAGTGCTCTTGCCTCCCCGCCCATCTCTACGATTTTCTGCCTGAATAAACAGCACCCCATTGTTCAAACAAAAAAAATCTATTATTGATTGGTGTCATATAGGTTATATATTCTTTGTCCACAAAATAACTAAATTAGAAATCAGTCCAAAAAGATACCAAAAAACTTAAGAAACATGAACATAAATAACTAATGAATAAAAATATGTAAGTTTTAAAAATAAAAAAAAGGAGAGCAGGATGAGAGAAGAGAAAAAGAAATAAAGAATGAACATTTGAGGAACACAGCTAAATTAAAACTTATAAAGAAAACATATAGACAATAGCCTATTTTTTAAAAAAGAAAAGCTAAATATGAACTCGGTATACAACTTGGGCAGTTAGAAGAATAGACTAATACCCCACCCCCAAGTAGGGAATAATAAAAAGAATAGAAAGAATAGTAAGAGAAAACAAACATGTAGTAAAGAAGCTCAATGCCAGAATAAACATAAAAACAGAATATAATTGAAGAGAAAACAAATATAAAGTCAAGAGAACCATAGTCAAAAGTCATTTCCTTAAATGACTAATACACTTGACAGGTAGACACTGCAGACCAGTGGGAAAAGAATGAGTTTCTTGGTAAATAGTTTTGAAATGATCAGTCATCCATATGGTTTTTTTAAAAATTAAACTAGAATCCTATTTATACTCTACACAAAAATCATGTCCAGGTGGCTTTAAAAAATGTGGCAGGCAAAACCTCAAACCTTTGGAAGACAATAGAGAATGTTCTTTATGACTTCAAGATAAAGAGAAACTTCTTAAATATAACCACACAAACCATAAAAAAAAGATTGATAAATATGACCACATTAAAACTAAGAACTTGTCCATTAAAAGGGATCATAGCAAGAGTTTAATAAAGGGAAAGAGGGAAATCACAAACAAGAAGAAATTACTTGCAATACATATAGCTAACAAAGGATTTGAATTTGAAAAAAAGTTGATAAATCAATATGAAAAAGACAGAAGAAAACTAGAAAAAAATAGACAAAAGACTTGAAAAGGCAATTCACAGGAGAAACTAAATCACTAACAAATTAATGAAGATTCTTGCCCTCACTAGTAAATAGATCAATGAAAGCCAAAACCAACTTGAGATATCATTTCAAAAGTCGAAGTCTTAGGACATTAATGGTTGGAAAGAATGAAGGGAAACTGATACCCTGATATGATGCTTATGAGCATATGCTCTAGGCTGCATGTTTGTGCCCCCACAAATTCCTGTGTTGAAATTTAATCCTCAACGTGAGGGTATTCGGAGATGAGGGTTTTGGGAGGTGATTGGGTCTTAAGGGAAGAACCCTCATGAATGGGATTAGTGCCCCTATAAAAGGGGCAACAGAGAACTCTCTGGCCCCTTCTCCATATGAGGACACAGCAAAAAGACAGCTGTCTATGAACCAGGGAAAAGCCCTCAGCAGGCACCAAACCTTCAGGCACTTTGATCTTGACTTCCCAACCTCCAAAACTGTGAGAAGCAAGTTTCTGTTGTTTAGGAGCCACCCCAGTATATGGTATTCTTTTTAGTAGCCCAAATGGACTAAGACAGTTTGTAAATTAGTACAACTACTTTGGTAAACCATTTGGCATTATTTAGTATAGGAAATATGTGCATAGCCCATTACTCAGTAATACCACTCATAGTTATATACCCTAGGCATGTGCAATAATGTTAATAGTAGAGATGTTAATAATAGCAAGAAAATAAAAATAATTCAAATAGCCACAAAAAGTCAAATGGATTCTTAAATTGCAGTATGCTCATACAATCGAATGTATACAACAATGAAAATGAATAAATTACTAGCACATACTACAACCTGGAAGAATATTAGGAACACAGTGTTGAGGGAGGATATTATGCAATAACACATATCTGATTCCTTGTATATAAAGCTTAAAAACATGAAGAACTAAGTATATACAGTTTATCTATGCAAACTTATGTGATAAAACTATAATAAAAGCAAAGGAATGATAAAACATTCCTTTGCTTTTATTATAGCTCAGAGGAGACAGTGAAGAGAAAGAAACTAGGAAGAGGCACCCAGGGAGTTTCAAAGGTGATGACAATGGCCTTGAGTGAGTAGAAACTACTTGGGTGTTCATTGCACTTTATACGTATTGTTCTTTATACTTTATTCACTTGAGATTCCTTAACACTAATATTTAATCTAAAATTTTAAAAAATTATTCTTTCCTTTCCCAAACCCTCAATCCCCCAGGTCGAACACCTGAATCCATAAAGCAAGTTCTGTTGGTCTATCTGAAGCTCCCCCATTTCTATGAATCTTTGCCATCATTTCCTTAATCAAAGCCACCATAAGCTTTTACCTATAATCAGCCCTTTCATGGGTCTCTCTCCCCATTCTTGCTCTCTCCATCCTATCTGTCATGTAACTAGTGAAATCTTAAAATGTAAAGATCTTACACAATCGTAATATCATTCCCTAGCTTAAAACCTTCTAATGGCTTTCCAGTGTTCCCATAAGCACTACATTTTCACAGACCTACAAGGTCCTGGAGAGTCTGGACCCTATAAACTTCCAAATTCATTTTATACACCTCTTTTCCCTGCTTGCTATGCTGTAGCCACTCTGGCCTGCTTTCTGTTTCTCAAATCCTTTTTCTCATCTCAGATCCTTGGCCTTCCTACTTCTTCTGCCTAGAATGCTCTTGCCAACCTCTTTCTCTGGCAGGTTCATTCATTCTCACCATCCAGATCTCATCCAAATATCCTCTCCTCACAGAGTCTTTTCCAGACCACACTTAGTACCCAAAGCAGAAAAGAAGGCATGCCTTGAAGATGAAAAATCACTCATTCAAGTCATTTCCCACATGAGTATCTAGCCCCAATTTATGTAAGAGCAGAATGTGCTGTTACACTGGTGGATGTGTTTCAGTTGCTACTACCTTTTCATTTCCTTCACTGCTTGCACATCACAATTGACTATCACCTTGTCTGTTTTGTCTACCATACAAACTACAAAACTAGAATAGAAGCTTCATAAGAACAGCAATTGTGTTAGTCTTTTCCATGGTTTAATCCAAAGCACACAAGAAAATACTTGTAAAACACTTGCTTTAAAAAAAAAAAAAAGTGAGTAAATGAATCAAATGTTGTAAAGCTTTTTAAATGTATAAGTGAAATTATCTACAGACACAATGTTCTTTTACAACTAAATTACCTCTATTTTCTAATGTAAGGATAAAGACCTACTCCATTCATATTTCATTACTTTGTGTGTTCCATATAGGTCTTTTAGGATCAATATCCCTTCCTGAAATTATTATACAACACTAGACAGGATTCTAGTAGAATGAAGAAGTTAGGATATTTGATACAATACAGAATCTGTATTAAGAAAAAGAACAATAAAATTATAGCATAAACTAGAAGAACTGTCATTACCTAGATTACGGAAAACCATGCTTTTACTAGTTTCCTTAGCAAGAAATCACCATGTAGGAAAAGCATTAGCAAATTCGCCAGTAAGATCAGGGCAAGAGAGCAGGGCTGTACCATAACTACCCTGGACAGGCCATGTGACATCTGGAGGCTGTAGCCATTCTTTTGTTGAGTCACCAAAGCACCCAGGCCCTTGATGTTTTGGAACTCTCCAGAATTTTACAGAGCTGATAACTGCTAACATACAGGACAAATCTTAACAAAAGTAGTTTATGAGAAGACAACTCCAAGGGAAGCATTATTCAAATAAGCTTCCTGCTCTGTGGCTAGAAGGAATTTAGGGATTAAAGTCCCTGACCATCTATCTCCACATGCGCTACCCAGAGCAGAAAAGAAGGCATGTCTCAGAGACAAGATCAAAAATCTCTCATTCAAGGCATTTCCCACATGAGTACCTAACCCCAATTTACATAAGAGCAGAATTTGCTGTTACTTTGGCAGATGTGTTTCAGCCTATAATAGAGCTGAATCCATGTGGTAGCTAGTCATCATAGATTCTACATTCTCTTACATTCTTATTTCTGCTTGGTTTGTACATAGTTAAGTCTACTATATGTCAAGCTATGCTGAGCACTAGGAACTCACAGTCCAGCAGAGGAGATAAGCAAGTACACAAGGCAGTTAGAATGACACTTAGCCTAACCTAGGAGAGTGGCAGAAGAAAGTAAAGACTTCTGGATAAACTGATATGCTGAGATTTCAGAGACAACTAGAAGTGAGCCAGACCAGGAAGGTGGAGGAACAGGAGGAAGGATTTCCAGGCGGCAGGAGCAATATGCACAGGAGGAGGAAGCACAGCACATCCCAAGAACAGTCCAAGTACAACACAGCCGGAGCCATGGGGGCAGGGGAAATGCCAGGGATGGGGAAGAGGTTACACCATCAAGAGTCCAACATGCCAAAAGAAGGAACTCAGATCTGTGTCTTCAAGGGTTAGGGAAACATTAGTGGGCATTAAGCAAGAAGGGACATGAGCAGATGTATCTGCAGAAAAATAGGAATGTAAGGAAAAGCATAAAAAGCATGAGAGCTGTGTCAAATAGATCCAGGTTGGAGTACTGGTTTCTCTATTACTGGGTCTGTGACCTTGCACAAGTTATTTAACCACTGTAACAAAAGAGTACACAAAAACATCCACCTCACAAAGTTATGAGGATAAAGTAAAATAATGTGGAAAAGTGCTTAGCACAATGCATGGCGTTATAGTAAGTGGTCCAGAAATGGTAGCTGCAGTGACGATAATGGTGGCAACGACGACAATAATGACAATGATGATGTTCAGAATAAATTTAAAAAGAACAAGACTGAGGCAGACAAACCAATTAGAAGGTCATAATATTAATGCAGGCAGAGACAAGCAAAGGCTCTGAACTAAGGCCAGGGCTGCACAAATGAAGATGCAGGGAGATTCTAGTGACATTGAAGAGGAGGAAACCCAGAGGACTTGGTGACTACTGGATGTGACTCATGAGAGAGACAGGATGCCCAGGAAGAAACCTAAACTTCCATTTTAGGCAGCTCTGGACTCACATCTCCACTTCCTCACTCCACACCCTCTGCATACTCTAAGCTGGCTTCTGATGACATTCTTCTACAACTGAACTCACTAAGGTCATCAGCGACTTCTAGGTGGTTAAACCCAGTGGGTGTTGTGTGGTCATCATGGCACCTGCCCTCTCAAGATCATTCAGTACTGCTGTCTACTTGCTCCTTGGTTTCTTGACCCAATAATGGTCTCTTGACTTTCCTCACATCCCTCTGGTCACTTCCTGTCTGATTCCTTTGACAACTTATTTCCTCCCACTCCAGCCATTAAGGCCCTCAAGTTCAGTTTTAATCCATGCCCTCCATCCCCACTCTGTCCTTTGGCAATATTATTCACAGGTCTTCAATCATCACATGGGTGAAGCCAACCTACAAATTTATTTCTCCAGCTTTTACCTCTCTTCTAAGCTTGATTTGTACATCTAACTGCATACTTGACAAATTATCTGTAGGAAGTTTAAAAAGCCCCTCCAGGCCGGACTCGGTGGCTCGGCCTATAATCCCAGCACTTTGGGAGGCCGAGGCAAGTGTATTGCCTGAGCCCGCAGGTTTGAGACCTGCCCAGGCAACTTGGCAAGAACTCGTCTCTACAATATATCAAAAAATTAGCTGGATGTGATAGCATGCGCCTGTAGTTCCTCTTGGAAGGCTGAGGCAGAAGGATTGCTAGAGCCCAGCAGGTCAAGGCAGCGGTGGCCAGGAGCATGCCACTGCACTCCAGTCTGGGTGACAGAGTGAGACTCCAACTCAAAAAAAAAACCCTCCAACTCAACATATTCAAAATCAAATCCATCACCTTCCTCCACCACCATCTAAATATGCAAGCCAGAAAACCGAGTCACCACTGACATATTTCTTCCTCGACTCTCATATTCAATCTATATATAAGTCCTGTCAGAATACATCTCCTAAATATCTCTAATATCTATCCACTCTTCTTTTCCCCAAGTCTAGTCCCTGCTACTATAATCTCCTCCTGGGCCCTAAAATAGCTGTCAATGGTGTCCTTGCATTTACACAGGGTCTGCTTCAACACACGGTGTGACTTGGAGCCAGAATGAGCTTTCTAAAATGCAAACTTGGTCATGCCACCCCCTGTTGACTATCCTTCAGCAGCTCCCCATTTCCTCTGAATAGGGCACAACAGGCTCCACATGGCCTGGCCCTTTTGGCCTTTCTCATCTCATAAATGAGCCACCCCCCACACACACACTCTGTTCTAGCCCTTGGCAAACACCAGGTTCCTTTCTTCTACAAGGCCTTTACATGTGCCATTCCCTCTGCCTAAAAGTTTCTTCTGTCCCCTTCCACTTTGTTACCTGCCACTCATCTGGTAAACCTAAGCATTATGTCGCTTCCCTAGAGAAACATTCCTAAGTAAAACCCTCTTTCATATGTTCTCACAGCATCCTGCACTTTCACTGCACTTATCACCAAGGCAATCCCATGTCTATTTCTGTGATTGTTCGATTAATTTCTATCTTAACAATTTAACAACTGTAAACTTAAATAGTGCAAGGACCATGTCTATTTTTCCTCATCATTGTTATCTCAGTGCCTAGAAGAATGCCTGACACATAGGAAACACCCAATAAATATTTGTTAAACAAGTGAACAAAGAAAAAGAATAAACTAGAAGAAAGTGATACCCCAGAACTAAGAGAAGATAGAATTTTTAGAAAGGGAATACTTTAAAGAGAGACCCAGACAGAAAAGTATGTAAATGATTCAGTTGATTCTAGAGATCTTCTGCCCTAAACAGATTAGTTAAGAGAAGCTACTAATACATCTTTAAATATTTTAAAAATCTTAACAGCAGTGCAGTTCAAATTGTGGACAATATTTTAATTTGGCAATATTATAGAAATGGTCTACTCATTCTGTTTCCAAAAACTGAAAATATTGGTGAAAAAGCCATTTTTCTCTGTTGAGTTAAAAAGAGGGGATCATTATAAAGAACACTAAAATTATAGATTACCTTCATCACTGTACCATGTATTTTTTGATTTGGATTGTGGCTGTGAGTCAACCGAAGACCCATTTAAGGTATAAAATAATTCAGATCTGTTTCTATTTCCAGGGTCTGAGGTAGATCCTAGGGAACAAGAAAAGTTTCTTTTAAAAATAAAGTCACACATACACAATGAAATGTTATGCAGCCATAAAGAAAGACAAACATATGAACTTTGCAGCAACTTGGATGGATTTAGAGTTCATCATACTCAGCGATCTATCATAGAAACAAAGAACAGAGTACCATATGTTCTCACTCATAAGCAGACCTTGAATAATTATCATAATACTATAAGAAAGGGATTGGCAGTAGTGGGAAACTGCCGGGGGGGCAGGGAGGGGTATGGGATTGGCAGTTGAGGGAAACTGTCAGGGGAGGGGGAGGGGCACACCCCATCAACAAGGGTACCTGCATAATGAACATTTGTATACCTAACCCTGAATTGTACCCCACGCCTTTAAAATAAAAAATTTAAAAGTAAAAAAAAAAAACATAAAGTCAATATAGTGTCAAAGCTTTTTAAAAATAAAATGAATTAATATAAATATGGTGTTAATGACTTTACAACTAACAGATATACACAGACACTATTTTTTTCTTCAGTTTTTAAAAAGTTGGTATCCATTTTAGCAATTTTGAAAGCATTCTTCAGCACAAAAGTCAATACAGGAGGGGAACAAGGAGTAAGTAAAAGAAAAGCTCACTCATTTAACTGCTTCAGCAAATTATTCTATGTACTAGAGCTTATCTCTAACTGTCAAAATCATCATTACTCAACTTTGATGAACTCATTGGTTCACAAATTTAACCTATTATTGTAAAACAGAAGATTTCAGAAGAAGGTCATTGTCAAATGCTGAATACAAATCAATGCACAAATCAAGTTTTAAAAGAGTTAAAATTTAACAATTTTGGAATTGTTGATCATTGAACTCCTTGTTTTATTTCCTTATATATTTGAAAAGGTAAAGTACTGATATGTTGTTTCTGATTTGCTGGCTTTATTAAATGTGAAAGAGTTAGAGTAGCTGTGCCACAGTCATTTCAAGACTCTACCCTGCCTCAGTATTAACTAGGGGACATGCCACAGTGGGGTGCAGTAGGGTCTCCAGAACCTATACAAAAGTTGATTTTTTTTCCATTTAAAGCAGGTAGCTCTACACTTTATATCTTTAACTAATTAGTGTGCTCAAACACAACTAACATGCCATGTCTTAAGAAAATCCTAGGCCATTACTATATAAATGAAAGTAGCAAGTTTGAGTTATCCTATACTGATCTACAGGTTGACATTAAAAAATACTATTACTTATATATCCTGAAATTAATCCTAAATCTCTCAGAGCCCAATGCCATATAAAATAACTCTTGAAGTACAAAAAAGTTCCTTTATACGAGCAGAAACTATAATAATTGAGGAAAAAATATTCTTCTCCTAATTCACATATGAGTTAACAAAAATTCTTACAATATTTTAAATGAGCCATTTAAAACGTGTAAACAATCCTTCTATAAATCTATGAAGTATGTAGAAGCTAACAAAAAAAGAGCTATGAACCCACATGTATTGTGAGGAAGCTTCTGGAAGAAAGACAAAAATTTTTGCTTAGCAGCTTAGAATTTAATTTGTGCCACATCTAGCTAGCAAAATCCATACAATTAATCTCTAGTATACTTTACCCTATATAACATTATCCATATATGATTACTTTATATAGTTGCAATTCTAAACCATAAATACAAATGTAAGGAGACAAAAACCAGCCTAGTATAGACCAGCAAAACACACAGATCCTCATGGGAAACTTTTCATCTGGTAAAAAGGGTTTGGAACCCTTGGCTTAAGCAAGAACATTTATATAAAAGTTTTAGTTTAACTACTAAACACATTTGAAAGAAAAAATAATAATTTGTATGTTAAGACGTAATAGCCTATAACCTTTTATAATACTATGACAAATCAGATATCATGTAAATTACTAAGGATTGTGTCCTGTTAATCCATACCTGCAGCCTTTGGTTTATTATGAGTGGATGAACCTTTGTCCCCAACACCTCTAGGCATAAAGGCAAGTTTTGGAGGCCTCCTTTCCTGTGTCACGCTATCTGAAACAGTAAACATGGGTTTTTTTTTTAAGATAAAAGCAAATTAAAAGAGAAACAATCAAGAAAACAATGACAGTAACCAACAAAACAAAACAAAACCCTCTTTCTAACAAAAAGCAGAATTTTTACAATTTTGTAAATTCTTCTTAAAGACCATCAAAAGTACTGAAAGAGATAATATCACAGAGGGGAAAAAAATCAATGCTGTATTTCAAAATGTGATTTCTATAAGAAAATAAACTCTCAAAATACAATTCAGCTAAATGTTTTTGTTTGTTGGTTTGTTTGTTTGAGTTGGAGTCTCACCCCGATGTCCAGGCTGGAGTGCCCGTGACACACTCACGGCCACCCCAGCATCGACCTGCTGGACTCAGGCGATCCTTCCATCTCAGCCTTCCAAGTAGTCGGAACTCCAGGAGCGCACTACCACGCCTGGCTAATTTTTTGATCTATTGTAGAAATGAGGTCTCACCAAGTTGCCCGGGCTGTTCTTGAACCCGTGGGTTCAGGCAATTCCCTCACCTCAGCCTCCCAAAGTACTGGGATTACAGGCTTGAACCATCATGTCCAGCCCTGCTAAACGTTTTAACCTCTTAAAAATTTAATCACTTGGAGTCGATTTTATTGCCTACAAAGAAAATGTTACTCAGTTTTCTGCAGCATATCCCAAATCAGTATACCCAGAATACCCCTATATATTATGAAGTGTTCCATAATCAAATATTTCTAGCAGATGTTGAGATAACAAAGATAAACAATTTCTTTACTGCATGAAACCAGAACCTTTAATATGCTAACATGTACTGTAAACCTCTTAAGGAGAAACATCGTAAATTTATTTGATAACTTTTTACCACTTCACTTAGCATCTTAGATTAATATATTTCATGGAACACAGTTTGAAAAAAGTTAAGAATATGTATCATGATTAGGAATGTTCTGGTTAGGAATATGTATCTATTAAAAACATATATATGTTAAGAATAACACAGATGTGTATACAAACATTTAGAAACCAAAAAACACACAGAATTAAACACAGATTTAAAATGCAGAAAGCCAGAGACATCGACAAACAAAAATATATTTAAAGAAAGCACTCCAAAATCCTTTTTAAATATGAATGTAATTTGTTTGTGATACAAAAACCACTCTAAACCTTAAAACCTAGTAATGTTCATAAAATACTCATAAGCACTGATCAAGTAAATGTAAAAGAGTCAGTGTAGAAGTTTTTCCTTTGAAAAGTTCAACAACACATTTATAGAGTCAGCCCAACATGACACTTAAGAGAGTCATACCTGATAAAGCTGTGTATCAGCAAAAACGATATCACCCACAGTGGATTTTTGAGGACAGAAAGAAAGAAATAGGACAATTTTTATATTTTAAACACAAGGAAAAGACCATTTTTAAAAATTGTACTGAATTAATTATATGTAAATGATGCTTGGTAGCTTTTTTCCATGGTTAGGGAAAGAGGGAAAGGTATTATTACGTGTCTCAGATTATGACAAAATAGAATCCAGGAATATTATTTTAATTCAAAAAGCATACTAATTAACCATGATTTAAACCAAGTGATATAGTAAAAGAAAATCTGTTTATTAATATAGTAGTCCCTCCTTATCCGTACTTTCATTTTCCATGGTCTCAGTTACCCACAGTAAACCACAGTCTTTTATGATGTTACCATTCAGATATTTTAAAGTATCAACTCTGACAGCTAATGAGGAAAGAAAATCTTAGTCACTGAAAAAAGTTCCCAAATTATAGTGCATAAATTAACTAAAGAAAAACAATTCCCATTATTAACTATAATTAACTGCATATGACTCCATTTTAAAAAAAGATACTCACATGTACATATATACCATAATACATACATGTATACATCATACTGTTGGTAGCCATTATAACAAATGTGGCAAATGGTCTTCCCTTTGTTAGACTATAAAGACAGGATAGCAGTACCAAAAGGGCCAAATGGAAGAGGCAGTAGTGACAGCTCTGCTGGTGACAGCTTTGCTGGAAATGCTGGGGAGGACTCCAAAGATTAGGAATGTGAGTTGAGGTCAATGGAATTGAAAATTGTGGTTACCTTCTGTCCAAGTACTAGTCTGAGAGAGGGTCAAATATCAACTTTGAGGAATAGGACATTCCAACAGAACTCTATGCAAATAAAGGGTCACATATCACAACTAACTTAATATATACCTCCATCAAATATATAACAAATATTTCTTGTTACTTTGTCATGACTATGTTCATGATCTAAAATCACTTTGGTCATAAAGCAAAGCCTTCAAACTCAAATAAACTTTAAGATATTACCAACTCAAGAAAAGGTAAATATGAGATAGTAAACAAGGTAAGATATAAATTCAGGAGATAATTTTGTAAGATTAAAACAATTCTCGCCTGGCTCGGTGGCTCAGCCTATAGTCCCATGCCTTGGGAGGCTGAGGTGAGTGGACTGCCTGAGCCCGCGGGTTCGAGATCCACCTGGGCAAGTTGGTGAGACCTCATCTCTACAATAAATCAAAAAAAAATTAGCTAGGCGTGGTAGTGCGTGCCTGTAATTCCAGCTACTTAGAAGGCTGAGGCGGAAGGATCGCCAGAGCCCAGCAGGTTGAGGCTGCGGTGGCCAGGAGCGGCCACTGCACTCCAGTCTGGGCAACAGAGTGAGACTCCAACTCAAAAAAAAACAAAAATCCTCAATAAAGATATTGAAAGAAATAGCAAGATATGTCTACCAAACAGTATGTACAAAAATGTACACAGCAGTCCTATTCATAAGAATCTAAAGCTGGAAGCAACCCATTTTACAGAAGAATGGATAAACAAATTCTGGTCTATTCATATGATGAAATACTACATAGCAGTAAAAATTGAATAAACTACTGATATACACATCAATATGGACACTGCATCCATTACATATATACAGTGAGGCTGCATTCAAAATAATAAAATTAAGAACTTATCCATCACTCTTGTTGATTTAATCAAAAAGGGAAAAAAATTCCTTGGAGAGCCCTGAGCTGGGAATCATAACAATAAACTAGTGAACAACTTATTCAAATCAAAAGAAATGTCTGTGAATTTGAATGGTCCATTAAATTAAGAGAAACTGCTTAATTGTATACATCATCGGCCACAGAGTATAACTCAGACTCAAATAAGAATTTAACGTCCTTAGAGAAATCTTGGGAAGAAAATATGTTTACTTAAGTAGAATGAAGTATTATAAGAACTGACATCAAACATACTCTATGTAGCAACTACCCAAAAATCTCTAAATATTTTCTTTATATTTTGTACAACTGTATGTGAAAAATTGTTCAAGAAATCCTGGAAGGTCCCATACAGATACCACCAGAGTTGCATACTGAGATCTTGTCTACAAACTATTCTTTTTCAGGCGTCTGGCTCTAATGGTCTCACATGATCAGTAGTTCTGCCTATAAAGACAACATTCAGGGTGATTCCAATTGACAACCTGTACAGAAGGCCATTTGCCATTAACAAAATGTAAAATGCACATCCCGTGTGACCCAGCAATTCGACTCCTAGGAAGTTACCTTTTGGCTAGACGAAATTATTTGCTGAAGCACTGTCTATGGGTTAAAAAAATGTATGGTACATTCATAAAATGATATATAATGCAATAATTTAAACAAAAGATGAAGTATACAACTTATATACTAATGTGAAATGATCTCCAGTATCTACTGTTAACTTAAAGAAGGAAGATGCAACTTCTACTTCTGGGAAGTAGAAGTTCCCAGGAAGATGCGGAAGATGGAGGAGTCATACTTTTGCCTATCTCTGCTGAGTATAACTTGAAACTCTGGATATAATATAGAAAACAAGTATTAGAAGACTCCAAAAGGTGGAGAAGAGATGGTAAACAGCTAGGGACCACAAGACCTAAGAAATGACATGGTGGAGATTTCTCTGGGTTTTCTTCCTGCCTAAGTCTTATCCCAGACTTAGAGCTGCAGATGCCAGCAATCCAGAAACATCAATGGCACAGACAAAAGAAAACCTCAACAAAAGCCTGCTGTCTCCAGCACAAGGATATAAACTCTTCCCAAAGTGATATGCAGTTTTAATGCAATTCCTCCCTGTGTCTCATCAGGATTGTGTATACCTGGACACAAGATTATTCTAAAATGCATATGGAGAGGCAAAAGATCCAGAGTAGCTAAAATAATTTTGGAAAAGAAGAAGAAAGTAGGCAGCATCTGTTTACAAGCCTGTAAGACTTCTTAGTTAGCTACAGTAATCAAGACTGTGGTATTGGCGGAGATAGACACACAGATCAATGGAACAAAGAGGAGAACCAAGAAACAGACCCACACAAATATGCTCAACTGATTTTTGACAAAGGTACAAAGGCAATTCAATGGAAGAAGATAGTCTTTTTAACAAATGGTGCTGGAGAAATTTAGACAGTCACAGGTTTTTTGCTTTTTTTAAAGAAACTACTAAAATCTTATACCTTATTTAAGAATTAACTCGAAATGGATCATAAACTTAAATGTAAAACCATGAAACTTTAAAAAAAAAGAATAAAGAGAACAAGGATGTAGGGAAATTAGAATCCTCAATACATTGCTGGTGGAAAAGTAAATGTGCAGCTCCTTTGGAAAAAACAGTTTGACAGTCCACAAATGACCAAACATAGGGCTACCACATGACCCAGCAATTCCACTCTTCAGCATACACCCAACAGAGTTGAAAAATACATCCACAAAAAACCCTGTACAAGAATGTACATGGCAGCATTTTATAATAGTCAAAAACTAGAAACAATCCATCAACTGATTAATAGATAAATAAAATATGATATATCCACGTATTGGAATATTATCCAGTCATAAAAAGACTAGAGAACTGATTCATGCACAACATGGACAAACCTTGGAAAGATCATGAGTGAAAGAAGCCACACACAAAGGGCCACATATTTTTGTTCTATTTGTATAAAATGTCCGGAATAGGTAAATCTATAGAGACAGAAAGCAGATTAGTGGTTGCCAAGGGCTGAGGGTAGGAGACTTAATGGGTACAGGGTTCCCATCTAAGATGATGAAATGTTTTTGAAACTAGATAGTAATGGTTGCACAACATTATAATATCACTGAATTGTACACTTTAAAGAGGTAAATATAATGGTATGTGAATTATAATTCATTTTTTAAAGCTTAGGAGAAAATCTTTCATATCTAAAGCTAAACAAGAGTCGTTAAATATAACACCAGAAGCATGATCTATAAAAGGAAAATTATAAAAGTTAAGCTTCATAAAAATCAACATATTTTACTCTGTAAAAGAACCCACTATGAGGAAAAAAAAGACAAGCTACAAACTAGACAAAAATATGTGCAAACCTCATATCCAACAAAGGGCTAGTATCTAGAATACATAAAGAATTCACAAAATCCAACATTAAAAAAAAAAAGCACATAATCCAATTAGAACCTGGGTAAGAGATAAAGACACCAATTTTACTCAAGAAGATAGATAGTAATAATTACATGAAAAGACGTTCAACATCAGGAGTCATCAGATAAACTCAAATTCCAATCACAATGAGTTATTACAACAAATCTCTCAGAATGGTTAAAATTAAAAATAATGAAAACACCAAATATTGGTGAGGATGTGGAAAAACTGGACTACTCATATATCACCAGTGGTAATGCAAGAGTACAGTCACTCTGGAAAATAGTTTTGCAGTTTCTTAAGAAACTAAATATGCAAATTTTATAAGACTAGTAAATGCACATCTGGACAATTATGTCAGAGAAATAAAGATTTATGTTCACTCAAAAAATTGTACACAGATGTTCATAAAAGCATTATTCCCAGTAACCTAAAACTGGAAACAAACTAGATGTCCCTCCCGCAATGGGCAAATGGTTAAATAAAACTGGTACATCTGTAATATGGAATATTACTCAGCAGTAAACAGAAACAAAGCACTGATACACACACAACAATATAGATAAATATCCAGAGAATTATGATGAGCGAAGAAAAAGGACAATCTCAAAAGGTTATATGAGGGCAACCCCCTCGGGTCCCATCCCTATTGCACTGTGGGAGTTTTTCTGTCCTCTCAATAAATCCTGCTTTCTAAAAAAAAAAAAAAAAGGTTACATGCTACACAATTCCATGTATATAATAGCCTTGAAGTAACAAAATTATAGAAATGGAGAGCAGATGAGTGACTGTCAAAGGATAGGATGGGTAAGAGTAGAAAGGAATTGGTATGGCAATAAAAGGGCACGGAAAGGTTCCTGTGTGCTGGGAAGGTTCTGCATTTTGGTTATATCAGTGTCAACATCCTGATAGCATTGATGGACTATCATTTTTTAAGATGTGACCACTGGGACAAACTGGATAAAGGGTAAATAGGCTCTCTCCCTCTCTTTCTCTACATGTGAATCTATAATAATCTGAAATGTTCATAAGTCATATGCATCTGATAAAGGGCTTGTATTCAGAATTAATAAATAATCCTCAACACTCAATAATGTTTTAAAGATTCAAAACTAGCAAAAGAACTGCACAGATACTATACCAAGGAAGATATACAGATGACAAATAAGTACAGAAAAAAATGATTGATGTCATTGGTCATCAGTGAAATGCAAACTAAAACCACAATTATATAGCTAAAATCACAATTAGATAGCTAAAATTTAAAAGACTAACCATACCAAGTGTTGGCAAGGACATGGAAGAATTATAACTTGCATATATTGCTGCTTAGTGCAATCACTTTAGAAAGACAGCTCAGCAATTTTTAGGTTTTTATGTAGGGTAAACAGTCATCTACAACAGTACCATTCCACATCTCAATATGTATCCAGAATTTGTATGTGAATTTTCATAACAGCATAATTCATAATACTCAAAAATTTAAAACAACCCAAATGTTCATCAACAAGTGCATGAATAAACAAACTGGTATAGCCATAAAATAGAACATATCTCAGCAATAAAAAGGATAACATGGATGAATTTTTAAAAATGATATTGAGAGCCGGGCTCGGTGGCTCAGCCTGTAATCCCGCGCCTTTGGGAGGCTGAGGTGAGTGGACTGCCTGAGCCCGCGGGTTCGAGACCCACCTGGGCAGCGAGACCTCATCTCTACAATAAATAAAAAAAATCAGCCGGGCGTGGTAGCACGTGCCTGTAATTCCGGCTACTCGGAAGGCTGAGGCGGAAGGATCGCCGGAGCCCAGCGGGTCGAGGCTGCGGTGGCCAGGAGCGGCCACTGCACTCCAGTCTGGGCGACAGAGTGAGACTCCGACTCAAAAAAAAAAAAAAAAGATATTGAGTGAAATAAGCCAGAACAACAACAAAAAAAGAGTACATCCCAACTTATTCCATTTATTAAAAATTCTTTAAAAATTTTTTAAAAGCCGGGCTCGGTGACTCAGTCTGTAATCCTGCACCTTGGGAGGCTGAGGTGAGTGGATTGCCTGAGCCCGCGGGTTCGAGACCCACCTGGGCAACTTGGTGAGACCTCATCTCTACAATAAATCAAAAATTAGCCAGGCGTGGTAGCACGTGCCTGTAGTTCCAGCTACTTGGAAGGCTAAGGCGGAAGTGTCACCAGAACCCAGCAGGTCGAGGCTGAGGTGGCCGGGAGCGGCCACTGCACTCCAGTCTGGGCGACAGAGTGAGACTCCAACTCAAAAAAAAAAAAAATTTTTTTAATATGAATAAACGTATAGTGACAGAGAGATGATCAGTGGTTGTCCGAAGTTAGGGAACAGGGGGCGGGGAAGGCAGAAGCAGAGGGAATGATCTCAAAGGGCATGCCTTGGAGTGACAGATAATGCTCACTATCTGGATTGTGGAAATGGTCTCATGGGTGTACACATAGGTCAAAACTTATAGAATTGTATACTTTGTGTGCCATTTATTATATATCAATTATATCTCAATAAAGCTGTTAAAATTTTTAAAAAGAAGAAGGTACATGAAGCCTGTAAGATATGCAAACATTGAATGACACAAAGAAAAAAAAAGATCAAGGATACAAAAGGAAATTAGGTAGTTGAGATCAATGTTACGAAGGAAAATTCTCACTAGAACTCATTTTAAAATTCTTTTTAAGTGAATATACCACATAGTTTAAAAAAGAAATAGCATTATGCTACCAACCCCCATAACTAGAAAAGAAGACACAGGCTGCCCTAGAAAAGAAGAAATGTATAATTTAGGGGGGGCACTAATTGACATGCTTCATTGCAACACCTTCAAGAACCTGAACATAATGTCAAATTAGATTATGTTAGTGTTTTTAACCATTTGGAACAGAAGTGAAGAGAGGAAAAATATCCTAACAAATGGTTTAAGATTCCTGCATCTTTTAGTCAAAGGTATCCTTCAGAAGCCAACTGTAACAAGCAATTGACTGGAAAGAATTCTTTCCTAATCTCACCAGCTGTTCAACTTCTCCAAAAAGAGTCTTTTATAAATGCTTGAAATATTAATTTTGTCCTACAAATGAAGGTAATTAGGCACAAAAAAAAAGAAACTAAGGAGCTAAAGGAGACACTTTGACTCTTTTTTCCCTTCAAGAAAAGAGTGTTAATGATGACATAAAATATAGATGAAGCCTCATTCAAATAAACTAACTTAATTTTTGTTTAAACAACTTCAGTTTTTAAAGTCTACTTGCAAGCTTTATTTTGTTGGCAAATAAGTGTAATTTATGTATTATGTTATAAAAGCTAGTATCATTCTTAATTATCTCCTATTCAGGGTTTATGACAATCAAGTTCTAAAAGAAAAAACAGCATTCCTTCCCCCTTTTCATCACTGCTCTCAGTCAGCAATGACAATGACAACTACTGGTCTAGAAGATTAAAGTGTGACTGCCAAGTGGCTCCTGAAATTCTCATGTAACTAATTTTTATTAGTTTAATCCTACACCAGTATTTTAATAAAAATAACTGTAAATGTTTTTATGATAAATACTACTAACCAAGAATTCCTTGTCAGGTTGTATTCAATTCTGTCACAGGAAAAATAGAAAAGGTAGTTTTTTTTCTTTTCTTCCCTTTTTAAGTGCTACCGCAGAACCCAAGATAATTTACATTTCAAATCAAATTGAGGTGTGGAAGAAATATACAGAAGGAAATACAGCTCTAGAGTGTAGGGGGAAAGCACTTCAAATATTTATTCTCCAGCAAACTGAGAAAACACAATTAATTATACATAAGCCAACATCATAGTTCAGGTATCTCTTTCTTATAATACTAAACTAGTGATTCCCCAGTCTCCTAACTTGCTCAGTATAATGAATTATATTCAGCAATAAGATGGAAAATTCAAAGAAATGCAATTAAGGGAGGTAAGAAAAATAGTTATGCTCAGTTTAAAATCCAAAAAGTTTTGAGCTTTCAAAAGCACCCACTGGAAATTCAAAAATAAAAATAAAAAGGGAAACCCACAATCATTCAGGCATACCTCAGAGATACTGCAAGTTTCATTTCAGACCACTGCAATAAAACAAGGTGCACAAATTCTTTGGTTTCCCAGTGCATATAAAAGTTCATACTACTGTAGTTTAAGTATGCAATACTATTATGTCTAAAAAATACATATATGCCTTAATTTAAAAATACATTATTGCCAAAAAATGCTAGTGATCATCTGAGCCTTTGGAGAGTTGAAATCCTTTTGCTGGTGAAGGGCCTTACCTTGATGCTGATGGCTGCTGAGTGATCAAGGTGGTGGTTGCTGAAGGCTGAGAAGGATGATTGTGGCAATTTCTTAAAAGAAGACAATGAAGTTGGCCTATCAATTGACCCTTTCATAAAAATTTCTCTGTAGCAAGTGAAGTTGTTTGAGAGCATTTTACCCACAACAGAATATCTTTCAAAACTGGAGTCAATCCTCTCACAAACCCTGGTGCTGCTTTATCAACTAAGTTCACACAATATTCTAAATCCTTTGTTGTCATTTCAACAGTGTTCCCTGCATCTTTACCAGGAGTAGGTTCCATCACAGGAAACCACTTTCTTAGCTCGTCCATAAGTAGCATCTCCTTATCCGCTCAAGTTTGATCATAAAATTGCAGCAAAATTCAGCCACATCTTCAGGCTCCACATCTTCTAGTTCTCTTGCTATTTCCACCACATTTACAGTTACTTTCTCCACTGAAGTCTTGAACTCCTCAAAGTCATCCATGAGTGTTGGAATCAACTTCTTCCAAACTCCTATTAATGTTGATATTGTGACCACCTCCCATGAATCACAAATGTTCTTAATGGCATCTAGAATGGTGGTGGCATCTTAATGGCATTCAGAAAGCTATCAATTTACTTTGACCAGATACATCAGAGGAATTACTATCTATGGCATTTACATGCCTACAAAATGTATTTCTTAAATAACAAGATTTGGAAGTCAAAACTATTCCTTGATCCATGTTGTATTCGCAGGTATGAAAACAGCATTAATCTCCTGTACATTTTCATCAAAGCTCTTGGGTGACCAGGTACACTATCAATGACCAGTAATACTTTGAAAAAAGATATTTTTTTCTGACCAGTAGATCTCAACAATGGGCTTAAAATATTTAATTAACCATGCTGTAAGCACATGTGCTATCACCCAGGCTTCATTGTCCATTTATAGAGCACAGGTAGAGTAGACTCAGAATAATTCTTAAGGGTCCTAGGATTTTCAGAATTGTCAATGAGCATTAACTTCATCTTAAAGTCACCAGCTGTATTAGCCCCTAACAAGAAAGTCAGCCTGTACTTTGAAGCTTTGAAACCAGGTACTGACATCTCTTTTCCAGATGGAAAATTCTTAGATGGTGTCTTCTTCCAATAGAAGGCTGTTTCATCTACTTGACAATCTTTTGTTTAAGTGTAGCCACCTTCACCAATGATCTTAGCTAGATCTTCTGGATAACTCACTGCAGCTTTTCCATCAGCACTTGCTGTTTCACCTTGCACTTTTATGTTATGGAGACGACTTCTTTCCTTAAAGCTTATGAACCAACCTCTGCTAGCTTCCAACTTTTCCTCTGCAGCTTCCTCAACTCTCTCAGCCTTCATAGAATTGAAGAGAGTTAAGGTCTTGCTCTGGATTAGGTTTTGGTTTAAGGGAATTCGTGGTGGCTGGTTTGATCTGCTCTCCAGACTACTAAAACCGTCTCCATATCAATAATAAAGCTGTTTCCCTTTATCATTCATGTGTTCACTGAAGTGGAACTTTAACTTTCCTTCAAGAACTTCTCCCTTGCATTCACAACTTGGTTAACTGGCATGTGAGGCCTAGTTTTCAGCCTGTAGCAGCTTTCAACATGCCCTCCTCGCTAAGTTTAATAATTGCTATCTTCTGATTTAAAGTGAGAAATGTGCAGCTTTTTCTTTCACTTGAACACTTAGAGGCCACTGTTGGGTTATTAACTGGCCTAACTTCAATATTATTGTGTCTCAGGAAAGAGAGAGGACCCAAGAGAGGGACAGAGACAGGAGAACAACTGATCAGTAGAGCAGTCAGAACATACACAGCATTTCTTGATTAAGTGTGCTGTTTTATACAGGTGCAGCTTATGGTGCCCCAAAACAATTACAATAGTAACAAAGATCACTGATCATAGATCACCACAACAGATATAATAGTAATAAAAAAGTTAGAAATATTACAAGAATTACCATAATGTGACACAGACATTAAATGAGCACATGCTGGTGGAAAATGGTGCCAAGAGGCTTGCCCGGCCCAGAGTTGCCACAACCCTTCAATTTATAAAAAAACACAATGTCTGTGAAGCACAATAAAATAAGGTATGCCTGTATTTGATCATAAAATAAGTGAAATTACATTTATTCATGTGATCTTGGAGAAACAATATTAGCACAGAATTGGTTACCCCTGCAAGAGTATATAAATGCTGAAAGAAAATTTATTTCACAAGGGAATCCCCCTCATCATCAGCGAGTTAAGACTATAAAGTTAGAGTAACTCCTAGAACGTGCTTGGGGCAGGGTGTCTCAACTTCAGCTCTGCTGACACTTTGGACCAGATAATTCCTTGCTATGTGAGGCAGCCCTGTCATCCCAGGCTGTTATCAGATCTCTGGCCTCTACCCACTGGAGGCCAGCAGCACCCTCACCTCAAATGTGACAGTCAACAACGTCTTCACACATTTGCCTTCCAAACTGCACTTCAGCCAAATGTCCCCTGAAGACAAAATCATCCCAGGTTGAGAATTACTGACTTGGACCTAAAAGGATCTTTTTAATGAAGGTTTTGTACTAATGCTAAAAACAAAACTTTAAAATTCAGTAGTTATAGTAAAATACCATATTTCAAACAATAACAAGTATATCTAGGAAGGATTAAGAAAGCCAATACTTGGAAGTAGAAGTGAGAAAATGGAAGTGAGAAACCTCTGGGAAGATTGGTGAAGAAAATAGAGGACACAAAGAAGTGCAATTTTGGTTGAAAGCAAGAATATAATTGCAGATGCTGCCGAGATTAAACAGAAAATAAAAGGATTTTATGAACAATATTATGCCAAAAACTTTCAAAACACAAATTAAATGGATAAATTAATAAAAATAAAACCTACAAAAGGCAATCAAAAAGGAATAGAAATGTTAAAGGACATTTAATCAGTAGTTAAATATTTCCAAAAGAAGCAGCTTTGCCAAATATTCAAGAAACAGGTAATTCCAAACTTACATAAGCTCTTTCAAAGAACAAAATAAAAGAAATTCTTCCCTTGCACTTTATGAGGCAAGCATGACTTTGATTCCAAAACTAGACAAGGACATCTAGGATGGAAAAATTACATGCAGATAGCTCTTATGAACATAGATTTTAAAAACAACATGCAAATACTAGCAAACTGGGCCAGTGTATGAATTATGACCAAGTTGGGTTTATATCAGAAATGTAAAGTTGATTTAATATTAGAAAATTAGCAGATTAAAAGAAAAAAACACAAGATGACCTCCACAAAGAAAAGTCTGACAAAATTTAACATCAATTCATGATAAAACGATTAGAAAACTAGGAGCAGCAGGTAATTCCTCTAACCTGATAAATGACAGCTATAACAATAACATCCCCGACAAACATATTTACCAGTAAAATGTTGAAAACTCTCCATTTAAGATAAGAAACAGGCCCAAGATGCCTACTGTTACTATTTCTATTCAATATTGTATTTAGAGGGTCTAGCTAGGACAGCAAGAAACCATTTTTTAAAAAGAAAAGGTAAGAATTTGAAGGAAGAGGCAAAAATTATTAGTTGCAGACTATAATGACTGAATACTAAAAAAAACTATAGATAAATTATGAATAAGAGATTTATTTAATTAATTAATTTTTTGAGTTGGGGGTCTCACACTGTCACCCAAGTTGAAGTGCAGTGGCACGGTCATGGCTCATTGCTGCCTTGACCTCCTGGGCTCAAGAGATCCTCCCACCTTAGTCTCCCAAGTAGCTGGGACTACAGGCATGAGTCACCACAACCTGCTAATTTTTTTATGTATTGTAGAAATGAGGTCTTGCCATGTTGCTCAGGCAGGTCTCGAACTCCTGAGCTCAGGCAATCCTCTCGCCTCGGCCTCCCTCAGTTCTGGGATTGTAGGTGGAGCCACCATGCCCAGCCAATAAAGTTGTTTTCTAAACAAAGTTAATTACATTTCTACACATCAGCAAAACACTGTTAGAAAGCACATAAACTCTTCATGGGAAAAATTATAAAATTTTACTAAAAGGAGATTAAATAAATGAAAGGATATACAAAGTTCATGTATTAGAAGTTTTAATATAATAGAAATGTCATTTGTCCTACAGATTAACTGCTATTTCAGTCAGAATCCTAACAGAACTTTCTTATAATGTTTAAGGAGCTGAAAGTTAAACTTATAATGAAGACCAAGAACCAACAATAGCCAAGACACTCATTAAGAAAAAGAACAAGGGAAATGTATCCTTCAAGGTTACCAAGACTTCCAAAGCTATGGATAGGCTCAGTGTGGGGAAAAAAATGAAGCCCAGAAAGAGATCCATCCATATATATCTGGAAACTGAATTTATACACAGCAAGCACAGCAGATCAGATTTGGTATCTGTACCCATATCTCATATACTGCAAAAAATCAAATCTCAGTGGATAACATACTTAGATGTGAAAAAACAAAACAATCAAGAAGAAAACTATTCAGAAAATAATAAGAAGAGGAAAATTCAAAAAGACATGGAAGCAGAGTGTGGAAAGATAGCCAGTGGGGACTCAGAGGAAGGGGATATGGGAGGGGTTGAATAATGAGAGGCTGCTTGGTTGCTCTGGTGGTGGATGCAATGAAGGCCTTGACTTCACCACAATGTGAACTATTAAAGCATCAAAACTGCACTTGTACCCTATGAATAAATACAAATTTCAAAAAAGAATCGTTAAAAATAATGTGTTACTAAAACATAGGTAGATAGAATAGAAAGTCCGGAAATACATCAAAGTGCAAGTGGGAATTTAGAAGGAAGAAAGTGGCTTGTCGACCCAGTAGAGAAAAGATGGACTTCTTTTTTTTTTTTTTTTTGAGTTGGAGTCTCACTCTGTCGCCCAGACTGCAGTGCAATGGCCGCTCCCGGCCACCACAGCCTCGACCTGCCGGGCTCCGGCAATCCTTCCGCCTCAGCCTTCCGAGTAGCCGGAATTACAGGCGCGCGCTACCATGGCCGGCTGATTTTTTGATTTATTGTAGAGATGAGGTCTCGCTGCCCAGGCGGGTCTCGAACCCGCGGGCTCAGGCAATTCACTCACTTCAGCCTCCCAAAGTGGACTTCTTAATAAATTATATTGGGACAACTGGGTACATATCTGAGGGGGGGAAAAAAACTAGAGTAGATCTATATTTCACATCATATACCATATAAAATAAAAATGGATCAAATATACATACATATACATATATGGACCCAAAAAGAACAGAATTTAATAAAAAATTGTGTATTTATTCTTACATGTTTAAACTTCAGTTACTTTCAAAGTACTCTCTGTTTGATGCAATACACCTATTGAGATGCTTTTTCCACTGCTCAGTTTTTGAGCTCATAAATTTTTATGCCTTTTAGGGTTTGTGCCACTTTTTCTGTTGTTGTTTTTCATTTTTACCTCTTCCACATCCACACTGGCAAATCATTTTCTTTTGAGGACTTTCTTCATCCAAAGAAATAAATACAAGTTGCTCAGGGTCAGATGGCTTGAACAGGGAGGGTAGGGTATGGGGTAATGCTGTTTTTGGTCAAAAACTACTGAACACTGAGCATGGTGTGGACAGGTTTTTTATATAAATCACCCATCATGAAATGAACAGATGTTTTTAAAGACTCTCCAAAAAAAAATTAACTGAAGCTGAACGCAGTCTCTCACTACAATACTAGCTGGCACTGATGCCAGTGGGTTCCTAGAACTTACCTTGTGGGGGTAGCCTTTACTACAAGCGGCCCACTCTCCCTCATATTCATATAGATGTGTGTATATATATATTTAAAACTACAGAGTCCTGGAAGCAAACATGAGAAAATTTCTTCATAACCTTAGAGTGACTCCAAATCCAGAAGGTATTAAAACAAAACTGATAAATTTAATTACACAAACATTTTTTAAAATCCTACATGGCAAAAAATACCAAAAACAAAGTCAAAAGACATTAGACATTACACTAAATGAAATACATCAGATAGAAATGACCAATATGATGCGATTCCACTAACATGAGGTACCTAGGTAGGCAAATTCACAAAGACAGAAAGTAGAGGACAGAAGTACCAGAGGCTGGAGGGAAGGGGGAATGGGAAGTGATTTCTCAATGTGCCTAGAGTTTCTGTTGGGGATGATAAAAAGGTCTGCAAATAGACAGTGGTGACAGTTGCATAACACTGTAAATGCACTTAAGAACACTGGATTACAATTCAAATGATTAAAATGATATACCTTATGTATATTTTACCACAATAAAAACAAATTAGGGTGACCAGATAAACAAACTTTAAAAATGACAAATGAGGGTGGAGGAGTGGGTTCCATTTTCACCTCACATAACAAAACAGTTTGCCTCCCTAACACATAGAGAAAGAAGTTTGATGACAAAAGATCAAAAATCTCATCCAATTTAAAAACAGACAACAAATATGAACAGTTCACAAAGAAATATAAATTGCCCTTAATCATATGAAAAGATATTAAACACCACTCATCAGAGAAATGTGAATTAAAACTACATTGAAATATATTTTTTATCTATTAGGTTGGAAAAATTTAACAACATACTCTCATTGGAAAGCTATAAGAAAAGTTTCCCTTGTATTCTGCTGTTAGGAATACAAATTGCTATATCCACTACTGAAGGCAATTAGCAATACCTAGAACAATACGAACACAAGTACCACTTCATCAAATAACTCTACTTCTGGGAAATTCATCCCACAGATACACTAGCATATGTGGAAATATATATATGTACAAGGTTATTGTAGCATTGTGAGGAATAGTAGGAGGTTAGAAACAACCCAAATATCCTTCAATAGGAAACTGTTTAAATAAATTATGGAATTTTCTCTAAATAATGGAAAATTATACACTATAATAAGAAAATAAGAATTCTCTATGTGGATATACAAAGAGTTTTAAGATATAAAGACAAAGAAAAAGGCAGACTAGTGTATAGAGTATGCTTTCTCTATTAAAAGGGAAGTGGAAATAAGAATGTATACTTACGTTATATAAAGAAACACTGGAAAGATACATAAAAAACTAAAAGACTGTTACTATTGGGAAATAAGGGATAGAGTGTGCAGGCATTTGGGGCAGAGGGACTAAAAATGGAAACAAGATAATTTACCATACTTTTAATCTTGATTTGAAGGCCAGGCACGATAGCTTCTGCCTATAATCCCAGCAGTTTAGGAGGCCGAGGCAAGAGGACTGCTTGAGCCCAGGAGTTTGAGACCAGCCTGGGCAACATTGGGAGACATCCTCTCTACAAAACATAAAAAAGTAACCAGGTGTGGTCTCATGCCTGTAGTCCCAGCTACTTGGGTGGCTGAGGCAGAAGGATAGCCTGAGTCCTAGAGGTCAAAGATGTGGGGAGCGGTAATTATGCCACTGCACTCCACCCTGCACAACAAAGTGAAACCCTGACTCAAAAAAATAAAATATTTTATTTGAGATCTGTGAAAGCATTTCTTATTAAAATTGTTTTAATAACTTGATAAGGGTTCCTAATTCAAGGTTATTAGTTAAAACTCAAATAATGCAATGTGCATTTTATCACATGTGTGACTTCTATCTCAAATGAAAAAAGAAAACCCTAAATACTTATCTCTAGTTAATTATTTGCATGCTTAAGTATTTAGGAGGAAGTGTATTGATATCTATAACTTAATTTGAAACACATGAAAAACATGAGATGGATTAGTACACAAGTAGAGAGCTGGACAGATCCATGAGAAAGCAAGTACAGTGAGACATTAATTGCAGGAGCTAGATGGTACATACAGGGATGCTCAATATAGAAGCCTTCCCACTCTTCTGTTATGTATGACATTTACAATAAATGTTCAAAAAATTGCATTGAAATTTTAAAAACTGAGAATTTATGAATCAATAAACAACACAACAGAGAAATAAGCTTTAAAAAACCACCAAGAGGCATTTAATAGAAAAAGATACAAATGTTCCATAAACATACGAAAAGGTAGTTGTAACCAGAGAACTACAAGTTTTAAAACCACCTTGAGATACCATTTTTCGGCTGTCAGACTGGCAAAAATTTTAATCAGTGCCATGTGTTGAAGAGGTGGAAATAAACCAAAATGCAAAGGTCAATTAATATTAGCATGAGCCACTAAATTGTGAGATATTCACACAATGAAATATACTATTGAATCAGTGAGAGTTAATGAACTATTAACACCCTCATCCACCGAAAGGAATCTTAAAATACATTTTAAGTAAACAATACAAATAATTTTAAAAGTCCATATGATTTATTAAGTTCAAAAACAGACTAAGCAATATATTGTTTAGGCATAGAGATATGATAAAACTATAAAGAGAAGCAAGGAAATAATTAATGAAAAATAATCAGAAGAGTGGTTACCCCTAGGAGGAGATTACAATTATAATGAAGACAAAGTACACAGGTGGTCTCTAAGATACTTATAATGTTCTGTTTCTAACCTGGGTGGTAATTGAAATGAGTATTCATTATTATTCTTAATACTCATTACACTTTTCCAAAACAAAATTGAAATCATGCTAAAATTTGAATCCCATATCTCCAAACAAAGTAATGTTCTCTTGCTGTAAAGCTAAAAGCTGAAGTAGAAAGCATGTCCTAACTTGAACAACAAGCATTGGTGACTTGTCCCACCAATAGGGAAACAGGAAGGGCGAATAGTGCAGACTAGAAAGAATCTTCAAAATCATGTAGTATTAGCCCCTCCATTTTTACAAAAAAAAACTGAAGACCTGAAATGACCTGAAGAAAACAATTGAGTCTGCCTGTTCAATTGTGATCCTTGCTATAGCAAAATTCAGTATTTATAGAATTAAAGACAAAATATATCTCCATGGAAACAATATTCCCAAGTATATATGTGAGACCGAGAAGTATGGTTTTTTTATGCAGGTCTTAATATACTAAATATACATAGAGGATTTGGGGTGGGGAGATACTGAACAGAGCATAGTTTTATAGTCAGACAGGTCTGGATCTGAATTCTGGCTCCACCACTCATTTTGATGATAGGCAATGTTTGTCCTATCTGAACCCCAAATGGGATCAAGACCTACCTTATAGGTTTGTTAAGAATGTAAAAAAAGTATATGTCATCTAATTCAGGACCTGGTACATTCCTGACTAGAGCCTACTTGCAGGCCTTCTGACATTTTAGTCACAGTTGCATAATGCTCAGTAAGCATCACCATCTCTGATTGCCACTGTTAGTTTCATTCCACTAGCCTAGCATTGAGAAGTCTGCTAACAGCAGGAGGATGGAACTGTTGATGTTGCCATCAACAGGAATTTGTCAATTACCTGACAGCAGCCATTGGGAACTACTAGTTTGAGGCAAAATAAAAGATTGTTTAAGATTTTTAAGATGCAAAGTTCAGCAATCACTAGAGTCATGACCCCTGATAAATTAAACCTTCTCAAAACAAAAGGGGTCTCATAAATCATCTAGCTAGAATATGCTCCACAGACTAGATTAAATGACCAATCTCTGCTTAAAGTCTTCTAATTTGAACCAAGCTCTCAAACAGGTAGCAGTTTACTACATTTTCTAAGCCTTCTAATTACCAGAAAGGGTTCTCCCCTCTTAGAATGGGTAGGTGATGAAAAAATGAATGATATGTATAAATGCCATCGCACACTGACATACTTCTGGAAATAAAAATCTTGATTGTTTTTATTTGGTGCTAGGAAAGGACAGTTTATTTAATAACAATTCCATAACATAAAAGTAAAGTCCCAAAAGTGTATCTTGAAGCTTATATTTACATCCTCATGACAAAACATATTTTAGAAAGTCTGCCTTATAAACATATAAAACATAAACCATACCTGGAATAATATCATTGATGTGCAATAGAATTGTACTTTCAACACTTGCAAAACTACAAAGCTGTACTCCATCAAATCTTCCATCCCAGTTGCCAATAGGATTATCCTAGAAATTAAACAATAAACACTTAAATGAAGCACTTAGGCAACTTCATAGAGACAGGAAGTAGAAGAAAGTATGATTAACAGAGTTGGGGGAAAGTTATTGTTTAATGGGTACAGAGCTTCAGTTTGGGATGGTGAAAAAGTTCTGGAGATAGGTAGTGGTAATTGTACAACAATGTGAATACTCTTAATGCCACTGACTTGTACATTTAAAAATAACTAAAATGGTAAATTTTATGTTATGTATATTTTATCACATTAAATGAATGACACTCGATGAAAATATTCTAATTGTCTATTCCTCAAAAGCAATGTGGATTTCCTCTACTCAGATATTTTCTGTAAATGATTTCTACACAAAACCAGAGCGGTCAATAAAATTTTGTAAACTATCATTTTTTAAAAAAACATAGATTATAAAAGAAAAACCTTTTCGAAAAAGAAATCGAAGAGATCATATAATCCACTTGGGGCTTTTTGGTCTACTGGTCAACTACAAGAAAGCAAATTTAAAGATTGAGAACATTATTCCAATTCATTCAAACTGGAAAAAAGAGTAAATGTAATTCTATATCTAGACTCCTGTCCTATTTCAATGTTCCTTTACCAAAGATAAGTTAGCACTCCAAATCAGTCCATTTTTAAATATTCAAATTATACAATTTGCAACTAAATTGTTCATAAAACTAATACATATATTCACAGAGATATTTAATCTGAAATTTTCTTACCATGTCCACACCAACAAAATATCCTAAGCTTTCTTTTCCTGGCAAAACATCACAGAATATAACTGTTCCAGATTCTATTGTTTCTCCAACTTTCAAAGAAACTCTGGAGTTTATTTCCAAAGGGGGAAGTTCAACCTGCATTGTGTCCACTGGACCTGCATAATCACTTTCTAATCCATTGTCATCATCTTCTATGATTTCTAGCTTGTCCAACGCAACAAACACACCACAATCTTCATCACACTGAAAAAGCTGCTTTCCTTGATATACCCCATCAGTGAAACCTTGGCCACGACCTTCTTCCTAGTTTTTAAGAGAGAGAAAAATAAATAAGTAAATAAATATAGAAAGTTGACCCATGGGAAAAAAGGATCTACTCTGAGAATTTCAGGGCAATCATTCTGGAAAAATCCTAAATGACATATAATAACAAATATATGAATCTTAAATTCAGCTGATAAAAAAAGAAATATAATTATTAGCAGTTGCTGTTGGATTTAGGGTGTTTAAAAATAAGGAGAAAACTGTATCTGATGCTGAAACAAAATTACCTGGTTATTTCATTTTATTTTATTTTATTTTAAAAGATGTGGGGTACAATTAGGGTTAGGTATACAAATGTTCATTATGCAGGCACCCTTGTTGATGGGGTTAATTTTAAATCACAATTTACTATGAAAAAGTTGGGTTGTATTCTATAGTGTGAGTCTAACATTAATTTTGTCATAAAAACAAAATTTTACTTTAAGATAATAATGTTAGCTATATAGCTACTTACTATATGGCAGCCACTATGCTAAATCCTGTATCAATGTACCACAAAAACACTGTAAGTCATGTAATATTAACACCATTTTGCAGATAAGGAAGCAGATTTGGAGAAGTTAAGTAGTTTTGTTACATAACCTGGTAATCCAGCTACTCAATGGCATAACTGGGATTCAAATTTCTAATTGTTTACAATCGGTGCTTTAAAAAAATTACATAAAGAAGCAAAAAAGTCATTTAACACTATTTGCAAGAATGTCAAAATGTAATTGAGATTTAAGTTTTTGAGAATGAATATAAGTTTGGAAACATATCACAGAATGCTTGGGTCTCTTTCCAGTAAAAATAAATTCCCAGATGATTTTCATATACATTATCAGGAACAACTATAAGCAAGTTTAAATTGCTGTAACTTATTTTTTTTTAATCTTACATCTAAATTGTCATCACTTAATAGCACACATTAACAGAAACCTATTGATGTCACAAGATAATTAACAAAATTTGATGTGACTACAATTGATAAAGTTCATTTTTAATATACACAATGTTAAAATTTCTAACCTATAGAAGTCTGCAGTAACCATGTAATCTATTTGTATGTTCCTACTATAGTATACTTTCTTAGGCGTTTCAAGCATCATCTTTACACCATCTTAATTCAACATTAAAAAGTAAATCCTGGCCAAGCTCAGTGGCTCAGCCTATAATCCCAGCACTTTAGGAGGCCAAGGCAAGTAGACTGCCTGAGCCCACAGGTTCAAGACCAGCCCGGACAGCTTGGTGAGACCTCATCTCTACAAAAAATAAAAAATTAGCCAGCCATGGTAGCGCAAGCCTATAGTTCTGGCTACTTGGAAGGCTGAGGCAGAAGGATCGTTGGAGCCCAGCACGTCAACGCTGTTGTGGCCGCGAGCGTGCCACTGCACTCCAGCCTGGGCGATGGAATGAGACTCCAACTCAAAAAAAATAAAAGTAAATCCTAAGAATCATGAAACTAAAAATCGCAAAAGACTTCTGGGAAAACGTATTTTGTAATTAAAGGAGAAAAATACACATGTACATACCAGTAAGTACAAACACACACATACACACTCACACACATGCACACTCACACGCGCGCACACACACACACACACTCACATAGCCCACTGAAGTGCTTTATCAAACTTACCAGCAATTCTACTCCAAAGAATATTCCCGAAACCGTCCTCTCGGGCAATAAGGGTCCTCTGAAGCGCACGACTCCAGGAAACTTCTCTTCCCCAGATCGTAGTTGCACTTTCACCGGGCAGCCCACATCTATCTGGAGGCCTTTGCTTAGTCTGCTTCTGTTTTTAAACAGACTAAACCTCTCCTCACAATTGGTAATGGCCAGAAGCAACTCTGTAAATTTTTCGTTTATTTCCACTACATCCTTTTCTTCAACAAAGAGAACTGCATGGGGCTGCTCTAGGATTTTTAGTCCGATCTGATTCTTCTTGCCTTTTGTAGAAGGAATCCTGGAGTGCCCCACAGAACGATCTTGGATGTACTGTCCTATACTCCCCTTGGGTACCTTAAGGAGCTTTTGCGTTTGCTTGTCTGTAATGCTGCATTCTTGAAGAATTAAGTAAAAAATCCGCTCTTCCCAGTAGGGCGAAGTAACTTTTTCCTGGCTCCATAAGCCCGAACTCATTGTGATAGTATCTTCAAAATATTAATTCAAAAAAAGGAGAACTACTAATAAGTTTGTCTTAAAACTGCAAAAGATAAATTCAGTGCCAGTCCCAAAGCATGTTTTCAGCAATTTGATGTCCATGCTGTAAAAAGACAGCCAATCAAAATGCCTGGTGAACAAGCAAAAATAAGTTTTAGACTTCATTTTACATGACCTAAAATTAAGGTTAAAGACTTTTAAAAATCTCATTTGACCAATAAATATACACAAATTAAATATGTCCAAAAATATCTAAAAGACACATAGCATTATTACTTGTATCTGCTGTAACCATGCATATTTAAGGAAAGTCAACTGTAAAGTACCTTCAAAGACAACACAATAAAGTTTGTTTCGAAGACATTGAATTTTATAAAATCAGATTCTAGTAAAAAGTTTGAAGATTATCTTTGTATTACATATTCTGACATTTTTAAGCTTTAAAAAGTAGTATTTTTTTTTTTTGAGTTGGAGTCTCACTCTGTCAACCAGACTGGAGTGCAGTGGCCGCTCCCGGTCACTGCAGCCTCGACCTGCTGGGCTCCGGTGATCCTTCCGCCTCAGCCTTCCCAGTAGCCGGAATTACAGGCAAGCGCTACCATGCCCGGCTGGTTTTTTTGATTTATTGTAGAGATGAGGTCTCGCTGCCCAGACGGGTCTCAAACCTGTGGGCTCAGGCAATCCACTCACCTCAGCCTCCCAAAGGCACGGGATTACAGGCTGAGCCACCGAGCCCAGCTTAAAAAGTAGTATTTTTAATGTATCTTGCCTAACTAAAATGGATAAGCTGCCGTATTTGAGCAAAACACACATAAATCTTATGTGTGCACATAAAAGTTAGCCAGATGCGGTGATTCGGGCCTATAATCCCAGTACTTTGGGAGGCTGAGGCAGGAAGATCACTTGACGTCAGGAGTTCAAGTCCAGCCTAGGCAACATGGCGAAACCTCATCTCTACAAAAATAAAATAAATCAGCCAAGTGCCGTGGCGCACACCATAGTCCTAGCTACCCAGGAGACTAAGGCAGGAAGATCCTTTGAGCCAGGAGCTGGAGGTTGCAATGAGCTGTGATCCCACCACTACATTCCAGCCTATGTGCCAAAGCAAGACCCTCTCTCAAAAAATAAAAAAAATTTTAAATTTTTCCTTGAAAGGCTATCATTTCTGAACATGTAGTTTAAGTTATAAAGTTACTCATCATAATGTTGAACATCTTTTATCAATAAAAATACCATAAAATCACATTTTGAAACTTTACCATTTATTTGTATTCCATATTTTGATAATGAAACATTTTATCTCTGATTCAATTTCATTTCCTTAATCTTGTACATTTTATTCTTAGCTTGTCAAATGTTACTCACATTAATTATAACTATAACTTAATTGTTCACAATCACAAATACTAGATATTATAACCTGATTACATTAAAGATATCATCAAAATCAAACTTCCAGAATCAAAACCTGGACTCTGTAAAAGGGGATATAACTGCAGTAAGGCAACAAATATGTTGTTTTAATGCCACAATTTTAACTATATATATAAGGAAGGAATACAAAAAGATTCTATTTTTCAGCTTCAAATTTTTATTTAAAAATTTTACAAGAATAATATCTTTCACAATTATGTAGCCTCATTCTCAACCCTACCTTAGCTGATGGTTAAAAGCTACACATTTTCATTAGTTCAAATTGAAACATTACTTCATTATTTTAATGAATTATTTTGCTGAATGCTAGTACCTATGTAATCTCTGTCACAAGAATATGGTTGTTTGGTTTCTAAATACAATGTTTATTCCATGCTTTTGCAAATAGAAGTATACACTGCCATCATACCAGGTAATGGCTGCAACTGACAGCACTATCATATTTATCTACTTTATTCTTGTAATTAGAAAAGAAATACCCCTAAGGTAATGAACCAAATTTTAAGCTTAATCATTTAACTTAATGATAAATCAATCTAGCAAACCTACACAATGAGTAACAATCCTTTTAGAAAGTATTATTAGATAATAGGGTATTCCATATGGTAACATTTTAAGAAGTCTGTCCCTCTACAAGCCAGAATGAGACCTATGGATCACCCAAAACAGGCTGAGTTTGGTTCCCCTTTAAACCAACATTATTGAACTATCTGTGTAACAGGTCATAAAGGCAGACACACGAGTGGCACAAAGTGGTTCTCTTTTTTCTCCTTTTTTTTTTTTTGGTAATGTGTTTGTTTTAACTCCACTTGAGGGCACTGTCTACTTCAGCAGGAATGGGACCAATTCATAGTTGCCACTTATATAAGGCACCTGTGGAAGCCTCTATCTTGGCAACACATAGACAAAATCCCTCATAAGGGATACCCAAACAGCTACTCAACCCATCAATCTAGCTCTTTATTCCTTTCAAGGACCAACATAAATTGTTAGTTTTGACTAAATGCTTTTAAAATGTCAACACTTTCAGCAAGGAAATGACCTTATTTTTTCTTGATCACTGAATTACCATTATGAATATAATTATGTATGACTCTCAATGTGCAAGGCTCTTTGTTACTTTGTTAAAAGGCTTCAGTGGTGCTTCTGTGTGTCTGCTTTCTGCAGATCTAGAGTTTTCCCTTGCACTCAAGCCATTTTCTGTGGTTTCCTGCAGTATGCATTTGACTCAAGGCCTGTTGCTTTCCACTTACTGTTTCCAATCAGTTTTGAGAAGTCAGATGGCTAAATGTCTGTGTATTTGAAAAAAAAAACAAACAAAGCAACAATAACAAATAAAGGAATACATACATTCTTAAAGGATTTTTAAGAGCAAAGTGCTCATAGGTTTTTATGGCATAAATATTATTTTGGTCACTCCCAGAAGGTTGAGATAGTCAAAAATCAACTTCCAAAAAAGTGAGCTGTTGTTTTGGTTCTCTTTAAAATATATTTAAAGTTTTTTTGGCCAAAAAAAAAAAAAATTTTTAAGGCAAAGCAATTCTATTTTGAAAAAAAAATTTTTTTTAGGTCTTAAAAATATCTTCAAATTTTAAAATCAGAAGCTTCTTTGAAACTTAATAGTTATTTATATATCAACAAATCCTACTCTGTTGGTTCTCCAGCTTAACAACATCACAATTTAAAATAAAAACCATTAGTGCTAATAAAATATTATCAAGACAAAACTTAAGTACTAGATGTAATGCATTACAGTGTTATATTTTAAATGATTTCGATTACAAAATTGCTTTTTGAAAATCACTTAAGGGAGACAATCCACAGAAAAACAGAAATAACTACATGTGTTATAAAAAGGTTGAGGGCAATAAACAGTAGTTTTCAAGTACCATACTTTAAAGTGAACCACACAAGGGGCAGTAAGTTATTTTCTAACTTGCATCAGCAAAAGTGGAAATGCACTTAGGCTCAGTCTAAGGATGGGTCATGTTAGACAACTAGAACAGTCACAGCAAAAGATATAAAATATTTAAAAAGCATTATCTAAAAATACAAAGGATGTGGCCCTTCCTCCTTTAGAAAGAATACATCAAGAATGGGTTTGAAACTACCATATCAAAAATTGATTCTCTTCATTGCAATTGACAAAGAAAGTTGAATGGGGAACTTTATGGCTCTAATCCAGAGATACACAGGATGATAAATTGAACAATCATTAATTCTTAAAATACCAATATTACAACAGAAATATACAAACATATATTTCCCTGCACTGTAGAAATGAATGTAATGACAATATTCTTCTTTCACTGGAATATGCACAATAGTTAGATAAAGTCTTAATTACCCCAAGTAACAGAAACTGACTCAAGACTATATAAAGAGAAAGATTTAAATCACATTGTAAATGATTCTTTATCAATCAGGAGGTTGATTTGTTGGTTTGGTATTTTTATGCTGTCGGTACAGTGTTGGGCACTGAAAAACACATCATCTCACATTCACTCAGCTTCTGTAAGGAAAGGCCATGGGAACAATAAGCCAACACAGAAAAAATAAGCACAGTCAAATTGAAAGTCACTGTAGGGCAGGTGGTGGGGGGCAGTAGGAAGGGAGAAATGGTCATTTGTGTTCTCTTGCTACTTTTCAGGTTGAAAACACTTTGAGGGTGAGTATCACAAATGACTCATCTAAATACTATCCTATTTCAGGCTGGATAACAAGGAGATTATGAATATCCTGATAATAAGTACTGAATGAAGAGGTGAAATGCAGTAATAAATTTAACCCTAAAACCATGTTGAACAGAGTCCTTCTTTTGAAGACACTGAAGATGAGGAAATATAGATTTGAAAACATATCTGGTTATCTAAGCTTGCTGATGGCCTGGATTCTGAGCAAAGGGGAATTTAATTATATTAAGATAAAGTCATGAAACCAACATAAGGGTTGGTAGTCACAAATACGTATCAACTTTCCATAAAGGCAATGGAAAGATGATCCAGTTATAAGTTTACATGAAACTATTAAAGGTCAGAATTATCACATTCTAAAAGATAATGCATAATACAAAAGAACATCATTAGCTACAGGATATTGACAATGGTTAACTTACCCAGAAGATACAATGTCATTTTGATTCTCAAATTATCAGGTTACATTGTTCATAAGAACTTCACGAATACAGACCTAATTCAAGAACTTTTTGCATATCCTGAGATAACCTGCTTGTTCTAAACCAAAGGATCCTACCTAATCAGAATAAAAATTACAATACTAAAGTCTGTCCTTAATTATAAATGGCAAAGAGGTGGGAAGGCCAGCCTGAACGCCAAAGAAAGAAGACACATGGGCCTTTTTCCAAAAGCTTCTAGATATCTAGAATGATTACCATTTTAAGAAAGAACATTTCTCACTAAAAGAAAAAATTATTATATTCCTAAACAGCTAAAGAATAGGAATACAGAGAATCTGTGACCAGAAAGACTGAATCCGTTTTAATTTTCCTCATAGGTTAACTTGTGACACAAGTACACAGTCTCTAAAACAAGTGGGACCTGTAAGTTTAAAGAAAAAAAGGTCTGGCTCCCACATCTGCATGCTCATAACCAAACAGGGAACACAGCTGTCTCACTAGTGCTAAACCTAGCCACTGTACTCCCAACTGTGAATTCTAAGTCCTTCATCTTTATACTTTCATGCCCAAACCAGAGCCTGACATACAATAGGCAGTCAATACATGAGAAATGATGAGGGATTCAAAAGATAAGAAAGCCAAATTCCATTTCCTCATCCTGTTTTAATGATTACAAATTTCTTCCAGGTTAAAAAAGAGAGAGAGAGGAAGAAAAAGAAGGGGGGGGGACCCAAGAGTTGGGAGTATTTAATGATTTTTGCCTAAAATTTCACTAATTCTCTGGATACCAAAGTCATGGTTATTGTTATACATATAAGAAACAAATAAGGAAAATTTCACAATTATGAAACCAAGTTGTTTTTAGGTTCTTTTGAAAGTAGCTTCCTTGAGTCTCACCACCATGTATGAAGCTTATAAATTCTGTATAACTAATGTAAAAAGCCCTGACAAACTTAAGACCACAGTGTGAAAATTAGGAATAAAACACTAACAGTTTGATGAATAGGATAATTACTCCTTTCTCTCTTCTTGTGTTATAGACTTCCTTAAATCAAACAAACCACAGTTTAGGCGTGCCAGACTACAGAAATCATTGCTGCTTAAGGTTTGTAGTTGTTTTATATAACAAGTGCCTTGTTCTAATCAGCTTCTCACAAAAGTTACCACCCAACAGAAGACTTCTTTGCAAGAATACTGTAAAATTATACAGCAGAACATTAGAGAACATTCTGGGTGTTTTCAACATGCTGAGTACATGAACTTCAAGAATTTCCAGCAAATAATGTTCTCCTAATACTGTTCTAGTTCAAATCCACCCACCACCCAGTGGGGAATGGCAGGCTAAATTCCTAGGGCCATTCAATCTACTTGGGGCATGAGGGGGTGTGCAGAAAGACAACAATTGCATGAACACCCTCTCAAGGCCTGGGTTTTTCTCTGGGAACCAATGACTGCAAAATGAACAATCGTATTAAAATCCCTAATCAGTCAGAATTCAAAAGCAAAGTAGGCATGCCTAGGGATACAACTTTCCAGGGAAAACTGAGGAGAGGAGGGTGGCAGGGATGATGGGGGTTGGGAGATGGCAAGGCCACAGGCTGGGTGGCTGGTAGATGACAACCATCCCAAAACACGCAAATGCTAAGGGGTAGAATAGGAAAGATGCCAAGTACATGAATAACCCAGCAGCTGACCCAGCTGACCAAACTCAAGAACACCACCTTCCTTCATGATTTCACGATTTCCCCACAGAAAATATGAAAGAAAAACTGAAAGAAAGAATAACAGTCTCAACAGGGTGCACCTTTCAACTAAAGAACTCTGGGTTGTCGTGTAAAACCATCCTCACTCTAGAAAGGGGGAAACTGAAAGAAAAAACACACGCCACGCCATGAACATGGCCAGAACCCCAACTGCTATTCCTGGACGGGCGCCACAAACGCCCCAAAGCCGATCGATCCAGATGCCCCACAGCACAGACGTGAGGCATTACGACCCCGGGCTCTCGAAGCCACTGGGGCCGTCAGGACCCAGCCAGCGGCCCGTGCCTCGGTTTCCCCATCTGTAACGGGGGAGGAGGCTTCGAAGAGGGAGACTGCGTCCCGCGCTGCTCGAGCCCTTGCCAGCCTTCTCTTCTCGAGGGTCCCCACGACAGCCCCCAGGACTCGGGAGCCCTCCCGGGAAGGTTCAGGGAATGGGGAAGCCCCGGGGATGGGGAAGTCCGGACTGACGTCAGCGGGCCGGACAAACCGAGGGCCTGGCCGGCTCGAACCGGGGCAACTAACGGGCGGGCGCCAAGGCCCCGACGGTCGCCGCGGCGACTCCAGGCGCCCAGAGGCCGGGAAGGGGCGCCCGAGAGGCCAGGGCCGCCCGCCGCCCGCTCGCTTACCCACTCACCTCGGGCGGCAGGCGTTGCCCCTCGCCCTGCTCCCCAGCCGCGTCCCGGGCCGGCCCCTGCGCCCCACACCCACCACCCTACCCTAGTATTTACCTCCGACGCGCGGGCCCCCGCGCAGCCGAACCTGCTACCTGGGCCCGCCCCCACCTGCCCCGCCTCCGAACCGCCCAAGGAGAAGGAGGGAGCGGGGGCGGAGGGGGCAATAGCCTCGCCAACCAATCGCAGCCCGAGATGCGTTCCTATGCGCGCTCTGATTGGGCCTCCCCGTGACAGACCTTCCTCCAATGGCGGCCGGCCCGGCGCCGGCTGAAGGGACTTTCCGCTCGGTCAAGCTCGGTGGAACCAAAGGGAAAGCGAAGGGGAGGGGCGGCGAAGAGGGAATGGGGGCGGGGAGCTTTGACTGATTGGACGAGAGACTGCGGGTGCCGTGTCGCCACTGGCTGATCCCGGAGCTGGGGCGGGGCGTTGTGCTTCTTCCAGCTCCACCTCCCTTGCTAGGGTCTCGGGTCTTGACTCATCTGTCAAAACTGCGAACTCAGGCTTAGAGTAGGGCTAGGGAGCAGTCCAGACGAAAGCTAGAAATAGGATTCCAGGATCACACGAAAGAGCAAAGCTTTAAGATTAGACCTAAGTTTGAATTTTTTGCTCTTTTTTTAATTCGCCGTGTGACAAAGGAAGTCACAACCACGCTAAGCCTCAATTTCCTCAGCTGTAAAATGTAGATAATAGTATCACTTGTATTACAGGACTATTGTGAAATACCGTACAAAATTTTCTGACACGCAACAGGAGCTCGGTAAAGGTTAACATCTTCCCCTTCAGATTCGGCCAGGGACGCCTGCTGCTTCTGAATCCCTGTTGCTACCTATCCCAGGTTGGAGGGAGGTCGCCTAAGGAGGGTGAAGAAGGGGTTTTCACACGCCGCCTACTCAGCCCTGCACCCTTGAACACCAGCCAGAACTCGGGGTGTAGTTAAGGATCTTTTTATTAGAAGGAAGCCTTCTGATTCCCAAAAGTGCTCAAAATATTTAAGGAAGTGCTTTTTATAATCAGTCCCAGAGCCTTGCTGCACTGGATACTCCTGTTAATTAATTTCTTCTCCTTTGACATTTTAAGTACTAATTATAGGAGAAGGTGATTAATACTGAGAAAAGAGTTGTGTGTGTGTGCGTGTGCGTGTGTGTGTGTGTTTAATCATGACACAGATTTCCCCAGTGGAAAGTGACATGTTTCTGAAGATCTAGGGAATTTAAACCAATGAATGCTTAAAAGCAATCTCAAGAGTGGTTACTAGCAGCAGTAATAAACAGGTCACTCCTCTTCCTTGCCATAATCACCAAAAATGAAACGGACATCTTTTGAAAACCTAAGCCTCCATCCACTTCTGCCCCTCCTTAGTCCACCCTATGATCCTGTTTCCCGGCTTCCTGGCCACACTGCAGTAGGAAGCAGCAAGAAAGGAATCAACAGGCCTGGCTTTGCAGTGTGCCCTTAGGCAACACCATTTCCTTCTAGATCTAGATTCTTCAGGAAAGGTAGTACTCAGAGGTCACAGTCCAGCTGTCTGAAAGAAAAAAAAAATGTCAGCCTGAAGATTGTTCTGCCTGACCCATACAGTAAGGAGGAGGAAGGAGAAAAGAAAGTGAACTAGGGGAGAGCTTTTGAATTCTTTTAGAAAGACAGATACTCTCACTTTCCTCATTTTACTACATTCCTCATCAGTCCCTATTTTGCTTCCTGGACCACTTCTCTTATTTGCATCATCTACTGGCCTCTAAAGGTACCTGAGTTTGCCACCAGGGATTGGAACATTGTCGTGTCCCTTCTGATAATGGTGCTTGGTGCTGCTGAGCTCTCTGCTTCTGCAGGGTTTTCTTCCTCATATTCTGTCCTCCTGTCACATGTTAACTGAATTAGACAGTGTTGAGGTGACTATCTACGAGAGATCTATCCAAGCCAAGCATGACAAACATGGCTTATCTCAATTACCATCTCCTATCAATTGGTAGTGACTGCCTAGACCATTGTGTTGAAGATAATTCTGAAGCTATATTCCGGCTCACCAGGATTAGAGAGGATGAGATGGGGAAATAGTGTCATGGTGCTATTATTTTTTTAAATTTTATTTTAAAGATGCAGGGTACAATTCAGAGGTGCTATTATTTGCAGTCCTTGATAAACCAGCCTCTCATTTTAAAGATGGGACATTAAGGTCCAGAGAAGGAAAGTGCCTTGCCCCCATCACCCAAGAGATAGCCTAGGATCCTGATTCCAAGCCAGGGTTTTTCCCCCATCTGATACACCCATCCTCTCTGACTTCCAAATCCTCTCTTCATGTAGGGACCAGCCAAAGTCCATCCTCTCCCAGGGGTCTTTAGAGATGGCTCCAGCTGCCAGTGATTACCTCTATCAGTCCCATCACCCCACAGCCTGTTTCACCTTGCCTGGCCCTGGGTTCAAGGAAGTGGTGGTTGAGTTAGTGAGCAGGTACCAGGAAACAGCAGTATACAAGAGAGATGTCACCCCTGCCTCCAGTGAGAAAGGCACACTTTAAACAACTAATTATATGATTACTTAATTATGGTTGTGGTAAGCCTCAGAAGGAGAATTGCTCTGAGCTCATCTGAATGGTGATTGGGCACTCAGGGAAAGCCTGTATGAGGAAGCCACCTTTAAGATGAGGTATGAAAGATAGACTGGTCATGGTGGCTCACACCCGTAATCCCAGCACTTTAAGAGACTGAGATGGGAGGACTACTTGAATGCAGGAGTTCAACACCAGCCTAGGCAACATAACAAGACCTCATCTCTACGAAAAAAATATTACCGGGGCATGGAGGTGTGAACCTGTAGTCCCAGCTACTCAAGAGGTTGAGGTAGGAGGATCCTTTGAGCCCAGGAGTTTGAGGCTATGATAAGCCTTGATCATGCCACTGTACTCCAGCCTGGGTGTCAGAGTGAAACTCCAACTCAAAAAAAAAAAGAAATAGGAAAGAAAACTGGCAGTGGGGGGCAGTGGGGGTAGTGGGGAGCACTCCAGACTGAGGAAACAGGAAAGTGCATGACCTGAAAAGCTGAAAAGGCAAAGCACAGTCAGTGTGGGCACAAGAGGGTCTTGGGAGCCAGGGCCAGGGGTTGGTCTTTACCACCAGAGCAATGGGAAGCAATGAAGAGTTTTAAGCAGGGACATTAAGTGTGACTCAAACTGTCTTGTGTCATTCTCTTATGGCATGCAGAAACCCAACAAAAAGCCACTGAATTGAATGATGCTCTCTCTCCAAGGGTGATAAACTCCAGGTAGCCTGGTAGGGGCCTAGGATTTAAAGTAACACATAGAACTCCAGGAAAGGAAACCTTCTTAGCAGGTCTGGGCATGGCTATTGGCTAGCCCCTGCCCCATGCTTCCCAATGGCAGCCACAGGTGACCTCCTGCTTGCAGCCTCACCAAACTCAGTGTTTACTTGACATCTTACCACGTTCTCAGCATCTCCACTCAACACAGCCAAAGTGAGCTCTGATAATCTCCACATTCCTCACAATACTTCTGTCTTCCCACCTCAGTAAATGGCAACTTCCAGCTGTTCATCCAGCCTCCCATAGTTCCAGTCATTTTCCCACTGATCCCGTGATTATGGGCATTCAGAATGAGCACTAGGCCATGGAGCTAACTGGACCAGGTATCACCACAACTGAGGATGCAGTACTGGAACTTTCTCCATAGCAGCCCAGCACAGTGTTTTGGTCAGTGGATGATGAATCTCTACTTCAGAGATGGCTTATCTCTTAGGGAAGGGAAACTCCAGGCACCACTGAACATTCTATCTGGGGGCTTTTACTCTGGTCACCTAAAAGCTCTTTTTGATAAGATAAAAGGGATTACTCTAATCATCCTTAAACTAATCCAGCTGAACTATATAAATCCATGCTCTCCTGCTTGAGTTATCTGCTGGTATCAGTGACAAATAATTTCTATGTTTGTTTTTAAAAGCACTCACACAGAGTGAAGGGGCTTAATGCTCTTTATTGGAACCTCTGTGTTACATGTGGATCCCATTTGGGGCAGTTGATGCATCGGGAATGGTCCCGTGTTCCAGAAAACCTTCCTCCCTTGGGAAACAGACATTAACTGTCAGGAGAAGGGTGATTCATTCTTATAATCTGCCTTAACTTCTATTTTCTGCCTCCTTTTTAGAAGAGTGGATTTGTTATTCATTCAACAAATCAGTATTGACACCTACTATGTGCTAGGCACCTTTCTAGACTCTGAGGACACCACAGTGAACATGCTCCCTGCTCTCATGGGGCTGACATTCAAGGGAAAGAAAAAAACAGTGTGAATCAGGTAGTGCATGCCGAGAAGCCAATATTAAGGAGGGCAGGGAGTGACTGAAAACTTTTATTTGAGGTAGATTTTTAAGGCAAGGACTCCTTCAAGGAACAGATTTGAACAAAGACCTGAAGAAACAAGGAAGCAAAAGATACCACTGTCTAGAAGAGTATTCCCATGAGAGGGAACAGACAAGTGTGAAGGTCTGGAAGCAGCAATGTGCTTAGCATGCTCATAGAATAGCAGGGAAGCTGCTGAGGCTGCATCACAGAGAGCAGGATGTGAGAGGCAAAAGTGGGGCCAGGGAGGACATTGGGGAGGGGGGAATGTCAGCCTGAGACCTTGGTTTTTACCCTGCACCAGACAGGAAGTCCTGGAGGGTTTCCATCAGAGGAGTAGTTGATCTGACTTATGTTTTAACAGGTTCACTCTCCAGGTCAAGGGCAGAAACAGGGAGGTTAGTTAGGAAACTGGTGCAGTAATCTAGGCAAGGGTAGATCCCAAAGGAACCCCTTGTTTCCTGGGGTTGGAGGCAAAACAGGTGAGAAGGAGGGAAAATGTGGAACTGAATATGTCGAGAAATTGTTACTACAGACAAAACAGGAATGTGGCGCTCTGGAAAGGAAGGATTTTTCACGGTGAGTGATCGATCAGGGCAGGAGTGATGCTTACAGTATTGGTTCTGTGGATTGTTCAGGAAATGATCATAGGCTGGGATTAAATTTATTTCTTGGAGAAACACAAGCCAAAGAGCTTGGCTGGCCAGTTGGCCTCACTGTAGTCTCTCCCCATGCAAGTCTCCAGGGAATGTTCATTATGACCTCACTGTTCACCTGCAACCTGGTCCCCAGGGCCTGAGGCGGGGCACTCTCTCAAGTGTGGGCATTGCCAAGGCACTGCCCCAAGTGTTGGGCACTCCCCACACTAGGTTGGACTACTCGCCTGAGTGAGAAGGAGCCTTGAAGCTGTCCTGGGTCAATAACGGAATGAAGCTACAGTCTCAACTTGGCCACTTGGAATACGACTCCACCTCTCACATGTCAGCAAGGTGTATTCATTTCAACATCTTGTTTTGGCACTATGGGCCAGGGAGGGCACGCACATTGGCATTTCTTTTCTTCTAGGATAATGGTGAATGGAAGTCTGAGACTTTTAAAAATTCTTCTCTAATACCTTGTTTTTCTGTGCGTATGAATTACATCTTTTTTTATTTTTTATTTTAAATTATTTTTTTATTTTTTGAGTTGGAGTCTCACTCTGTTGCCCAGGCTGGAGTGCAGCGGCATGCTCACAGCCACCGCAGCCTTGACATGCTGGGTTCAGGTGATCCTTCTACCTCAGGCTTCCAAGTAGCTGGTACCACAGGCATGTGCCACCATGACTGGCTGATTTTTTTTTTAATTGTAGAGACGAGGTCTTGCCATGTTGCTCAGGTTGGTCTCAACCCTTGAGTTCAGGTAATCCTCTCACCTCCACCTCCCAAAGTGCTGGGATTATAGGAGTGAACCACCGTGCCCAGCTGAATTACATCCTCTTAGCCACAAAACCAGAATCTGTCTCCTCCTGGGTAAGCCACTGGCCATAAGCACATACCTTTCAGGTAACCTCCCTATCCAAGAACCTTAAGAGTAAGAATCCTAGTTCACTAGTGACCTACTCAGGTCCAGAAGACTTTTGCTGGTATCTGTTAGACTTCTGAAAGTTATAAACTTTCTCCTACTCTGAACTCTATCAGGAATCCCATGTCAAGATCTCAGTGCGGCTGGGCTCAGTGGTTCAACCTATAATCCCAGCAATTTGGGAGGCTGAGGTGAATGGATTGCCTGAACCCACAGGTTCAAGACCAGCCCCAGCAACTTGGCAAGACATCATCTCTACTACAAATCAAAAATTAGCTGGGTGTGGTAGTGCGTGCCTATATCCTGGCTGCTTGGAAGGCTGAGGCAGAAGGATCGCCAGAGCTCAGCAGGTTGACGCTGGGGTGGCCATGAGTGTGCCACCGTGCTCCAGTCTGGGTGACGGAGTGAGACTCCAACTCAAAAACAAACAAACAAAGACTTCAGTGCACCCTTAGCTGGGCCCTGCTGTCCTCTTCTTTCTTGATAAACACTCCTGGGTTATGTCAGCCAGGCCCAAGGGCCCCATTCTCATTTTGACGCTGAGGACACCCACACTGTTATCTCTGGCCTCATCCTCCCCATGGGCTCCAAGCTCACACCATCATCTGACATCTCCACTTGACTTCTCCATTTTGGTGTCTCATACTTGACAACCCAAAACATAACTCCTTCCCACTTCAAAACCGTTTCCTCTCCATCTTCCTCATCTTCCCAGTTTCTGAAGTCAGAAATCTGTGAGTTTTTATCCTTGGGTTTTCCCTTTCCCTCCTCCCTTTCTTCCAATCCATTGGTAAACCCTTGGGAATCAACCTCCATGATGTCTCTGGACTCCATCCTCTTCTCTCCACCTCCACTGCCAACTTCTTCTTACCTGCAATATCTCCCAGGTGGTCTCCCCACTTCTTCTTCCTACCATCCCCAGCCCTTTATATTCCAGTACCATCTCTACCCAGGAGCAAGAGACCTTTAACTGTAAGGTGGGTCACATCTCCCCTCCTTGAAACTCTCCAATGCCTTGATCATAATTCTGAGATCAAGATCAAACTCTTGGCCATAGCCAACTGCAAGCCCATCTAGTGACATCCTCCCTGCAGCTTTCCTCAAACACACAGTATTTGTTTCCCATGGCTGCTGTGGGAAATGACATAAAGTATTCTCTTACAGCCCTGGAGGCCAGAAGTCCAAAATGGGTTGGCACTAAAGCAGGCAGGGTTACACTTCCTTTAGAGGGTCTGGGGAGAACCTGTTTCCTTGCCTTTTCCAGCTTCCAAATCGGCATTCCTTGGTTCATGGCCCCTTCCTCCACCTTCAAAACCAACAGTGTAACATCCTGCTCAATGCTCAAGGGTTGTCTTCTCCTGTGTCAAATTTCCCTTTGCCTCTCTCTCACAAAGACTATGATTGCATTTAGGCCACACAGGTAATCCAAGAATCTCAGTGAAGAATCTTCCCACCTCAAGATCCTTCACTAAGTCACATTTGCAAAGTTCCTTTTGCCATGCAAGGCAACATTCACAGGTCTCAGGGATTAGAACCTGGATATCTTTGGGGGCCATTATTCAGCCTACCACACACACCAGGCTCTTCTCCACAATAGGGTCTTTGTACAACTTGTTTCCTGGGACTGGAATCTCTCTTCTTCCCCATCTCTCTTTGCATGACCAGTTCCTTCTCAGTCTTAAAGCCAGCTTACCTGGCACCTCCTCAGAAAGCCTGTCTGATCAATAGTCTGAAGATTTCTTTTTATGTATTTTTCAGTTGACATGTTTTCTGCCTGCCTCTCCCTCACCTAAATACCTTGAGCATGGAGGTCATGTTTGTTTTGTCCATCTGCTGATTGTCCTAACATAACTGTCTAATAAGTCATTGCTGAGTGAATTTAAGGAAGGTGAATGTACAACCCAATATAGCACTATGTCAATGGACTGCTACGTTTACTCCTCAGAGAAAGCAGACTGATCTCCACTTTCCTCCTGATTTTCTAAACAAAAAATAGTGGTCTGCGCAGAACAAAGTGCCACCCACAAAGAGAAGCTACAGACACACTCACATGCAGGAGCCCAGGGAGAATCTGCAGCACCGAGCCTGGCAGACACAAAAACCCATTTCAGAAAGTGGGATCTCTCTTTGGTAAGAAGCCACCTGAGCCCTTGCTCATTAAATGCAGCTCAGAACAATTTCAACACAAGGCCTGCACAGGAGCTTCTTGCTGTGGGGAGCCATCTGCAAATCTTCTCCATCTTTCTCCCAGAGCCACTTAGAAAGAATGGAGGGAGGCAGAGGGGTCTTTTCTCACGTGGCATCCTTTTAGGCTAGACACTGTGAGGTTCCTGCTTGGCTTAAAACTTCATGCTGGGTTAAACTTTTCTAAGCTGAAGCCAAATGTGTTTTGATCACTGGGCTATTTCTAAGAATTGCTTTTGCCTTAAGCAATACATTATCTGGTTGAAAACATCATTTCCCCCCCTTCAAGTAGAAAATTGTGCTTTAAAATTTGACTCATTTTATGAATATTTTTAAAAGTTTGGTCACAATGAAGATGGCTGTGGTGACTCAATAGTTTATTCTTCTGTGATTATTTACAGCAGAAAGTTCATGGTCATGTTGTCTATAAAAAGTATAAACTTGAGAGAATAAAACAAAGTGGTTTATAAATATTAATTAGTTTTCACACATAATAATGTTTAAAATAATAACATTTGCACAGTACCTGACAATTTACACAGGCTTTGACATGCATCATTTTAAATAATCCAAAAACATGTTTGCTTAGAAGGAAGGGCCTGATTTTGCCCTTGTAAACTTTCAATCCACAACTGTGTATCCTAAAGCTTTCCGGCACAAATAAAATGGAACTGTCTCTTGTGGATCTATTTCAGAAGTCTGTTGTCAGAGTTCAGTTCACAGACATCAACCAGAAGCCTAGTGGGGCCGTTTGAAATTCTGTCCCAGATTAATTTTTTAAAGCTGCATTTGGCGCTTTTTAAAGTGGGGCTGTTTCCAAAGGCTTAACTGAAGAGTAATTGATTTCAATGGAAATAAAAAAGTCCACGTGTGATCCCAGCTGGAGTGTGGTCATATTATTCTTGCAAACCTAGAATGTCTTCAGGAACAAACGGCTGTCATGTGTCCTCTTCCAAAAATGTCGTCAGCCCCAGAAAGGAGAGCAGGTTAAGGTATATAGCCCTCCCCAAACTAGGTGCCAGGACTGGGGGTGCAATAAATGAAATATCAAAGTTGAGATCACTGATGTTCTGAATCCCAACCTCAGAGGAAGGAGCATGTACAGAAGTCCAGGAGGGGTGAAGGAACCAGAGGTACGAAGTGACCTAGATGGATGGTCCATGTGTTGAGACATGGTAGAAAATTGCTTTCTGAATACTTCATGAGGCGTGAGCAGAGGTCCTTCATATGGGTCCAGGTCTCTACACCAATGGGCATTCAGTTAACAGGCACAACTGTGGGCCCCCAATGACCCACACGGGAACCCAGGCGGACCCACTGGATGCCAACTCTACACTGAAAAAAGGGACTGTTGCTTCTATATCCCAGTATTGAATTTGGGAAGAAGTCGATGGCAAAAGTAGAGTTTCTCAAGTCTCTTCCAGAGGGCACTGATGCTCCTTCCTCTGCAGAAAAAAAGTGTTTCCAGAAACAAATTCAGCCCTAGGCAAGACAGTGTTAGTCTGAATAGGCTGCTACCAGATGTCATCCAGCTTCCGGGCCCAAACCCAGGCTTGCTCACAAACTGAGAGGAATATCCACCCAGAGGCATCAAAGCAAGAGTCTGGAGTCCCTGTGGCTGAGCTTCTCAATTTCCTCTAGAGAGAAAGTGTTCCCTCGGAGCCTAGAGGAGATCAAGTGAAGAGAGGTTCAAGTGAGGACAAAATTAGAGCAGTGGTTTCAAACGGAAGCTGCCATTCTTCAAATCCATGCCCAGGATGAGCTGACCCTCCGGCCTGGCTGCAGTGCTCCTGGGAGGGAAGTCTGCGCTACTGTGACCCTCTGTTACCCAAGGCAGCACTTGAATCACCCTGCATGGTGAGTAAAGCTCCGTGACGCTGCAGAGAGAGAGTCCATAGCTCTGGACCCAGTGGGCCGCAGACTCCCCAAGGCTGATGATGCTTTTTAAGGCAACAACAGAATCTATCAAGAATGCAATGAGCAAGCCTTGGTGCCCTCCCAAGCTCCATCAACAGGCGGCAAGTCATGTGGGAACCCTTAACATATCAACCTGGTCCTGGCTGGCTCCCCAGACTCAGAAAGGGACATTTCTTAAGACTGTGTAATGGCTTCAAAAACAAAAATATACTCTGTCAAGGACCTGATGGCCTCACAGGCTACGGGGAGGACACAACTGTGCAGAAATAAAAATCTCTCCATCACAGGACAGAGTTTTGAAGTTTTTAACTTTTTAACTTGATATCTCCAATTGCTGCAGAGTCACTTTCTGAGAGAGGGCAAGGCCTGCATATTCAGAGGAGCTTACAGAGATGAGGTAACCAAGGGACCTGATCTAAGTTAATTGGCTTGGTGGATCTGCAGTCAGCCAGAGTGGGTTTGCCCATCTGAGAAGGCTCAAACCTTCCTCTACTCTGCTTCATTCCTGGCATCATGAATGAGGGTCTGCAAGTGCGAAGTCATTGGGAAAACCACCCTGTGCCCCACCAACCACCTCCCCTGCTCCCTCCTACAGGGGACTCCTGTGGGTGCTGGACGACCGGCCATCCCTTGTGTCCATTTCCCGCCTTGGGTAGCTGTAGCCATGACTGAGAGTGGGCTGGGGTCCATCCACATGGACCCAGAGCCATGGGTGCTTCAGGCAGAGCCTGGTGGGCCCATGCGCGCCTGCATCTTGCGGGTGGACAACTGGGGGACCGGGCCTCTTGAGTTCCTGGAGCTGCTGACCTTGCTGCCATCCTCGGCGGGTGCTGCCACCTGGCTTCTGGAGCCATCATGGAGATCACACCATGGTCGACAGCGGCCTGCCCAGGGAGCAGGGCCGCACAGCACACCCCTCCCCCACATCCTGGAGCTGACATCTGGAAGGACATCATGAAAACGGAGCACAGATGCTCCTACTGCTGCTGGGGAGGCTGGAACCCCACAGGGAGACAGTCTAGCCTATGCCCTCCCTATTTGAGCTCCCTGTGGCCAGAGTACATCCTGAGCCATGTTCAAGGGCCCCAGAAGAGAGCTGTGCCCTTGTCCCACTCACTCCCGAAGTGGGATCACTGTCCAGAGCCCATGAGAGGCACAGGCCACAGTGGTGGTCACTAGCCATAAATCCTCATGTGGTGGCCCCTTGGAGGGAGACCCTGGGCATCACATGCAAGCTGGGCGGGCCCCCAGAGTACTATAGGCCATTGAAGCCTTTTTAAAAATGTCCTTGGGTCTGAATTCGGTGGCTCAGCCTGTAATCCCAGCACTTTAGAGGCTGAGTCAAGTGGATTGCCTGAGCCGCGGGTTCGAAACCAGCCTGGGCAACTTGGTGAGACCTTGTCTCTACAATAACAAAAATTAGCCAAATGTGGTAGCACGCACCTGTAGTTCTGGCAGCTACTTGGGAAGCTGAGGCAAAAGGATTGCCAGAGTCCAGCAGGTTAACACTGAGGTGGCTGTCAGTGTGCCACAGCACTCTAGTCTGGGCAACAGAGTGAATGAGACTCCAACTCAAAAGTAAATAAGTAAATAAAAATATGCTTGGGGCACCTGTGGAAAAAAAATCCTGAAATACAGATTTTTGTAGGAAATCTCCTGGTTTTTAAATATTGGTGTCTTGTCTGGTGCTGAAACATATACAGTAACATTCCCTCAAAGCATATTAGCCCATGGGAAAACTTTGTACCCACTATCTGAGTGAGAAATGAATCTCTGGAAATGAGGAGGACAAATCTTTGAAGATGTGACTCAATGGTTTTTTCAAATACATGAAGAACAATGGCTTTTAATTAGATAGACTTGTCTACACTGTGCAACTGTTCCCACCCTGTGTAACCTCCATCCCAAACTGCAGAACAAGTCTTGCAGAGACAGTACCTAACTGACACAACATCTATGGCCTGTGAAGGCAGATGCGATACCCAGGAGGGCAGGAGCTGGGATCTTTTCTCTTCTTTTCACTCTTCAAACCTATCACCATTCCTCCCCTATTGCTTCTGAACACAGAAGTTTCTAAATAAATACTCAAGATTTTTAAATGTAAATGTTGCTCCCTACCGAAATATGTAAAGACTTCTTTTCCAGATAGAGAACTAGATCCATCACATGCAGAGTGACACTGCATGTCACAGGCAGAAGGGATCTTTGAAATTCTGATGTTTCTCTCTCCCCTCAGCCCATCTTACAGATAGGAAAAGTGAGGCTCAGAGAGGTAACACAGGCCTGCCCAGGGGCCTTACCAGACTTCCAGGATAGTGTCATTCCTTTCAAGGGCCTGCAGGAGGGCTTCTGCCCCCAGGTAGGTAATGCAGTTGTTGGACAGCCTGGAAAAAAAGATGGAATGGTGAGCTTCAAGGATTCTTGGTTCTCCTTTTGAGACTGCCCAGTTGAAGGCTTCCAGAGTTAGCCAGCCTACTGAAACCCACCTGTTCCCAGACATGCTCCTTCCCTGAGAGTCATGGTGAGCTCATCAACTCATGTCTTAAGTGAAATGCACCCCTCTTGTTTCCATTCAACAGATTCGTTTATCTAATTAAGTAGCCTCTCTCTCAGGAAGGTGCTGTTGCATAGTGGTTAAGTACCTGCATTTTAGCGCTAGATTTTCTGGGCTCAGATCCAACCTACACTACTTCATTTTTTATCTTAAGCAAATTAATTCCAATTTCCTCACTGGTAAAAAGGGTCTAAAAGAATATTTATGTCATGGAGTATAAGAATCAAACCTGTGGTAGCCACTAGGTAAGCTCCTATCTCCTTGTGGCTTGGGTCCTTGGCCACTGGGTGCACCACCCAAGGAAGCCACGATAGCTCCCCTGATCCCATCACCACCCCACTCCCTGCTCGCCGAAAAGGCCTGCCACTCTCTGCATGTCTACTTGACATAGTACCTAACTGATAGAAAACAACCAATGAACAGCAATATTTCCATGGTGAGGGAGGACTTTTAGGGCATAGGGACACAGATTGGAGAAAATAAGAGGTGGCTGAAAATGATGGGGGAAGCTAAGTAAGGTAAGGGAGAGCAGGGGAAGAGCCATGTGTTTCTTGTGCTGCTCTTGTGCTAAAAGCTTTGCCTACTAGATACTATCCACTCCCTCCTCACCCCTCCCCCACAACTTTAGGACATTTTTACAAGTTGACCCCAAGACAATGCTAAGAATAACAGCCAATATTTGTTGAGCTCTTACTAGGTGCCGCTTATTCCTACATTCTGTCAGTGAATCACAAGCCTATGAGGAAGGTTCAATCATTATCTCCATCTATGCTTCAGGCAACTGAGCCTTCATCCAAGGAGAGCTGGCTGTAATGGCAGAGCTGGGGGAAAATGTTTGGCTCTTGAGCTTAGACTCTTAACCAACTCTTGGCAGAGACTAAGCCTGGAAAAAGAAAGATGTAGGCCCCTCTCTTTTTAAAAAAAGATATATCAAAAGTCCAATTTTTGTGGGGATAATATAGTTCAGGATACTGAACAATGAGGCTGATGACAAGGTTAGCATGGGACATCTCCCAGTGCCACTGCCTGGCATCCACTGGGGTCCAGAGGGTTAAGTCTGTGACAATGAGGGAAGATAAATTTGCCACATTCACACCTGGTCAATAACAGACTAGTGTTGCCAAAGACTCCCTGCATGGCAAGCCGGCATCTAACTCAGACAAATCCAGGCCTCACCCAACCTCCCAGCCCACAACCACCCAAGTGCCAAGTATTTCTCCAAATACTTAGTAACTTCCTAGCCTCTGCAAAGCAACAAGCAAGTGTTGCCACCATGGTTGGCAGTCTGGTAGCAAAGTTGACACTCTCGTGAAGATAGCTGTCTGTCTCTGAAAGCAAGTGTTTTCCTCAGGTCACATTTGACAGGGCAGATGCCACCTTCCTCTAGCAAAAGGAGCCATCTGATGACTCCCTGAGGTCCCTGTGAAATGAGACCTTCAAGACCAGCTTCAGAGAGCACCAAACACAGGCCCATGGTGGTCACTAGGTGGGCTCCTGTTCACACTGGCCGTCCATCTCCTACGGCACAGGTCCCAGCCACTGAGTCTGCCACTGGAGGAAGCCACAGCGCTCCCACCCCATCACCTCCTACCCCCTGCTCACTGGGAAGACCTGCCACTCTTGCCTGAGGCCCCTGTCCTGACCTCAGGAACATGCTCAGCCACATGAGGGCAAGCTAGAAGTGCCAGAGAATGAACAGCTTACAAGCATACCTGTGCTTTCTTGCCCCTTGGCTGGATAGGTAGACAGGCAAGGTCTACGCTGGCTCCTGGAGTGCACCAGGAGTACTGAGCTGCAATATTTCTCTCAGAGGTAACCAGTAACCTCCCTTTATGGGCTACCTTCCCTTCCCCGTCTCACCTCACTTCCCTACTGGTGTTTGTTCGGACCACCTCCCAAGTAAACAACTTGCACTAGAATCCTAGTCTACCCAGACCAAGACAAGCTAGTTTCTACGAGGTTACCGCATGTGAGTTACCCAGGCTGGGCAGCTGCCCAGATCTGATTCAGAAATGCCCCTTCCCAGGCTGGCTGTTACTGTCCAGGCACCTGCTTACAGGTTCCTTACTTCAGGACTTTCAAACTTGAATTCCTCTTCAATCCTTCTGCGAGAGAACATACACCTTCATCCTGAAGATGGTTCTCCTCCAGGCTAGTAAGAACAAGAGAGAAAATTCAGTTGATATGACAATGTTCATTATGGAAGACGATGACAACAAAGACTAACTCACATGCTCCCCATTTAGAAAATTCAAGATCTGAAAATCCAAACTTATGGATAAAGAACAAATAAAGTAAGGTGTGAAGATTCTCAATCCAGGGACATCTTTGAAAAGAATTCACTCTGGGGTTCTTCTATATAACAAGTTCCCTCATGTCCCAGCTCTCCAATACCTATTTTCCCTTTCTTCCTTATTAATGGAAGCATCATTTTGTTTGGAGCAGCCATGTGGGGCTTCCAGGAATGCTTTTTAACAGAGAAAAACTCTGCAGGCCTTCCTGGGTCTACAGACTGAATCCTGGAATACCAAAGCAGTGCTGCAGCCAGAGCGGCCACCTTGTGATCATGAGGCAACAGCCAAGAGGATGAAGTCACAGGCTAAGGAAGATGGAACAGAAAAACAAAGAGACAGAGTAGAAGCCCCTGCTAGCCTCTTGTAGCCACTATCTGAGTCCTACACTGCCTACCCTGCCCCAAACTGTCTACACATGGAAAAAATAAACCCTTAGCCCCTGTAGATGGAGGCTTTCTATCACCTGAAGCCTGATGTAGGGTTAAACTAAATTTCGCTGGTAAGCTGCCTCCATACTTTGAGCTTCTATGTGGCACACTGCAACCTAACTCAGTGTGTAACAAACTACAGCCTAACTTAAGAATATGTTCTTGCAATAGATAGCTGAGTCTCAGTTAAACACGGCAGCTGAGTTCCAGTCAATCACAGGCTGACAACTGATCCCACCATGTCCACATAAAGCAAATGCCTCATCACACCATGCCCGGATAAGGCAATTGCCTAGCTATAAGCAATGAAGCTTCTATGTCATTTTCTTTTTCTGTCTATTAATTCTGCCTGCCCACATTGCTGGGTGAAGCTCTCTGGACCTCTCCTGATTCTGAGTGCTGCCCAACTTATGAATTGCTCTATGCTCAAATTAGCTCTGCTAAATTAAATTTGTCTAAAGTTTTCTTCCAACAGTATTCATAGCTGATGCACTCACAGTGAGGTGTTCCTTTATTAAGAAACTGCAAGTGACAAAGTTTAATGAGGATATAATCAATGGTTTCCATAGAGCTAGTGAGCCCTGCCAACAGCTTAGGTCAATCCACAATATCTCCTTGTGGTAATGCCCATATGCTTCAGTGCCTTTCTGCAAAAATCAAGCATTTTACCTCCCTGATATAATCTGGAACTACTCATAACATGGCAGAAGACTATACTAGTGGCATCTAAGGATGAAAAACTTGGAATCTTCTTCAGGTCAACAGGATAAGCATTATTCATGATTCATCTTTCAACTACCCAAACTTCATTCCACCTTCCAAGGTGATTCCTGACTCTAATACCCAGCGTTTTTATAAATTCAAATTCACTGTGAAATAACAAAACTTTAGTACTAGTAGTCATCATAGTACTAGTGATAATTGTATTAGCAGCAGTTGCAACAGTAATAGCGATAGTAACACTGCCACTGTTATAATTCAACATCTCCGGAGTGCCTATACATATTAAGCACTATATTAAGCTCTTCACAAGAATTACCTTATCTAATTTTTATGAAAATATTTTATAGTTGGAAGCATTCTTATCCTCACTGGACAGGTGTGAAACCTGAGATTCAGAGATCATAATTTAACTTGCCTAAAATAACAACCTGCTTGATTTCAGAGTCTGTGCTCTTAATCATTATGCCACATTAAGGCAGTAAAAAAACCAGCAAACCAATACATTTAATTAAAGACTTAGCACCTATACACCAGGCTCTATAACCTTCATACCACTTGTACATATAAGACAAACACAATCACTCACTCTTCCACCTTTGTCTTGTCCACACAGCTGCTCTCAGAGATGAGGCCAGGGAAAAGGCTGTTATCTACCTCCCCAGAGCAGAGAAGCCCCAAACTCACCAGAGCTCTTCTAAGGTGACATTCTTTTCCAGCATCAGTGCTAAGGCTTGGGCACCCTCACTGCCAATGTTGTTCCCCACTAGGCTGGATATAATCATGAAACAAAAATGTGTCAGAGCAGGAAATGACCTCAGAGTGAGCTAACCTATGAAGGACAAAATACATGGCACTCTTCTAGTCTGCTCAATTTCAGATACTGCTAATTGATTCAGTGCTTTCTTTAACATCCTTTTTTTAGAAATCATTAATTGATTATAGCCCAAGAACAGACTTAGAATCTTCCCCAACTTGGTGTGCTGGGCAGCCACTACCAATGGGTTGGAGTTGATTCTTAAGTTAAATGTGCCTGATCCAGCCAAAGATCTGGAATTTACAAATAGGGAGTTAAGACCCTGAGAGGGAAAGGGAAATATCCAGTCACTCAGAAAGGCTACTTGTCCTGACTTCTAATCCAATCGTTTTTCTTCCTTACTCCACTGCCTAACATGGATGGGTAGAAATAAGTTTAAAGACTATCAGTCGGATGTGGTGGCTCACACCTGTAATCCTAGCACTTGGGGAGGCTGAGGCAAGAGGATTGTCTGAGCCTGGGGGTTCAAGATCAACCTGGGCAACTTAATGAGACCTTGTCTTTACAATAAAAATCAAAAATTTATCTGGGCTTGGTGGCACATGCCTGTAGTCCCAGCTACTTGGAAGGTTGAGGCAGACGGATCACCTCAGCCCAGAAGATAAAGGCTGTGACAGCTGTGAGTGTGCCACCGCACTCCAGCTTGGGTAGCAGGGTAAGACTCTGACTCAAAAAAAAAAAAAAAAAGACCTTCAGAACTGGCCCAAGCTTCTCCCACATCCCCTGGCTCCCTCTCTGACAACTGCAAGAAAGACTCTGAAGCTTACCTGAGCCACCTCAAGCTCTGGTGATTACCCAAGGCTTCAGCCAGGGCATGGGCTCCCTCATCACTCACTCTGTTGCCCCAGAACCTGAGAAGGCCAAGACAGTTAACAGATGATGTTAGTGAGTACCTGATGAATATTCCAGACATGTAGTAACAGTGCCCCTCCATGCTGTAGCCCTAGCCAGAGGTGCAGAGCCACCCAGCTCCAGAGGGGTCTCCTTGGGGCAACTAGTCCCAGCAAAACAGACCTGCCTCCAACTTTTTGGTGGGATGGCCAAACTTCACTCAGGAGTGTTCAGTCTTTAAATTACAAACTTCAAGACAGTAGAAGCCCACCCAGCCCAAACCCTCAGGGATGGAGAATTCATTCTCCAGAGCAATTCTAATGGTTGTAACATTTTTCCTGACATTTAGTTCAGAACTTCTTCCTGGTAACTGCCACCCACAAGTCCTCAGCTACCCTCTCGAACCCGCCCAGAACAAATCTAACGATCCTTCCACAAGCTTGCTCTGTGTCTCTTGCTCCTACTTAACGCCCCCAATTCCTTCATGGTATCGAACTCCTTCATCTTCTGGGTCATCCTCTGATTCACTAGTTTGGAAACTTCCTTTTCAAAAAGTAAAGCCCAGCCCATGTCTTCTGATCCAGCTATCACTGTGTATGCGGGAATTTAACACATGTATGTGCACAAAGACAGTTGAACCGAGATGCTCACTGTACTTTTATTTATTTGGTAAATATACAGTGAGCTCTGGCTATGTGACAACATGGCTCCATGCTCCGGGTATATGACACCATAATAGCAAAAAGCCCAAAAACAACTTAAGCATGCATCAACAGGTAACAGGTTAAATAGGTTACAGATATCTAACCCGTGGATTATTATATGGCTTTTCTCTAAAGAATGAAGTCATAATGATCTTTTAAAAATTCCTATTTTATTATAGAAAAAACCCAATAATAATAATAAGTAAGTTGCAAGACCAGTTTGTATCACATGATACAAAGTGTTTGGAGTTTTTAGCACAGTGCCTGGTCCAGACAGGTGCCCTAATAAATATGTGTTGAACGTGAAGTAAATACCCCAGATGTGGCAGAGGAGAGCTCAGGGTGCTGTGGCCTCCTTCGTTCTAGACTCACACTGCGAATGCAGTGTGGAAAAGGCACTGATTTCTAGAGCAGCATAGTCCCACTCCTGGCTCAAACTGAACTTGGAGGCAACTTGCCCCCCTGTGAAATGGGTTGGAAAACATAGACCCTAAGGTTATACTCCCTTCTTATAGTCTCAGGTTCTAAAATCTTCAGTTCTTGTCCAATTGACCCCAGTTCACACTAGAGCATGGCAGAACAGGAGAGCAGCTGCTGGGGGCCACATGGGTACGACCCTCGGTGACAGCACTCTGCCCAGCAGACAGAGGAAGCTCCACTCTGGGGTCCTGCACTCTGGGAGTCTCTCCTCCTTGGCAGGTCCTAGCATGGCCCTACGGGGAGCAAGAGCTCTGAAAGACCCAGGACAGTCGCCTCCCGCCCTGGATCCACTCATCGTTCCCAGCCCCTTCTCTTTCTTTAGTCAGTGCTTCTCACCCTGACTGCATACTCCCTGGGAGCTTTTTAAAATGACTGATACCTGATATTTCATTAGTCTGGAGTGAGGCCCAGGTAATGTGGTGTTCTCTCGAAGCTCCCAAGTGATTGCAATATGCTACCGGAGCACACCCTAAGCACCCGCTGAGGACCAGAGGGCTTCCTGTCACCTGTTCATGGGCACTGCCTACTCCCCAGACCAACATCCTGAATTTCCTGTTTACCAGGTGAAGAAACAAGTGTGGAGGCAGCCAAGGCCACCCACTCTCCCTGCCTCTTCCTCCCCACTGCGGCTGGGCTGCTCTGGAGCCTTCTGGTGGAAGAGTTCCACCCACCCCCAGATCCTGGAAATTCTCAACCCCTCCACACGGGCTCTTCCTGGAATCCAACCTACCCCAGGAACTGCAGGGAGGTATTAACTCGAAGCCCCTCCGCCAGGACTCGGGCTCCCTCGGCAGTGATGTGGTTATTCCCCAGCCTGGAAGGGAAGACAGAGGAGGGTGAGAGAGCACAGTTGAGGCCAGAAGATGAGGCCCAAGGACCGTCCACGCCCTGGGCAGGGAAACATGGGAAAAAAGCTTTGAGGGCCTCTCCCAGGATGCAGCCACCACATGTGCTGTTTCTGCTTGGCCAAGCTGACTCAATAGCTCCACAACTTCATTTTCCACCAGCAAAGGAAAGGAGGGGAGGGGAGCTGTTTCTTTCTAAAGCAGTGTGATGTCTGCAAGAGCCACAACAGGCAGCCGTCCTAGGAGGTGGTGGGCGAGTAACTCATTGTCACACCTTTCTCTCTGGTCTCTGTCATTCTCAGTCTAGACCCTGTTGTGTCCCCTGAAGCTTTCTCAGATCCACTGCTGCTACAGGTAGCATTTACCTGTTCCATAAGAGCCCAGGGCAGGCCCAGGAATCTGAGAGAGAGATATCGCCCAGCCTTCCAGGAGGGAGAGAGGAAGGACCTAGGCTGGGGAGATCCCAGCAAGAAAGGCCCCAGATGCAGCCAAATCCAGATACCCAGGGAGCTTCAGAGAAGTCCCACAACTCTCACCCACAGCCCCAGGCTTCCTGGAATAATAACACACAGAATCTTTATTATCATTATTATTATTATTATTATTATTATTTGAGTCAGAGTTTCACTCTGTCATCCAGGTTGGAGTGCAGTGGCACACTGACAGCCATTACAGCCTCGACCTGCTGGGCTCAGGCAATCCTTCCACCTCAGCCTTCCAAGTAACTGGAACTACAGGTGTGCACCACCACACCCAGCTAGTTTTTTGTTTTTTTTTTTAATTGTAGAGGCGAGATCTCACCAAGTTGCCCTGGCTGGTCTCAAACCCCTGGACTCAGGCAATCCTCTCGCCTCCTCCTCCTAAAGTGCTGGGATTACAGGCATGAGCCATTGCGCCTGGCATAGAGTCTTTTCATACATTTTAAGCCACTTGGTTCACAACAATCCTATGGGCAAGTATTACTGTACCCTTTGAGAAGGGGTGTGGCAGTCATGAGACTGCCTCTCAGGTTTCCAAGCTCAGCTCCCTGTGGGTAACCAAGGGCCCCAGATGCTGTGCTCTGAAAGCTCACATCATGGTGTCTGCCCCAAGGCCAGCTTCCCACCGGCTGCCCCAGCCACTGCCTGAGCCCTGAGGCTCCACAGCCAGGCAAATTTGGCTCAAGGACTCCCCAACAGTCTTGCACTGAGGTCCAAGGCACTTCCTCCCAAACTTCTTTCCCTTTCTCCTTCACTCAGGATCAGACTCCTAGCCTCCCTCAGCTCCCTTCCCCACTCCCCCTCATAGGAATGTTCTCCAATAAATGTGTTGCACACATAATCCCCTCCTGGAGGACTGGCCTGACTTAAGGACAAACAAGCTGAGAGCTTACATGATTCACCTGCCATCTTTCACTGAGCTCACACTGTAAGGCTCTTCCTACATGGTCAGTTCTTTATGTGTATCAACTCAATTATCACAACAACCTACAAGGTAACTATTATCATCATCCTTATTTTACGTAAAAGGAAACAGATACAGCAACACTGGGCTGCCCAGAGGCCACATGGTTAGTGAGGATTCAAATCTCAGGGTTCCTGGATTCCAGCCTCAGGGAATGTGGCTCCAGAACCCCTGCTCTCAACCACGATGATATACAGTGGCTCCAACTGCAGTTTTGCTTTCCATATTTTCAGATATCTATGGTCAACTGTAGCCTAAAAATATTAATGGAAAAGTCCGGAAATAATTCAAACATGTTCAAGTTGCACGCTACTCTGATCACATGCCATGCGGCTCTGTCCCTTTGTCCAGCGTATCCACACTGCATGGCTCTCTGCCTCGTTGACGTAGTCTGCTCCTGACATCCAGCCATCAATATCATTGTGGCTGTATGATCCAGGTTCCTCCTTCTGACGTATGGACAGTCAACAGCAGCCTAACGCTGTATCACAATGCCTCCGTCACTCTCACTTCCTCTTTCCACATGGGCATTGAAGGGTGATTTCAGTACAATACATATTTTGAGAGACAGACTACACTCACATAATTTTCATTACAGAATATTGTTGTAACTGTTCTATTTTATTATTATTTATTATTGTGCATCTCTTGCTATGCCTAATTTATAAACTGAACTTTGTCATAGGTGTGTGTGTATAGGGAAAAGTGTAATATGTATATATGGTTCATTACTGTCTTAGGGTCCAGGCATCCATTGGAGCACCTCCCCTGCAGATAAGGAGGACTACTGTATTGGTCACAAACCCAGGCTCCAATTCTGAGTCCAGCACCCTTCTGCTACCCATAGGCCTTTCTGGGTTTGGCCAGCTGCTAGGTCTGGCCGCAGCCTTTCCCAGGTTTGTGGGTCTAGGGAAGCAGGTGGCAGTAGCAGGACAGTCTTTTATATGAGTTGGCACCAAGGTTATGGCCTCAGCAGCCCTGGCTGAGACTGAATTGCACGACAATGGCAGCTCCCAGCCCAGCAAGGAGAAAGAGGGGATGGAAGCAATTCTTCCCTTTGTCTTCTCCTTGTCTTCTTTCACTACCTTGCAAATCACAGTATGCAAGAATATCTGAGAGATGGAAGCCTGACCAACCCAGGAACCTGCTGGAAGGGCACATTATGGTGTCAGGTGAGAGAGATTCCAGCTGAAACTGGGAGGTTCTGCAGCAGCAGAAATGCAGACTTTCCAGATGGGAGCACAAACCCTGCCTTCACCAAACATGGAAGGGCCTGGGAGTGTTTCAGCAACTGGCTGCCACAGCTGGGTGGCAGGTGACTGTGTGTGCCTCCCCTAGGAGGCCAAGCTCGACACGTGATGGGGAACTCAGTGAGCCCAGAGAGCTTGTGGTGGTCTCAGACACAGGGTAAGAAAGGGGCCTGGAAACACTTCTTTGCCCTGGGAGCCAAAGGTCAAAAAGGAGGATGCCCTCGGCAGAGCCAGTCCAGAGTTCGAGAAACCCTTCTCCTGTATTCATTGAGGAGGTCACAAGACCCGTGTGGGCAGGACCAGGTCAAAGTCAGACCAGACTGACTCAGTTGCGAGGGAAAACACCATTTCCAGGGAAGATGGAAGCCCTGAGCTCACCTCAATGCCAGGAAGTTCTGCTTGCACGCAAGGAGCCGGGCCATGGAGTGTGCACAGCCATCGGTCAGCTTGTTGTTGAACAGACTATTCAGTTTTAAGGAGAGAGGAGACACAGAGACAAAGCACATTTGACAGTGAGCACCCAATCCCAGGGCTGCCCATTGCCTCTGAGTGGGAGCCACCTGCATTCCCCGTCATGCAAATACCCCCTGCCCCAGACCATCACTCACTCACAGCTGCCTAGGTGTCATGGCCTGGGTGGGGCTGGGGGACACAGGTCCCGAAGCCACTGCCCAGGTTGACTTACGCCAACTTCTGCAGCTGCTCACAGTGAAGGGCACGTTCGATGAGCTTACAGATGCCTCGGTCAGAGATACCGTTATCCCGCAAACTAAAAAAGACACAATAGATCAACTTGAAAATAGGCCTGATGAGAGAGGAAAAATGTACAAACCCCAAGAGAGACTTTTGTTCCTCCCCAAAGACTCAGCACTTGTGCTTGTGGGACACATCAAGAAGAACACACCCCAGGAAAGTGGAGACCCGACATCCCCAGCCAAGGAGATGACATGGTGCACGGTAGTGGGGACAGCCCAGGAAGTGGGGACCCAGAGCCCCTACTATACAGAACACTGAAATCCTCGAAGTCACAGATCCTACCCAAGGCACTGTTTTCATGTCTGTAAAAGGAAAATGATGATCACAGCAGCCTCACAGACGGGTCCACAGTGGAAAGGGAATGACACATGAAAAAGATGCAGCTAGAACTAGACAGGCCACCCCAGCGGTGACATAACATCATCTAGGCTGCCAAATGATAGACCAATTGAATGAGAGTGGCCAAAACTTTGGGAACAGGCAGGCAGGCTGCAGCTAGCAAGGCCAGTCCTAAACCCCAATGACTCCACTCCTGCAGGAGTGTCTAGCAAGTCCTGACACTCCTCTTGGGACATCATTCCCAAAATTCACCTGGTCACAAGATCATCTGAAAGCTTCCCTAAAATACAGACTCTCAGGCCCCTACCCTGGGGTTGGTGATTCCTGATGTGTCGATGGGCCCAGGGATCTGTATATTTTAACAACTGTGCACACGATTATTCACCTTCAGGCACACTTGGGAGGCCCTGACTCAGTGGCAAACAGCTCAGGCTCTGGAGTGCCCCAGCTGGAAGCTCTGATGTGGATCAACCACTTACTGTCTCTCTGTTAATTCCTTCATCTATAAAAAGGGAACAGTGGTGTTACATACCTCACCGGGCTGTGCACAGAAAGCCCTGTGAGCATCTGGCACATGGTAAAAGTCACCTGTAATCATGATCGCTAGCACTGATAGGGCATTTTATGTGCCCAGCACAGTCTTAAGCACTTCCCAGTAACATTATTTAATCCTCCCAATGTGCCCACAAAGTAGGCATTAGTATTATGTTTATTAGAGAGAAAGAAACTGAGGCACAGATAAGTGAAGTGATTTTGCCAAGGTTGCACAGCACATAAACGATTTGAGCCGAAGCCAATCTGGCTCCAAGTCCCATTCTCAACCATGACATTATATAGCTTTTCTCTTATGGCCATTCATGGGCTTCTGTCGCAGTGATTTCAGACTGCAGGTTATGTGGCCTGTCAGCAGGTCATGAAACAAGTTTTGAGCAGCATTTCGAAAACTGAAATAGAACAGAACAGAAGAACAGAGCAGAGTGTATCAGTGTTAATAAAGGAAAGTCATTGTCAATTCATGAAGCTTTTGTTTCAAGTTTACACAGTGGTCGGTTTCTCTTTCTCTCCCTCTCTGTCTCTGGGTCACAGTCAGAAAACTTTAAAAACCATCACCTTAGAGTCAGAGAAAGCCAGAGTCTAAAGAAATCTATATAGGGGCACTTTGTATATGGGGTTTCCTAGAGGCTGAGGATTTTGGTTGGCATGGAAACACTCCAAGTGGGAGAGATGCAGCTTGGCACTGTGGGAGAAGAATCTGATCCCTCCCTCGCCTTCTTTTCCCAACCCTCCCCGCCACACACACACACACACACACACACACACACACACACACACACTCACACAGGAAATGCCCATGTAGCATCTTCAAGGCTGTTTCCCCTCCCCCTAGTATTGACAATGTTGGTGTGTATGTAGGGCAAAGAGCAGAACTTGCTCAAAGACTTTCGTTGCTGATGGATGATCAAGCTGGTTGCTGTACACCAGGAGGCTTCAAAGTGTGAGATCACTTGTATCAGAATCACCAAGGATGTTCATTAAAAATATAGATTCCCAAGCCCCCAAACCTACTGATTGAGAACCACTAGAGGCCCAGGAATCTGCATTTCAACAGGCACTTCTACACACTACAGTCTGAGCACCGTGAACTAGAACCAGGTCATCCTCACCTGTCACCAAAAATAGAGACAGACCCATAGCCTCTCCCCAGCCCTTCTGCACGCCCCAGGGTTCATGTAGACACTCTTATTCAAGGAGGAAGGATCCATTCAAGACTTCTAGGGATGGACAGGCCTGTGAGTAGCATCCACTGGTGTCTGGCCTCCTGGGATTCAAGACCCTCTTTGAGAACCTGGTAAAAACTGTGGGTCGACTAGCCAGGAAAATGCCCCTTTGTCTTGCTGTCAGGAAACTAGCTCCAAGAGAGAGGCCTCCAAATTCCCAAAACATCATGATTCTTCCCCCCTGGGGAGATAGAGTATCCTGCTGGCTATCTTCCATTTGTCTGGCCAGATCCCCCACCCCCTTTTCCATCCAGCTCTGGGATCCTGGGAGACTGAGGCCAGAGGACTCCAACCAGCAGTGCTCTACCTCCCTGTGGGGTTCAGCCAGCAGGAGGCATGGGCAGGAACAAGAGTCAGGGAGGAGAGGAAGGGCCAGGCTCTGTTCTTCCAGGCCCTGCCCTTTCAGAAGGCTGAAGTTCAGACAGCCCTCGATGTCTTCCCTTCTCCCTCCCCTTCAAGCGTAATCCCCCACTCCCACTGCTACTAACCCCAGGCCTCCTGCTCCTCCTAACTCCTGCTCATGCCTTTGCAATCAGTCTCTTTATTAAACTCTCCTCGAGTTACTCAGTTTAAGTGCAGCATCTGTTTCCTCCAAGACACTGATGGGTATATCCATGCTGATAATATATGTTAATTGTACATAATACACATACTATATATATACGATTATTACACTATAAATTTATGACCGTGGTCTCTATGTAAGGGTTATCAAAAGTCACTGTACAGTTTCTAATAGGTATCCATGTGTTTGGTCTATGTGGAAAAAAAATCTTGCTGCTTTGCCTCAGAGAAGATATATCATCCTAATATATTGAAGGAGAGGCTTGTCCCTTGCGTAGGTCAGTTAAAGTCGTCTAGGGGTGGGCCAAGGCCCCAGGAGGCTGGGAATTGGGTTGAACTTTAATCTCCAACTTCCACTTTCTCACAGGTTCTAAATACGGGGCAAAACATCCCCTTTTAAGGCTGCAGGGAAGCCAGGGAGGCTGCAGCACACTGATCCCCAGGCCCAGGCCCGCCCTCTGCCCTCGACTGCCTCAAGACATGGAAAGAGGCTCACAGGCTGCAGGCACAGACATTCCCAAGGGTAAAACCTCCCATCCTCAGCCAGGAGGCTGAAAGCGGGTTGAGTGATACTGAAAATCTTGCTTCGACACTGCTATGAAGGCAGAAGAGTAAGTGAAACTGCAGCCACTTTCTTGCTCTTGGGCCCTGAAATTCCCATCTAGCTGAGATGGTAAAGTGTCTGTTGGATCACAATCACCTCTTCTTTGAGGTAAGTTCCTAATGCAAACATATTCCATGAAACTCTGCATGTGACCTCTAGGCTCTCAGGGAGCTTCTTAAGCATATCCACAAACTGGATACTTATGGGGAGCAGGAGAATTGTAACAAGAAAGAAGCGATTTGTGAACCCCACCCAGCTCTACCATTTCCTGTGTGACCCTGGACAAGCTACTTCACTTCTCTGAACTTCAAATCAAGGATAATGGAGACAATAATGCTCTTATCTACAGTTCAGGGTGGCTGTGGAGATTGCATGAGGTACTTTCGGGGTATAGTACCATGCCTAGCACACAGACCATTCCATAAAGGATGGCTATTATTGTCATATATGAATGAACGGAGGCATGGGGGAGAGGGATCTGGCCAGGGTTGCCTGGAAGGGTGGCAGAGCCAAGGCTGGGCCCAGACTTCCGGATCCCAACCCAGCACTCCCACACTCAACTTTGATAGTGGCATCCCCCAGTGCCCAACCAGCAACCAGCAGTGCCAGCAACACTCACTAAAGAGCCTTGCAGACACCAAGGCAAGGCAGCAGCTGCTCCACGCCAATGTCACCCACAGAGTTGTAGTCCAGCTGCAGGGCCACGGGCCGCCGAAGGTGCCGCAGCACGAAGGCCAGGGCCACACACTCGGCGGGGCCCACGCCACAAAATGTCAGCTTGAGGTGCCCAACATCCAGCCCACGCACAGCCTCCTGGGCCAGCCGCTCCTCTTGCATCTCATACAAGCTCCGGATGAGCCAGATGAAGCCGGGCATGGCATGCATGCTCTTGGTCTCCCCTGGCACGGCAGGCGGGATGGAGTGGAAGTGCTTTCGGAGGCTGTGGGCTAGACACCAGCGGGCACAGGACTGGCGCCGGAGCAGGGCCTTCTTGGACTCCTGGCACTCGGCCAGCAGGTCCTGGTGCTCTCGGGACAGCAGCCCTGCCAGGAAGGCCGCCGCAATCTGAAGGTTGTGCAGCTCGGCCTTCTGCAGCAAAGCCACCACACTGCCCTCCTTGCCTCTCGAGCCCTGGATGCACAGTATGGGTAGCAGCCTGGCCAAGGGGGAGCTGCCCGGCCTGTGACAGTTGAAGAGGTATTTGAGCGAGGTTGGCGGCACATCAGCACTGAGCGCCAGGTAGAACGCGGCAAAAAAACACTGAAAAGTTATGTGCAGGAACTCTAAGGGTGCTGCACCCCCTGGCACTACACTCTTGGCACGCACCAGGAAGCCAAGAGAAATGTCATCTGGGCTGACCTGCGCTGCCTGGAGCTGCTGGGCTGAGAACAAGTAGCAGCATGTACCCAGCCCCCATAGAGCTAGTTGGCCGAGGCGCAGGAGGGTGGGGAGCCTGCCTCGAAGGAGGCTGGGCCTCAGACCATGGGAGGCTGAGTCTGGTAGGGAGGTGCGCAGCAAAAAATGCTGCAGGATCAGCAGGTACATGTCCGTGGTGGTCTGTGGGGACCCCCCCTCCTGCAGCAACAGCTCCTGGTGGCATTTGGATACCATCCACAAGAAGACAGGAAGATGGCACAAACCATGCAGGGCCGAGGTTGCTTGCAGCAGGCGGATGAGACGATCTGCCACCTCGGGCTCACGATGGCGCTTCCTCAGGTACAGTTTGATGCCCTCTTCCGAGAAGCCCTTGAGATTGACCTCTGTGCAGACATACTTCCGGAGGAGCGCTGACACGGCGGCCGGCCGGCTAGTCAGCACCTTGCGGGTATTCTTCAGCAGGTTGCCCTGCAGAAGGTTGAAGAGCAGACTCTGGACAGACGTGGGGTCAATCGGAGAGCAATGACGCTCACGATCTGAGAACCTGAACCTGAACTCGTCAAAGCCATCGAAGGTTAACAGGACTTGGTCAGGGTGGTCAAGGAGGAACTGGAAGACGTCCTGCTGGCCAGTGTCGGGCCAACAGCAGTGCTCAAAGAGCAGTGTCTGCACGGACAACGGTCTGGTCACGCACTGCAGCTGCCGACAACTGAATGGGAAGACGAAGAGAAACTCCTGGAAGCCCCTCCCCGCAGCCCACAGCGCATGCAGCCGCTGCAAAAACGTGCTCTTGCCGCTGCCCGCCTCACCCACCACCAGAACCATGTCTGCATCCTCATTGCGGTGGCTGCGTGTGCTGAAGAGCTCCTCCAAGCCCAGGGTGGCAGGGCTCTGTTGGGGGCCAGCTGCACTCACTTCCACTCGGACCTCCAGGATATTCTCAGTGTAGATGTCTTCCAGGCAGAGGGTCTCCGCTCCGTCATAAGTGCTGAGGAAGCGAGACTGGGCAGACACCGTGGTTCTCAGCTTGGACGTGAACTTCTTACACGCAGTAGCTGGAAGGCAGAAGAAGAGGCACAGGAGGCTGGCACCATGGTGAAGACGGGGCCTGACCAGAGAGTGGATTGCTGCAGGAGAAAGGGGGACAGGACAGCCAGGGGATGCCCATCCTGGCTCCTCCACTTACAAGCTATGGACTCTAAGGAAAGTCACAGAACCTCCCTAAGCTTTGGGTTCTGCCCCTGTTAGATGGGAGAAATGGTGGTCACTACCTTCTAGAGTTTTCACACAGATCAACTAAGATAATGTATGCCAGGTGCTTGGCACAGTGTCCAACACGAAGTGGACAAAAGACACCAGCAACCGCCATTATCACTACTGACACCAGGAGGAACTGCAGGAGATACAAGGGGGCCGTGGGCTGGGACCAGAAGACCTGAGGTCTGGTATATGTCTCACCATATTGACTGGGAGGTCTTAGATAAATCCCTTCTCCACTCAGCCTCTGTTGCCTTTTTCTAAAGAGAAACAAAAGCTTTGAGGGCTTCGGAACCCAGTTTCTCAAGTCAGACACACCTCGGGTTGAAACCAGGGTCCTTTACTTAGCCTTTCTAGGCTTCAGTTTTCTTATCTGAAAAAATGACAATCCACACCTCGAAGGATTATTTCAGGAGGCATGAAATACGAGGTTGGTGGGGAGAAATGGAATTATTTTTTGGAGGGTGGGCCCCTTGTAGTATAAGCTCCCCCTGCTAGGTAGGTGTTCTAGGAACCCATCGGCATCAGTGAGGCTGTATTTGGCTTCAGTTAATTTTTTTTCAGAGATTCTTTCAACTCATTTGCCCATTTCATGATGGGTGATGTACGAGCTCACCTGCCCACACTGCACTGATGTTCAGCAGTTTTGGACCAAAAATGGGATGACCCCTGTGCCTTACTCTCCCTATTCAACTGATCTTGCCCCAAGCAGCTTCTTTTGTTATTTCTCCAGATTAAAAAAAAAAAAAAAACTTCTCAAAGGGAAATATTTTTCTGATGTGTAAGAAGTGAAACAAAAAATAGCAGAAGCATTAAAAGCCATCAAAATTGATGAGTTCAAAAACCGTTTTGAGCAGTTGAAAAAGCTCTTGGTAGGTGTGTTGCATTAATGGAGAGTACTTTGAAGGTGACTGAAGTTTAAACATGTAAGAATAAATACACAATTGTTTATAAATAAATTCTGGGGTCTCTTTGGTTGTTGTTCCTCCCTCATAAAACAGAGTTTGGAAGAATATCTGACCTTTGGTAAACTCTCAAAAAAATGATGTTTATCATCATTATTAGTGGGTGTGACAGGCACAATAATGCACCCCCAGAGATGCCCCTGTCCTGATCCCCAGAACCTGTGAATATGCTACCTTACATGGTAAAAGGGATTCTGCAGATTGTGATAAATCAAAAGACTTGAGATGGGGTGATGGTCCCAGGTGACTGGGGTGGGCCTGGAACAGAAGGCCTCAGGGGCACCAGGTGCCCCAGCCAAGCACTGGGACAAGAGTCTGATCCTGCCTCCACCTCCCCATGCAGGGAGAGTTCTCATGTACAGAGCATGTCCAGAGGATGCTGTATTTCCCTCATCATCCTGAAACCAAATGAGCGAGCCATTTCCTATGTCAGGGTTCAGTTCCCCTTTCAGGGAATGAGGAAGTGCTGCTGATGTCCCAGGCTGGGGGGACCTCAGCTTGGTTCACCCCATCACAACCTCACCCAGCCAAGGACGGGCCCAGCTGCTTTCAACCCAAAGGCTAACAAGCAGTTTTCACAAAGAGCTCTTAGCTGGCTGAAGAATATCTACAAAGTCATCCAAAGGGATACCCTGTGTTTGTTTGTGTCTCCTATTTTGTTCCCAGCACTGGTAACATTGTTACTCTTTCTGACCTCTGGATATATCAGGAGCACTGAACAGAGACCATAAGATACATATCTTCCTCTCCAATATATATCAGATATATATCATCCTCTTCCAATCTGATTTTCAATCTCCAATGATATCACAATTCTCCAGGAAAAAAAATTCTCTCTCATTTTTAAAGAGAAATAAACATGACCAGACATGAGATCTCATTCCTGTAATTCCAGCACTTTGGGAGGTCAAGGTGGAAGGATCACTTGAGTCCAGTAGTTCGAGACCGGCCTGGGCAACATAGCAAGATCTCGTCTATATAAAAAAATCAAAAATTTAGTTGAGCATGGTGGCGCATGCCTGCAGTCCCAGCTACTCAAGAGGCTGAGGAGGAAGGATTACCTGAGCTTGAAAGGTTGAGGCTGCAGTGAGCCAGGATCATGTCTAAAAAAAAAAAGACCCTGACTCAAAAGAGAGAGAGAGAGATGGAAATAAACATGTCAACTGTCACCTTTAGAAGCACGGAGAATCTTGCACCCTGGTGTGGTGTTACAATTGCCAAGTAGACAGTTGTGCTTGAGATACCAACAGCAAACATTAACCATGGCTAAGCAGTGCACCGGGCTCAGTGCTGTGCACCCCCAAGTCATGCACTGATTGATGTCTATATCCTGTTCTTAGATTAGACGGTGCACATCCAAATGCCAAGCACAGGCTTCTAGTTGTCCCTCCTACAGGCTTGCTCGCTACCCAGAGGACAGGGCCCAGGCAATAATTGCATCTGCCAGCACCATGCACAGCTCAGGGAACTTCAGTGCCAGTGAGCTTACCCTCTAGTGACGTGGGAACTGAGAGGGCCAGTTCCTTCTCTTTATAACTGAAATTTTCAGTTATAAAGAGAAAAGAGAAGGAGAAAGTGGGGACAGTTTACGACAGACCCACCTTCCCCCTCCCTCATCATTTAATCTCCCTGCTTAGTTTCCATATCTGTAAAGTGGAAAAACAACACCTACTTCTCAGAGTTGTTGCAAAGGGAAGATGTCAGTCATAAAGCCCCTGGCAGGATCCCTGGTATGTTCAAGTTGTGTTATCCAAGCCTCTCCTGTTCCTGAGTTTGGTGACTGTGGACATTAAGGCATACTGCATTCTCTCAGTCCACTTGAGTCTTCTTGGTTTGTTGTTTTGAAACAGGGTCTTGCTTTGTTGCCTGAGCTAGAGTATAGTAGTGCAATCTTGGCTCACTGCTTCTTCAAACTCCTGGGCTCAAACTATCCTTCTTCCTCAGCCTCCTAAGTAGCTAGGACTACAGGCCCACACCACCACATCTAGATAATTTCTTTCTTAGAGATGGGGTCTCACTGTGTTGCCCAGGCGGGTTTCAAACTCCTGGCCTCAAGGGATTCTTCCACTTCAGCATCCCAAAGTGGTAGGATTACAGAAGTAAACCACCATGCCCAACCTAAATCCACCTGACTCTTATTTTTTGATTGTGAGTAGCTAAATTTTAGAGATAAGAGATACTGGCCCAATTTCAAGAAAGTGTCTCTACATCTTTGTGGTGAGATCATGAGAGCTTGGATAGTAAGAAACACCATTAGTTAGCCCTCAATACATGGTAGCTTCAATTATCACCACACAGTGCAATGAAAGCTAATAGCTAACATGATATGCTGTTACCCCATTAGTCCTTCCCAAAGCCCAATGAGACAGGTGATGGTATGAGCCTTAAAATGAGGAAGATGAGTCTCCTATGGAGGCTTGTGCAGCCAGTGTGTGGGGTGCTAGCTGATGTATGTCTTGCTCTTGCCTATGAGTCTGTGCTGACTTCCTCTCCCTTTCTGATCAACTGAGAACACATACCTACCTTCAAAAGGTGGGGCTGACGGGGCTGGCAACTCCTGAGCACATTGTAGGAGGAAGGAGGCCAGTCCATTTCCCTTCACTGTGGCAAGATCGAGCAGCCTTCTTGCCTATGGGGAAGGCAGAAGCCATTATTTCTCCAGAAAGGCTGATGGGGCAGTGGGGAAGGTTGCTACCAAATACTACAATTTCATGGGCATTTTTCTTCCCACACAAAAAGGCCAGAAAAATAACCAAACAACCACACATATTTAAAGAAGTCAACACAGTTCTGGGTAGTGAAATGAACACACGTATGCAATCTGGCTCCCTCTCAAAACCCATAAGAGAAATGAATAACTAAAAAAACACACAACAAAATAAAGACATAAGCCTGCAAAGACAGGGAAAGTGATTCTGCAAGCTGTAAATCATTTGGAAGAAAAGTGATTCCATGAAGTCTCATACCTTAAATAAGCATTCAAGCTTTTTCAAGCTTGAATAAGCATTCAAAATTGAACATTCTCTGCTCACTTTTCATCTCCAGCCTGAACTGCTCCCCTGAATCTTGGACTTGCACATCAGACTGCCCAGTTTCCAGCTCTAATCAAATGTTTCATAAACACCTACAACTTAACATATTCAAAACAAAACTCCTGATCTCCCCACACACCTGCCAAACCTACAGCCTTCCTCATCTTGGCAAACGTCCACTCCGCCCTTCCAGGTGCTCAACCCCAAAGTTTCGCCTTGAAGTCTCTCCTCTGCAATTTATCAGCAAATCCTGCCGGCTCCTCCTTCCAAGAATACCCCCAAAAGCACAGAAATATACTGTAAGGTGCAAATGCAAGCCACACGTATGATTTCAAAATAACCACATTTTTCAAAGTAAAAAGAAATAGGTGAAATTAGCTTAAATCATATATTCTATCAACCCAACATGCCCCAGAGATTACCATTTCAATAAATAATCAAAATAAAAAATTAGCAAGATACATTCCATCCTTTCTTTCATATTAAGTCTTCAAAATCTGGTGTGTATGATGCACTTACAGGAACTCTGTGTGGACCAGCAGGTTTCAAGTGTTGGTCAGCCACCTGGGGCCAGTGTCTACCTGCTGGATGCAGCGCTATGGAGCCCGTTCCTCGCCATCACTTCCTCTATAACATTCTGCTCTGAACCACCATCCTTGCCCACCTGGAAAGCTGCAAAGGTCCCCCATGCAATCCTTTACAAAGAAAGTTGGGTCCCATCACTCTTGTTCCAAATATCCCAACAGTGTGGACCCCCGTTTTTTCAGAGTCAGAGCACAAGTCTTTAAGGCCCCAAACAGATACAAATCGCTGGCTATAACCATCTGGACCCAGGTTACTCTTCCAATCTTCCCTCTTGCTTCTTTCTCTCAGCACCCTGGCCTCCTGTTTCCTAAAAGTCCCAGACTTAGCCAGGCTCGGTGGCTCAACCTGTAATCCCACGCTTTGGGAGGCTGAGGTGAGTGGATGGCCTGAGCCCACGGGTTCGAGACCCACCTGGGCAACTTGGCAAGACCTCATCTCTACAATAAATGAAAAAAAGTAGCCTGGTGTGGTAGCGCGAGCCTGTAATTCCAGCTACTTGGAAGTCTGAGGTAGAAGGATCGCCGGAGCCCAGCAGGCCGAGGCTGCAGTGGCCGGGAGCGGCCACTGCACTCCAGTCTGGGTGATAGAGTGAGACTCCAACTCAAAAAAAAAAAGTCCCGGACTTGCTCTTGCCTTAGGGCCTTTGCTCTGGTTACCTCCTCTGCCTGGAATCTCTGCCCCCAATCCCTGGCTAATTCCCTGACCTCCTTCAAGGCTTTGCTCAAATTTCATCTTCTCACTAACTATACTATTTAAAATACAAATCATGTATTCCCTACTCCCTCCCCAAACTCACAACTCCCAAACCACTTGACTTACTTTTACCATGTAATAACATGTGCTGGAATGTTTTCCTTTTGCTTATTGTCTCTCTTGCCCTCCTACTCAAGTGTGAGCATCTCCAGGAGAGGGGTTTTTGTCTGCATTTTTTTCACTGAGGCATCCCCAACACCTAGAAGAGGGACTGGCACAGACAAGGACTTGCTGAAAGAATGAATGGTAATGGACTTAAAATGCCCCTGAAAGCCAAACTTCAATCCAAAACTGGGAAAATTGAAAACCATACAAGGTACATCCTAGAATCTACAGGGCTCTGGGGCTAGGTACCTCTGAAACTGAAGTAAGTGGCTAAAATAAGGACGACTGAGTCAAAGTGGTTTATGAAAGAGATCTCTGGTGTTCCTTCCCCACTCCAAGCCACTAGCAACTGTCCCTGCCTGTTTGGCAAAATCTGGAGATTTCTATGCTAGGAGGAGTAAGACAGAGTCCCTGGACTGTGAGACACTGGACACAAATAAAGAAGTGGATGTCATACCCCAAACAGAGGGTTTAAATGACCAAGTGCAACATGAACGCTGAACGCTGAGATGTTTCCCTACCTCCACCACTGCCCAGCCCTCTCACCCAGTAGGTTCCCAGACCTCTGAAAGTCAGACCTTTACTCCCAAGCAGGAGGTTTGTGGTCTACTCAGGAAACCTGTTCAACCCGGGAGGAGACTTAAAGACATAAACACTGCCATTTCCCAAAATGTCTACAGTGAAATTTATGGTAGACAAGATTCACCCACATGTTTAGTAAGTTTTAAAGCCCTTTATCTCGAGCATGAAAAAGACAACAAGGATTATCACATGCCCAAAGAAAGTATTTAATAAGGGGAGAGAAGCCAAACAAGTGGGGGAAGAGGAAAGCAACTTGTAAAAAAGTTCACGGAGGTTGAAAAATCACCAAACAAAACCAAATATCATTATAATGCTTAAGTCAAAAAAGATATTGCATCCATAAACAAGAACAAGATGCTATAACAGAGGAACAGTCAAAACGGCTCTTGCAAAGTAAAAACATGACAGCAAAAACAAAAAATTCAAGAGTTTAATGACAAAATTGAGACTATCATACAGAAAGAGCAAACAGACAGAGAAATGCATAATAAAAAAATTAGAGCTGGGCTCGGTGACTCAGCCTGTAATCCCACGCCTTTGGGAGGCTGAGGTGAGTAGATTGCCTGAGCCTGCAGGTTTGAGACCTGCCTGGGCAGTGAGACCTCATCTCTACAATA